>NC_137790.1:21783958-22272632 GCF_963383645.1 Muscardinus avellanarius | reverse complement strand
GCAATAGATGAAGACCCAGGGCCATCTTGGGGATGTTCAATGTGCCACTGTCTTTAATTCTCAAATATGTAATTAAGAGGCAACTACTAAATCTTTAGCAAAAAAATAATCTATTCCTTTTATGATCATTACATATCTCAGAAAAAATTTAGAAAAAGGAGACTGATAAATTTATAGCTGCAACCTAGCAAATTAATTTTTCAAAAATATATAATCTAGCCGGGTATGGTGGCACACGCTTGTAATCCCCGCGCTTGAGAGGCGGAGACAGGAGGATCGCCCAGGTTTGAAGCCAGCCCCGCTGGCTAGAGACGCTGTTTCCAAAAAAAAGTATAAAATAGGTCTGGGAGTGTAGCCTGGAGGTAGAAGGGCTTCCAGGAACCCCAGTACCACCACAAAAAAAAAAAAAAAAAAAAAAAAAATATATATATATATATATATATATATATATATATATATATATATATATATATTCTACTTTTAGTAGTGCCATTAAAATTTATAGTCACATGCATATCACCATTAAGCATTCCATAAATATTTTCTCTTGAGAAATTCTTTTTTTTATTAGTGTATTGTAGTCATACATCTTAACAGTGTACAAAATGGTAGAGGAATACATGCACACATCATTCAATTCACCCTTCCCCAATTTTCAACCCATTCCCTCCCCATTTTTCTTTCTCATTCTTGGCTTACTAATCGACTTGGATAGGTATGTAATTGCATATCATGTACATTAGGGAATTTTTCTCTTCCTCGCTCTCATCTGCCTTAGTTAGGTTGCCTTATTTGCTCATCTATGGTTTCTCCTTCCTCATTTAGAGTTCCTCATAAGACCCTTTTTCTCTCTAGATTCTGCATATTAAGAGCATATGATTTTTACTTTTTGTGACTGAATAATCTCACTTAGCATATTGTTCTTAAGTTTCATTAATTTTTCTATAAATGACATAATTTTGTTCTCCAAAAGAAGACTAATATCTAGAATATACAGAGCACTCAAAAAACTTATTGCTAAGAAAACAAATAACCCAAATAAAAAATGGGCAGTGAACTAAATAAACACTTCACAAAACAAGAAATTAAAATGGCCAATGTATAAAAAAGTGCAACAATATTAGCTATCAGATAGATGCAAATCAAAATTACTGTGAGATTTTACCTAACTCCAATTAAAATGGAAATCACCCAGAATCAAACAGCAACAAATGCTTCTGTGTATGTAGAGAAGTAAAAACTCTAACACATTGTTGGTGGGATTTCAAATTAGTGCAACCACTTTGGAAAACAGTATGGGATATCCTCAGAAAAATGGGAATTAACCTACCAATACCACTTCTGGATATCTAACCAAAAGAATGGAAATCAAACTACCAAACTAATGCATGCACATCTATGTTCATAGCCTCACAATTCACAATTGTCAAACTATGAAACTAGCCAAGATGTTCATCAACAAAAAAGTGGGCTAAAAACTATGGTATATGTATAAAATAGAATTTTACTCAGCAATGAAAAAAAGCAAAATTAAGTCATTCGTGGGGAAAATGGATAAAACTGAAACACTTAAATTTAAAAAAAATAATTAATATGTAGAAAGAAGAGATTGACATGTTTTTATGCATAGATTACTCCACTTCTTGCAGTAATTAACACAGTATCTACTCTTAGGTTTCTCACTTTTCCAAGCAATCTTATCACTAAAGTTCAATAAAAAGCCACAGTTAAGTATCTTCATGCTAAACTTTCCATGCAATTAAATATTTAATGCTTGAAAATTAATGTCTCAATGAAATTCAGGTAGTGCATCAATATTTAATCTCACTTCTATAAACTTTTAGATTATATAGTGATAGTGTCATATGGCACTGTTATATATGGAAATAAAGCCTATTCAATGCGTTGAAGATAATGGTTTGAGTTTTTTATTCTTTTAATTTATTCTCAGATATACTTCTTTTGGTAAAAACCTAATTAGCTAGCTCTCTTCATTTACATTTTTATTTCTCTACTGATAATAGATGTTACAATGGTTAAAATCATTAAAATAAAAATATAAAGAGAACAATTAAAAATCAAAAAAGAGTGAGAATAATTCATACAATACTTAATCATTCCTTGAACAGCTTATCAACTGCGTGTGCACTTAAACTTTGGGTACATAATATAGAGATAGATAAAAATCCATAAGATAAGACATGAGGTTCTACTGAATCAAAAGTTCAAACATACTGTCTAAAGCAACCTTAGAAATTTCTCTTTTTCTGCCCACTGTGCCTTCAACTCCCCGCATTTTGGCCTTTTGAAAGTTGAGAGATTCTATTTTTATGGAGTTGGGTAAAACTGCTTTAGTGCCAATCCTCAAGAAACTACATTAAATTCTCTTAAACTCTTTAGTATAATTAAGTACTAGAATTTGGATGCTGTCTCCATATCTCAAATACTGGCAATTTCCAATATCTAAAACAGCACAAACTGTACATTTGAACATAAGTAATTTAACAATAGTGGACAATGAAAGCTAGGTTTTTTCTTTCTCTCTTTGCAATAGAGACTTAAAATCTTGCTGACTGTATGTGGTTTTGTTGTTTTTTTATTTTAATTTTATTTTTATATTGGTGCACTATAGTAATATATCTTAATGGAGTACAAAAATATGGTAGAGGCACTCAATTAGTCCTTGCCCAATTTGTTGTGACACTTAGCACTTTCATGTCACAAATAATTTGAATTAAAAAATATTCAAAAATCAAACACTGCTAGTGAAAGCTATTTTTCTAAAAACGATGTAAAAGTAATTTATGCCCTGAAGAAAGTGTCAGCATTGTTGTTAGATCTGTGATGGATAAATACATGCAGTTGAGTTAGGTTTGTAGGTCAGTGAATTAGCTTCAGAATTTTAGGCAAGGAAGAAAACATATTCAAAACTGCTCAGCTTAAATAACAAAGGAATAACAATAACAAAGGAAAAAAATTAGAAGACCATATACAAATTACTTTTTTAAAGATTGCAATCTAGAATTATATAATGATCATACAAAATGTTTTCAAGAATTTATTAAATAGCAGCTAAGAATGTACATTCTCATAGTCACAGAGCATTTAATTTTCTATGTTAATTTTAATCTCTTTGTTTAATCTCTCTGACCACAATTTCAGAAAAATATGTGACTTCAATTCTGGTTTATTTAACTGTTTTTTTTTTCCCATGCTTGAGTAGAGAAACCTTGCTGGAACTGGAAACACACATATTAATTATTTAATGTTTTAAGACACTTTTTGTGCAGTGAATGTTCTTCCTTCTAAAGAAAATGAATATCTGAAAGAGATTGGTAAAAGATTTTCAGAACTCTCCTAAATACTGCATGAATGTCATATTCTTCTAATCTCTTACCATGCACACTGCCTTAGATATACTCTGTAAAAAGTTGATGTCATTAAAAGATATAAGATCGATAGATAGATATAGTATTTGACTCCAAAGAACATTATCAAAGACAAATGGTTATGAACACAATAATGTAGAAGACATACTATATCTGAAAAGATTCTGAAAAGTTTGGAACCACAGTGACTAAAAGAAAGAAAATAAAGCTATTGACACAAATTAATATTTCAAGAAGGATTTTGCTATATACCTGTGATGAATGGCAGAAGATTTATACAAACCTACATAAGAAAGATTCTGAGGAATTGTAAGGAAAAATGAAGCTGATTTCCTTTCATGGCAGCTATGGAAAATTTGAGATATTCTTGTTCTCAAATAAGGCATTGTCATGATTCTAATGAACAAATAGCTGCCAAATTTTAGCACTGCCGGAAATTGCATATTTATTAGATGAATCCTAATTAAGCACTGCTGCAATTGGTAGTTTTATCTACTATTTTTTACAAATACATTTTACAAGTAGGCTTTTTCATTTTCCACAGAGTTGAAACTTAATTTAAATGCTGATTTTTTTATGTTAGATGTTATTGTGTGTTTATTATCACAAAACTTCTGAAGTTGCTTACATCAATTTTAGATTAAAAAGAATTATACATCAAAACACAATCCTCTAGAGCAAAATAAAAACCTATAAAAAGCAAAGAAATTGTTATTTTAAGTTGTTTTATAAGGACTTCTCATATTATAATCTTTCTAATACAAGAACATGTATTTATTATTAATATGGCAGATTTGAGAAATAAGAAGGCCATAGACTATTTTTTTACACTTAGGGGAGAACAGGATTTTCAATGAGTAATGATAAAAAATATTTTCTCTAATGATTGACATCACAATATAAGTCATGCCTGTGAGCCCAAGAGATCCAAACTGACAATCCTAATATACCTTTACCCCATTAACATACATATACATATTATTTTACTTATCTCTAGATAAAGAATGAATTACATGTCAACATCATAATTAATAATATACATATATGTATATTATTACATATATACATATATGTATATATACATATATGTATACATATATGTATATTATTATCAGTGTATATTATCAGTGTACATATATGTATATTATTAATTATGATGTTGACATGTAATTCATTCTTTATCTAGAGATAAGTAAAATAGATATGGCTACAAAGAATAAGCCAAACTTTATTTAAATTATTCTTCCAAATGAAACTACAGATTATAATATTTCTGGATGAGTGGTACAAAATGCTTTCCTCACCCATTGTTATGTTTCATGAATTTTAATGCACATTTTCCCATCAGAAATATTTATATAAAATATTCACAGTGAAACTACTTTATATGAAAACTTCATAGCTGCATTTATGTGTTTAATTTTTAAGTAGTTTTTCCATTATGTGCTCTAAAGTTACATGCTATGTTTTTACCTCATTAATTCCACTTGACTATAAGTATTTTGAGCATACAGTGAATAATGTCAATCATAAAAAGAGCCTAAAGGAAAAAACATGTGAAGACATGAGCCTGTGTTTAATCCTAGGTTTAATACTACTTTGCTGAGTGTCTTGGTAAAGTCATGTACCCTGGATCATTTTAAAGTATATTATCTCTAATATAAGAGTAAATATAAATCAGTTTTAGTAGATTGTGAGGATTCAATGAGTTAATATATTTAAAGTCATTGAACACTGTCTAATATAGAGAAAATTACATGTGTATTCATTATAATCATGAGCTAAGAGAAATATTGTTTCAAGGTATAGATTGGAACCTGGTAAACATTGTTACAGGCAAAAAGTACATATTTAGCTTTTGAAGGACACAGAAATGGCATTTTTATAGGGTTTATTTTGTAAATCTTTAAACTATAAAACAGTTTTTTTTTTTTTAAAAGCATTCTTAGCTCACAGGCATAAAAATACCTGCCAGATTTGACTGCTGGGCTACAGTTTTTCAATCCATAGTCCAGATGATCATGATCCTTGTGGACTCCAGAATAACAGACAGAAGGGAAATTAACATAGCCTCAGGGAAGAGAATAAAGTGACCCATTGTTCTTTCATTTTTTTTTTTATTCTTTTTACTGATGGAGATTGAAAAAAATACATTTGTCAAATCAGTTTCTCTACATTGAATACCAAATGCTGGGCTGGTTAGTGCTAGTAAAATTCCAGATCTGGCAAATAAACTGAGATCAAAGCTTAACTAATCGGGTATGTTTAAGATAGTTTCTATTATCCAGCCTAACCTATCTAGGTTTTAGTGGGACATCATAACCTTCACCATCTGTGCCTCCTCTTAGTCACTGAGCATTACCTCATGATATGAAAATGACTATGGCTTATTTTTCTGGTAATACTTTCTCATATCAGGGAACAGATATGAGTACTTTGTTAGTTGTTAACATATCTATATCTTGGTTAATTTTTTAAGGATTGTGAAAGTCATCACCAGTTGAAAACTCAGAAATATTAACCACATTTTAAGAGTTCTTGCTAGAAATCTTCTTATATCTTGCTCCCATAATTCCTGACTCTCTAGCTAGGGGTAATAATAACATCCTTATTTTTAAATTTTTTATTGGTGCATTGTGGTCATATATCTTAATGGGATTCAAGATGGTACAGCCAGCCAGGCATGGTGTCACATGCTTGTAATCCTTGCACTTGGGAGGCAGAGACAGGAGGATCACTCAGGTTCAAAGCCAGCCTCACTGGTTTAAGAGACCCTGTTTCCAAATAAAATAAACATAAAAATAGGTCTGGGAGTGTAGTCCGGAGGAGAAGGGTTTCTAGGAACTCCAGTAGCACCAAAAGTAATAATAATAATAATAATAATAATAATAATTTAAAAGATGGTACAGGCATACATGCATACATCATTTATTTAGCACCTCCCCAATTACCACTACATTCATTCCCACCTTCCTTCTTCTCATGTTTAGCTTACTGATTGACTTTGATATGCTTATGAATGTATGCAATGTACATTAGAAAATTTCCCTCATCCCTCCTCAGTTAGATTGGCTTATTTGCTTAACTATTGTTTCTTCTTTGTCTAGAATAATTCCTATTTTAAAAACTTATATCAGTACCCATCAAGTTCTCTGGGTATACAGTTAGATGAACATTTTTATATCAGTCACAAATAATAATAAGAAATCAGATGCTCTCCCTAATATGCAAAAGCTAGGGAGAAAATGGGTCAAAAGAAAAACTCTAGATTAAGAAAGAGATTTTATAGATGAGCAAATAAGGTGACCTAGTTGAGGGGATAAAAGGAGTAAAGAAAAATTTTCTAATGCACATAATGCACTTTAAAAAACATATCAATGTCAATCACTAAGCCAAACATGAGAAGGAGGAAGAAGGTGGGAATGGGTGGGAACTGGGAAAGAGCTAATTGGGTGATGTGTGCATGTATATCTCTACCATCTTGCATCCCATTAAGGTATATAAATACAATGCACCAAGGGATTCATTGATAAATAATAAACAGAACATTTAGGTTAAATACAAGTAAAATTATAATAAGAAAAATAATATTAAATATAAGATATAGAAAAATCAAATTATAGTAAGGTAGAAAATGATTGTATTCAAGTGATAAATTCATATATGTTTTAAGAAGAAATGCATACATCAGTCTGGGTACTCTTTATTGGGAGGAAAGGAAATAGGGAGGGGGCAACAAGAGCGTGTGCATGTATGTCATTGTCAATATGATTTACATTATTATGTGAGACTGTGATTCACCAATAAAAGAACATTAAATAAATAAAGAAAAAATAAATAAGGAAAAAATTAAAAATATAAAAATTTTATAAATATGAACCTTGACATTATGAAAGTACTTGAAGAAAATATAGAGAAATTCTGTAAGATATTGATCTTGTCAACAAAATTATATATGACTGTAAAAGCATAATAAACAAAAGCAAACATTGTAAATGCAATTGAATCAAAGTACAAAGATTTTTTATAGCAAAAAAAAATCATCCAAGGAAAAGAAAGCCTACAAAATTGAATAAAGTATGTGAAAATCACTCATCTGTCAAGAGGTTAATTTTCAGAACATATAATTAACATAAAAAATTTCAATAACAAATAGCCAAATAATCTACATATAGAATGGACAAGTGACTTGAATAAATATTTTCCAAGACACATATATGAATAAGAAATTCATGAAAAATATTCAACATTAGTATTCATCAGGGTAACTCAAAGTAAAATAAAAAAGATATATTTTACTTTATTTAAATGACTATTATAAAAAAGGCGAAACAATATTTTATGGTGAGGGATAAAGAAAATAAAACTATTAGCCAGACGTGGTAGTGCAAGTTCATAATCCTAGGATTCAGGAGATGGTGACCAGAGAATCACAGTTTGCTGACGGCCTCAGCTACTTAGTAAGGCCCTTCACAACTCAGTGATAGCCTGTTTCAAAAAGAAAAAAAAAAAAAAAGAAAATACTATAATAAATTGCTTCTGAGAATGTAAATTTGTATATATCAATTAAAAATAGTATAAAGGTTTCTTTGAAAGCATAATTAGAATTACATATGATTTCACTATTAGGTGTATGTCCAAAGTAAATGAAATCAATACATTGAAGAACATTTTTAAAAATTATCATTTTGTATTTAATACAAAGTCAAAAGTATACCGTTTTCTTAGTTTGAAATTAGAAAGAGTTCAATTTATTGATTAAATCTTGTTACTTCTTTTGTGAGCATTGAAAATTAGAGTTATATTAATGTATAAGACAACAAAATTTTCTTATTAAGATTTTTTGTGATAAATTAAAATAAAGACAATGCCATGATTTAAAATTATGCTCTTGAGTTTTTTATAAGGGGAGACATTATATTTGCTTTCCAATGCCATGCATCATGGATGATGCATAGCACCATGAAGAAAATGTAAATGACAAAATAATAATAAAAGTAATAATAATGCAATACTTTAATAGGATGCCATTACTTAAGTAATTTAAATTTGACCAAAAGAGAATGACATTAATAACAGGCACTTAATCTATTCATAAGGCACATTTCCATTCTAATGACTCTTTTTTTTTTTTTTTTGGTGGTTGTACTGGGGTTCTTGGAAGCACTTCTACCTCCGGGCTACACTCCCAGACCTATTTTTTATATTTTTGAAACAGGGTCTTTTACTCCAGCGCGGCTGCCTTCGAACCTGCCCGATCCTCCTGTCTCCGCCTCCCAAGCGCGGGGATTACAAGCGTGCGCCACCACACCCGGCCTAATGACTATTTTTAAAGTAATAAACCAAACTAGTATTTTCAGCTACATTGTTTAATTTGAAAAGGGTATATAAACATATCAGAATGATTTTGTCAATCTCCATCTCCAAATCTCTGTCATGTTTTTTGTTTGTTTCACAAATAGATTGAAAGCAAAGTGTTCTTTTTTCTTTCATATAGCTCTATGCTTTTATAAAAAAAATATTCCATAAAAGAAGAAAGAATTTGCAATATACTATGGCACATATCAAATCCATGATGGGCACGAGGTAATAGGCCTGAAAACTCAGACTTTTTGTGTATTCTAGGGTAGGGCACACTTCTAATCTGGGCACTAGTCAGGGCATTAAATGTCCTCCCATAAATCAAGACCAGTAAATTCTTCCTGAGTATTCTAGCACACCAGGACAAGTGCTGACTTAGAATAGGACACATGCAAAAAAAATAAAAACCAAGTTTTTCAGAATAACTTTTCTTTGTATGTGTGTGTGGACATAGACATCATATATATACATATATATTTAATTGATTTAAATTTAATTATGATAATGAATAACTCAATTATCAAAATAAAAGTCCAAATGAGCAAGTACTAACAAAATTTAATGTGTAGATGTTCAAAATATAAACCAATATTAATGATATTGCATGTGTATGGTGTATGTGTTTGTGTGTATGTGTGTGTGGTGTGTGTGTGTGTGTGTGTGTGTGTGTGTTATTCACAATTCTCACTTCTATAAACCAAAAATAAAACTGATTCTACAACCTACAGAAAGAAAAATTTATTTATTCATGTTTCTGGTTTCCTTGGCCATTGTTGTATTCAGTTAGTTAATTTGAGACCTGAGACTGCAGATATTGCGGCATGGTGGTGGAAACTGGAGAGCTGGAGAGCACAAAGCTTCACTCTCACTTCATGGAGGGCAGGAGCAGAAAGAGCAAGGCAGGGAAAGAAGAACCGTATATAATCTCCAAGCCTTTCCAGGTATCCACCTCCTCCAGCCATAACCTACTGGTCCAGGTCACCACCAAGTAAATCCATTAAAATGGATTTATTCACTGCTGAGATTACAATGAACTCAACATCCAATATTGCTACTCTGTTTCTGTGAGAACTATGGGACATCATATTTTCAAAATATTATAGTGTATGTGTGTGTGTGTGAACGTGCATGCACATCTGTGTATTTACATATTTATGTCTGTATACATTTATATATGTCTATGTGCATATATGTATATTTTTGTGGATTTGAATTGACTTTGTGCATCAGAGAAATAATGAAATATTTGGCTCTGTTGCTTCTTTTAACTCCTATTTTTTTTGAATGCTGCCATTTTTTTAAGCAGTAGAAAGTAATTGAAAGAGTAAAAATAGTAGTAGCAGCAACAAATTTCAATAAGTAGCAATTATTTCAGAACCTTAGAGCAGCATAATGAACTCACACTTTTCCTCGTCATGAATTCTTCTAGACTGAGAGGCTAACATGTTAGTAAAATACGACAACACGAACAACCACTTAACTGTTATTACCTATTCTGTTATTGTCTGTTGTGTTCTAATCATATTAAGAAGCAGAAACTATTCTGGCACAGAAACCCTTAAAAGCAATCACACCATGTTTAACTTAATCAAATTTTTCAGCTTGGCTTTGGATTAGAGCATAGCTTCCTTTATGCAAATTTCTGTTTTAGAATAATTTTCTGTAGTTTATCCCCAAAATAACTTAAACTTTATTTAATTTACTACCAGGTAACTTCATTTTCTTTGTACTTTTAGAATAATTTCAATAACCTACATCATCATATGTTTCTTTAGTCTACTAGTTTTTTTTAGTTTAATTCCAATTTTTAGAGCGATTTAAAACTTTTTTTTTATTGGTGCATTGCAGTATATATCTTAATGAGGTAAAAGATGGTGAAGCATATATGCACAAATTATTTACTTAGCCTCTCCCCAGTTTTTACATTACCTCTCACTCCTTTTTATGTTTGGCTTACAGATTGACTTGTTTTTATCAATGTACATCATGTACATTAGAAAATTTCCCTCTTTCCCCCTTCCATCCTTCTCAATTAGGTAGCTTTATTTGCTCATCTAGAGTTTTACCTTCTTGTCTAGAGTTTTGTCTATGACCCTTTTCCTTAATAGCTTCTGCATATTATAGAGAACTTCCTATTTTTCACTTTTTGTAACTGACAAATCTCACTTAACATAATGTTCTCCAGTTTCTTCCATTTCACTGAAAATATCAATATTTAATCTTATTTATGGCTGAGTAAAATTCCATTGTGAACATATCACATAGCTTTGTAATCCATTCATCTGTTGATGGATATCTCATCTGGTTCAATAGTTTGGCAATTGTGAATTGTGCATCTATAAATATATACACAAAGATATTAGTTTGTAGTTTGTTGTGCATTCTTTTGGTTAGATCCCCAGAAGTGGTATTACTGTATTATATGGTAAGTTCATTCCCATTCTTCTGAAGATCCTCTATATTGTTTTCCAAAGTGTTTACACTAATTTGCAATCTCACCAACAATGTAATATAGTTCCCACTTCTCCATATTCTTGCCAGCATTTGTAGTTGTTGTTGTTTGTATTTTGCATGATTGCCATTCTAATTGGAGGTAGATGAAATATCAGGGTAATTTTGAGTTGCATCTCTCTATATGATAGTGATGTTGAACATTTTTCATATATTTATTGGTCATTTAAATTTCTTTTTTGTGAAGTGTCTAGTTCACTTGCCCATTTTTTGATTGGGTTATTGGTTTTTTTTAATTGTAAGTTTCTTGAGTTTTATATATATTAAAGATATTAATTTTTTAATAAAGAAGTGGTTGGCAAAATTATTTCTAATTCTATTGGCTCTCTGTTGACATTACAAAGAGTTTCCTCTGCATAGAAGCTCTTAAATTAAATAAAATCTCACATATTGATCATCTTTTTACCTGTACCTATGTGCTGAAGTGTTAGACAAATGCCTCTTCAAGAAACTGCAAGGTCTCTGGTTTGATTTCTGTCTTTGATTCATCTTAAATTGAATTCTGTAAGGGTAAGAAAATAGGGTTTATTTCCATTTTGCTGCATATAGTTAACCAGTTTTACCAACACCATTTGTTGAAGAGGTTATATATTTTCTTGAGTGTATGTTTTTGGTCCCTTTGTCAAAAATCAATTGGTTGTAAGTATGAATTTTTCTTTTCTTTTTTATTGAGTCTTATATTCTGCTTGTGCCAAGATAATGGTGTTTTTTTAATTACTATGGCTTTGTAGAATAATTTAAATTCAGGTATTGTGATTCCTCATGCATGCTTCTTTTGCTAAAAGTTACTTTGGATATTTTAGGATTTTGTTGTTTCAAATGAATTTAAAGGCTGATTTTCCTATGACTGTGAAGATGATCTTGGTAATTTAATGGCTATAGCATTAAATTTGTAAATCACTTTCGAAAGTATGGCCATTCTGATATTTATTCTGCCTATCCCCAAACACGGAAGATATTTTCCTCTTCTAAGATCTTCTTAGATTTCTTTTTTCAATGTTTTATAATTTTCTTCATAGAGGTTTTTTAGCTCCTTGATTAAATTTATTCCTAAGTATTTTATTTTTGTGTGTGTGAAATATCCTGTGTGGACATGTTTTTGGATTTTTTTTTAGTAGATTTATGGTTGACATGTAGGAAAGCTTCTAGTTTTATTTATTTATTTATTTGTTCATATTTTATTTTATTTATATGTGGAACATACTGGAAATGGTATACATTTAGACTGTGCTTGGTGCCCTCTCCCCACCCCAGATCCTCTTCTCCTTTCCCAATAATTAGTGTCCCAGTTAACCATGCTATATTCATACTTTTACACATATTAGATGTAGCTCCTCTATTGATCAACCTCAGCCTTCTTCCTCTCCTATTCTTCTATTCTAGCTTTGCAGAGGTTTCCCCTCGAATATCTTGAGTCCCTCTGGTATCCCCACTACTCCCTAGTTCAGGCATATTACAAAAAACATATTTCCCTTCTCTTTCTATGATTGACTGATCTCACTTAACATAATGTTCTCCAGATCTTTCCATATCCTTGCAAATGCCATGATTTTGTTCTTCTTTATACCTGAATGGAATTCCATTGTGTGTATATCCCATATGGAGACCTAGGTTGGTTCCATATTTTGGCTATTAAAAATTATGCTGCTATGAAACTTTCTTCTCATCAAAGGAAACCACCAAGAACCTAAAGAGAAAGCCTACCAAATGGGAAAAAAGATATTTACCCGCTACCACACTAATAGAGGGCTAATATCCAGAATATACAAAGACCTTAAAAAGACTCTACACTAGCAAAACAAATAACCCTACACTGAGATTCCATCTAACCCCAATATGAGTGGCAAACATAAAGAAATCAAATAACAACAAATGCTGGCAAGGATGTGGGAAAAGAGAAATACTTTTACACTGTTGGTGGGAGTGCAAATCAGTTCAGCTGCTATGGAGATCAGTGTGAGGATTCCTTAGAAAACTGGGAATAGATCCACCATATGACCTGGCTCTACCATTTCTGGGTATCTTTCCAAAGAGGATGAAATCAGAAAACTACAGTAACATATGCATACCCAAATGCATAGCAGCACAATTTGTAATAGCTTCTAATTTTTTTTAAGGTGGATTTTTTTATCCAGACACTTTGCTAAACTTGTTGATAAGTTGTATAAGCTTTTTGATTGAGTTTGTTGGGTCTTCTAAGATAGTATCATGTCACCAGCAAATAGTAATAATATTAATTCTTCTTTTACTATTTATTCTTTTAATTTTTTTCTCTTGTCTTATTGCTCTGGTTACAGTATCAAGTACTATATTGAAAAGAAATGTTGATAATGGACATCCTTGTCTTGTTCCTGGTTATAGAAAAAATTCTTACAAATATCCTGTTTGATATGACTTTGGCTGTGGGCTTATTGTATATTGCCTTTATGATTTTGAGATTTATTTCTTCTATTTTATTTCTCTGCAATACTTTTAGCATAAGTGTGTTAGGATTTTGTTAAATATTTTTTTTAGCTTCTATTTAAATGATCATGTAAATTTTATCTTTGGCTCTGTTTAGATGATGAATTACATGGGTTGTTTATTGTATGTTGAACAAAGGATTTATTCAAGCCTGGAATAAACCCTACTTGCTCATAATATATAATTCTCTTGATTTGGTTGTGAATGGATGATGCTAGTATTTTTTTTTTAGTAGTTTGGCATCTAAGTTCATCAATTATATACGTCTATTGTTTCCTTGAGCTGTCTATATTTGGTTTTGGTATTAATGTGATGTTGGCTATCTAGAATGTATTTTGATAATACCTTTTTTAGCTTCATAGAAGAGATTGAGGAATATTAAAATTAGCTATTCTATAAAGGTTTTATAAAATTTACTTGGGCACCATTTAGTCTGAGCTTTGGTTTTATGGTAAATACTTTTTGCTGCCTCAATCTCTTTGATCGCTACTAATGTATTTAAGTTTTCTATTTATTCTTGGTTCAATTCAGGAAAGTTGTATGTACCTAGATAAACTGTCAGTTTCTTGTAAGTTTTGCATTTTTATGGACTATAGGTTTTTCAAAGTCATTTCTGATAATCTTCTAGATTTCCACACTATTTTTAGTAATATCTTTTTTCATCTTTTTTGTAGTAATTTAGATTGGTTCTTTCTTTCTTTTTCTTTTTTTGGGTTAGGTTGGCTAGTGGTTTATCCATCTTGTTTATTTTTTTCAAGACATTAGCTTTTGGTTTTGTTGGTATTAATTATTGATTTCTGCTCTCATTTTAATAATTTTTTTTTATTTTACTGGTTTTGTGGTTACATTGTTCTTGTTTCTCAAGGGCTTTGAGGTATGTCATTAGGTTATGAACTTGGTGATATTTTGTTATTTTTATGTGGGCACTCAGTGCTATAAATTTTTCTCTTAACACTGCCCTAAAAAATCCCATAGGTTTTGATATGTTGTGCCTGTATTTTCATTGTTTCAATATATTTTTTAAATTTTATCCCTTATTTCTTCAATGACTGATTCCTCGACCAGCAGTGTGATGTTCAGTCTTCATGCATTTATGTGGCTACTCTGGGTCTTCCTATAGTTGCTGTTAGCATGATTATTTTTTTTAATTTATTTTTGTATTTTCATGTGGAACATATTGAAAATGTCATACATTCAGACTATGCTTGGTACTCTCCCCCCACTTCCCATTTCCCCCTCCCAACAATGAGTGTCCAGGTTAACCATGCTATATTTATATTTTTACACTAATTTGGATGTAGCTCCTTCATTAACCAAGAAGATGGAAAATCCTGAAAAACATTCTTAGCATGATTATTTTTAAGGCCAGTATTTTTCTTTTCTCTCCTTTTATTCTATTTGTTTAAAATAATGTTTTTGGCTTGTTCAAATTCGCCTGTTCACTAGGTTTCATGTTATATATTAACTAGTGAATTATAATACCTCTTTCCATTGCAATACAACAGCTAATCCATCATTTAATTATTACATTAAGATATTATCCAAACATCTTTTAAGACATCCACATTATAGTTCCCAAGTTATTCAAAGTTCTGCTTTTGCCAAGTGAAGCTTGATATTTCCACTAACAAATCACTGAGTAACTTTTTTAATAAAAACATTATTAAAACATTTAAATCTCAATTTGTTATTTTGCTTCCTAAAACCCATGTATCTAATTTCACAAGTGTGTATGTCTCTGTGAACTTGTGTAGAGAAAAATAGATATAGAGAAAGAAAAAGAGAAAATGGAGAGAGAGAAGGAAATATTGGTCTATCTGCATAAAGTTTTAAATATCAACATGAACAATTTTAACATTTTATGAAGTTTATCAGGATTAATATGTAGTATATAATTTTATATGCATGAATATTTGAAAATATGTAAGTGGATACAATCAATCTAAAAGTTTATTGTTATATAGATATGTACATAAATAGATCACCATTTTAATGGAATATTATTGTATTTATTTGAAATAAATATCAACATTGTTAATTACTGAAGAGAAAATTAAAATATTGCTCTTTATACAAATAAAAGTAAATTATTTTTACAAAAAGAATTTACTCTCAAAATGTAAGCTATAGCTGGGTGTGGTGGTTCATGCTTGTAAATCCCGGGCTTGGGAGGCGGATACAGGATGATCACACAGATTAGAAGCCAGTCGTGCTGGTTTAAGAGACCCTGTTTCCAAATAAAAAAGTATAAAAATAAGTCTGGGAGTGTAGCCCTTAGGTAGAAGGGTTTCCAGGAACCTCAGTACTCCCCAAAAATAAAACCTGTAAACTATATATATATAGTCAAAATATAAATCAATATCTTCTATATGTTCAATATGAATATCTAAAAAAGTCAAATTATTTTTAAACATGTCTTACATTAATATCTTTGAGCAATTCAAAATATGACTGAAGCATCTAATAGTTCACAATACTGTTAGAGTACAATGCAATTTGGTATCAGATGAAAGGCTTAGCATAAACTTGTACACTGTAAGTGAAGAAGAATTTCAAGGAAAGTGGCTAATTACCAAAATAAATTTTGTAATATGTCATACATAATGGTTTAATATAAATTTTCTGTGTTTAGTTTTTCTGTCCATCTTTTCTCTAAGTACTATATTTTGAAACATTTATCTTGTTTAATCTAGATTTATTTTACATTTATTTTTTACAATGTGGAATAAGAGAAGCAATGTAAAAATTTTGAAATTTGAAAAGAAAATATAAATCTTTCATTTTACTTATTATTTTCTCATAAACCATACAAAGACTTTTTTATTTTTATTTTTTGTTACTGGGGATTGAATCCAGAGGTATTTATTCTGTCTCTGAGCTACACCAATGCCCTATTTTATTTTAATTTGAATCAGAGACTCACTAGGTTGACAAGAATCTTACCAATTGCTTCATCTGTGTTTGAACTCACAATCTGCCTGTTTTAGTTTCCTAAGTACTGGGATTACAAACATATGCCACTAGGCCTAGCTTCGATTTTGATCTTTTATTTGAGGGTTTTAACTACTAGATGAAGGAAGTAGAAACAATAAATGCAATTATAGCTTAGTTGTGTTTTTTTCTTTAATTATAGTAACTATGGACTGAAATTCAAATTATATCTTAGATCACAGCTTCAGAAACACTAACACATTTATTTTTGAATTTAAATACAGGGTGATGACTAACTAGATCCCAAATCAGACATGTTAGATCCTGTATGGGTATAAGAGAAAATCGTTCTTGACTGGTTTATGATAAGAAAGTTTAGTTATAGTATATAACTAAAACATTATTAACTTTTTTTGTGTGGACTGGGATGGAACCCAGGTGCATTCTACCTCCAAGTTACACCCCCAGCCCTGTTTTTTTAATTGCTATTTTGAAACAGGGTGTCACTGAATTGCAAAGGGCCTCACTAAGTATTAGCTGAAGCTGTTCTTGAACCCATGATCCTCTTGCCTCAGCCTCCCAAATGCTGGAATTACAAGCATGCGCCAAGCACTCCTGGCTCGTTATTAACTTTTCTTTTTTTTTTTTTTTTTTTTTTTTGGTGGTACTGGGTTCCTGGAAACGCTTCTCTGGGCTACACTCCCAGACCTATTTTTATATTTTTTTTTTATTTGGAAACAGGGTCTCTTAAGCCAGCGCGGCTGGCTTCGAACATGCACGATCCTCCTGTCTCTACCTCCCAAGCGTGGGGATTACAAGCATGCGCCACCAAGCCCGGCTAAGAATATTTTAAAAATGGTATTTACCATAATTTAAATATTGTATTCTACTGTCTTTCAGTATTTGAAATGAAATCTACCCTTAAATAGCTGTGTCTCTAAGATGATTCTTACATGAATATATAATCATCCAAACTTCTTACTATTCCAACGTAGGTAAAAAAAAAGTTACCTTTGATTTTATTGTTTTTTTTAACAATTTTTTATTGAACATAAATAGTATACATTTAAACTATATTTGGTGCCCTCTTCCCCCCACCCCCGTTTTCCCTTCCCCCCTTCCACCAATGGTTGTCCAGGTTAAGCATGTCATATTCATAATTTTACACATATTCATATGTAGACCCTCATTAATCAAGATCAGCCTTCCTCCTCTCCTATCTTTCCATTCAAACTTTGCTGGTATTTCCCCTCCATTATCTGGAGTCCTGCTGGTATCCTCTGTGTTTCCTAGTTTGGGCATATTAGAGGAAACATATGTACCTTCTCCTTCTGTGCTTGGCTGATCTCACTTAACATAATGTTCTCCAGGGCTTTCCATCATCTTGCAAATGATATAATTTTGTTCTTCTTTATGGCTGAATAGAATTCCATTGTGTGTATTTCCCACAGTTTTGCTATCCATTCATCTGTTGATGGACATCTAGGTTGGTTCCATATTTTGGCTATTACAAATTGTGTTGCTATGAACATAGGTATGCATATGTTGCTGTATTTCTCTGAATTCAACCCCTTTGGAAAGATACCCAGGAGTGGTTTAGCTGGATCATATGGTGGATCTGTTCCCACCTTTCTTAGGAATCTCCACACAGATCTCCATAGTGGCTGAACTAGTTTGCATTCCCACCAACAGTATAAAAGAGTTCCTCTTTCCCCACATCCTTGCCAGCATTTGTTGTTATTTGATTTCTTTATGCTTGCCACTCTGACTGGGGTTAGATGGAATCTCAGTGTAGTTTTGATTTGCATCTCCCTGATGGCCAGTGATGTAGAACATCTTTTTATGTATCTATTGGCCCTTTGTATCTCTTCTTTTGTGAAGTGTCTATTTAGTTCATTTGCCCATTTCTTGATTGGGTTGTTTGTTTTGCTAGTGTAGAGTCTTTTGAGCTCTTTGTATATTCTGGATGTTATATTAGCCCCCTGTCAGAATGGTGACTGGTAAAGATCTTTTCCCATTCTGTAGGCTTCCTCTTTAGGTTATTGATAGTTTCCTTTGATGAGAAGACACTTTTTAGTTTGATGCTATCCTACCTGTTTATTCTTGCTTTAATTTCCTGAGCTTTGGAGGTTTTGTTGAGAAAGTTACTGCCTGTGCCAATATGTTGTAGTGTTGAACCTATGCTCTCCTCTACTAACTTCACAGTCTCAGGTCTAATTTCTAAGTCTTTGATCCATCTTGAGTTGATTCCTGTGTTTGGTGAGATATAGGGGTTTAGATTAATCTTTTTACAAATGGTTAGCCAGTTCTCCCAGCATCACTTGTTGAAAAGGCTATCTTTTCTCCAGTGTATGTGTTTGGCCCCTTTGTCAATGATTAATTGACTAAAGATGTGTGGGTTTGTTTCTGTATCTTCTATTCTAATCCAATGGTCAGTATATCTGTTATTGTGCCAGTACCATGCTGTTTTTACTACTATTGCTCTGTAGTATAGTTTGAAGTCTGGGATTGTAATGCCTCCTGCATGTTTCTTTTTTTTTTTTCTTTTTTTTTTTTTTTTGGTGGTACTGGGGTTCCTGGAAGCCCTTCTATCTCCGGGCTACACTCCCAGACCTATTTTTACATCTTTATTTGGAAACAGGGTCCCCTAAGCCAGCGCACGCGGCTAGCTTCGAACCTGCGCGATCCTCCTGTCTCTGCCTTCCAAGCGCGGGGATTACAAGCGTGCGCCACCACGCCCGGCCCATCCTGCATGTTTCTTATTGTTGAGAATTGCTTTGGCTATTCTGGGTCTTTTCTTTCTCCATATACAGTTCATGATTGATTTTTCTAGGTCTCTGAAGAATGTCGCTGGTATTTTAATGGGAATTGCATTGAATCTATAGATCAGTTTTGGCTCCCAAGCGCGGGGATTACAAGCGTGCGCCACCACGCCCGGCCCATCCTGCATGTTTCTTATTGTTGAGAATTGCTTTGGCTATTCTGGGTCTTTTCTTTCTCCATATACAGTTCATGATTGATTTTTCTAGGTCTCTGAAGAATGTCGCTGGTATTTTAATGGGAATTGCATTGAATCTATAGATCAGTTTTGGCAGAATGGCCATTTTGATGATATTTATTCTGCCTATCCATGAGCACGGGAGATCTTTCCATCTTCCAAGGTCTTCTTCAATTTCTTTCTTTAATGTTTTATAGTTTTTGTTGTAGAGGTCTTTTACATCTTGGGTTAAGTTTATTCCTAGGTATTTTATTGGTTTTGAGGTTATAGTGAATGGAATTGTTTTCTGTGTTTCTTTCATTGTGGATTTGTGGCTGGCATAAAGAAAAGCCATTGATTTCTTTAGGTTGATTTTGTATTCTGCGACTTTGCTGAATTTGTCAATCAGCTCCAGAAGTCTTTTGGTTGAGTTCTTTGGGTCTTCCAGATAAAGGATCATGTCATCTGCGAATAAGGATAATTTTAATTCCTCTCTTCCTATGTGAATTCCTTTGATTTCCTTCTCTTGTCTTATTGCTACAGCAAGAGTCTCAAGGACAATATTTAAAAGGAGTGATAATAGTGGGCATCCTTGTCTTGTTCCTGACTTTAGCGGAAATTCTTGCAGTTTTTCCCCATTCAATATAATGTTGGCTTTGGGTTTACAGTATATTGCCTTAATGATGTTGAAGTATTTTCCTTCTATCCTAGTTTTTTGCAGTGTTTTTAACATAAATGGGTGTTGGATTTTGTCGAATGCTTTTTCAGCATCTATTGATATGATGATGTGGTTTTTGTTTTTGGTCTATTTATGTGATGAATAACATGTACTGATTTGCGTATGTTGAACCAGCCTTGTTTTTCCGGGATAAACCCAACTTGGTCATGATGTATTATTCTCTTGATATAGTTTTGAATGCGTATAGCTAGTATTTTGTTTAGAATGTTTGCATCTCTGTTCATTAAGGATATTGGTCTGTAGTTTTCATTTCTTGAGGTATCTTTATTTGGTTTGGGGATTAATGTGATACTGGCCTGATAGAAGGAATTTGGGAGAGTTCCATCTCTTAATTTCCCGGAACAAGTTCTGAAGTATTGGTATTAGTTGTTCACTGAAGGTTTTGTAGAATTCAGCTGGAAACCCATCTGGGCCTGGGCTTTTCTTTGTTGGAAGAATTTTTATTGCTGTTTCTATTTCTTTGGTTGTTATTGGTTGGTTTAGGCTTGCTATATCCTCTTGGCTGAGTGTAGGTAGGTTAACTGTGCTTAGAAATCTATCAAATTTTTCCAGGTTTTCAAATCTATTGGAGTATAAATTTTTAAAGTAGTTTCTGATAATCTTTTGAATTTCTTCAGTATCTATGGTGATATCTCCTTTTTCATTTCTAATTTTGGTAATTTGAGTTGATTCTCTTTCTTTTTTTGGTTAGGTTGGCCAGGGGTTTATCAATTCTATTAATCTTTTCAAGGAACCAACTTTTTGTTTTATTGATTCTTTTAATTGTTTTGTTGTTGTTGTTGTTGTTGTTGTTCTCTATTTCATTCATTTCTGCTCTAATTTTAATGTTTTCTTGCCTTCTGCTTGCTTTGGGAATAGACTGTTGCAGAATTTCTAGGTCCTTGAGCTGTGTCATTAGGTTCTTTACTTAGTGGTTCTCTGTCCTTATGTGGGCACTCAAAGCAATAAACTTTCCTCTTAATACTGCCTTCATGTTGTCCCATAGATTTTTGTAGGTTTTGGTTCCTGGGATGTATTTATTTTGTTGATTAAGACACTGCTTTCTAAGTAGTTGAACTTTATTTGTTTTAGCTACTGAGAAGTGCTGTGTCCCTCAGTCGCCATTTTGAATCCTCCCGATTTTATTTGTTTTTAAATCTTGTAGATATTTATAACATTTTCAAATTGGGTTGTTATATTTTCAACTCATTTAAGCAACTTCAAGCAAATATTACCTAGAGTTCTTTAGAAGTGTGAATTTTTGAATATATTTTTTATTGTTCTAAATGTATTTTAATGTTTTAAAATATAGGAAAACCTATTAGGAAACATTAAGGCTATTTGGTTGTTTGTTTCATTCATTCTTTCTTTCTACAATCACTTTGTTTTGTAAGTAAAATAGACATAAATGAAAAGCAGTGATAAGATACTGAAGTAGTGAAAGAAATGAAATGTTAGGTGAAATAATTCAGGAGAACACAGGCACACAGACAAGCATGGCTGGCTTTTTCAGAGATGGATGCTGAATCACTTCTGCTAACTTTAAATTTCTCCTCATAAATTTTGCTTGGGAACAGAATTTAAAGTTTCTAGCACCATTTCTCCTTAAGACCGTGGGAATGGAAATCACAATAACGACTTCAATTTCTTCTTAGGCACATATAAGATCAATAAAAACAATTTAGTATATTTTAGGGAACTAAAGCCTTAGGTAATTAATCTAACCGATTTTTAACTATGGTATTAATTATACATTTAGAAAATAAGATCAAGAGCTAATTATTTATATCTAATCTGTGATTAATTTTTGGTATAGAAAACTTGCAGAGATTCTGATGCTCTCTCTCTCTCTTCAATGAAAAGGAGAGAAGGTAGCTGCTTCCTGATCAACAACTTTAATGCAATCACACTATGTTCACCACAATAAAAAATTATTATGACTTTAAAATCATGCCATAGTCTTAATAATTCTTATCAGTAAATTCAAGTAAGAAAAAAGCATTATTTTAGTTTATGTTAATAACATTCCTCAAATTCTCACATAATAGAGGCACAGCCCAAGCTTGTGGTGCTATTGGAGGATGGTGGAACCTTTTAATATGCAAGGCAAAGTGAGACTTCTGAGATCACTGGACATGTCCTCCCTAAGGGGATATAAGGCCCTGGAATCTTTCTTTATCTCTTTCTCTTGCTTCTGCAATGTCATTGGATGAACTGCTTTCTACCACCAGAGGCTTTGTACTATTATATTCTACCTGGTCATGGTCCCCAAGGTAACACAGCCAATGGTCCAATGAACCATGGACTGAAACCATTAAAATCATGGGTCAAAATTACATTTTTTTCTTTCTAAAGTGATGATCATATGTGTTTATTTTGTAATAGCAATAGAAAACTGCCTAACATTAATATTATACACACACACTCACAAAATCAAAACATCGCACTGATTCTTACAGATGACATAGCAAAATTCTCCTCAGTTTGTATTTCATTTAATGTGCTTTGGATGAGGCTAGATTCTCTCAGAACACTTTTGGTAAATAACCCATTCATAAAAATTGTTAGAAAATCACAAGTCCCATGTGTCGCCTACTGAAGCTAGTGCCTACAGAAACTAAAAAATAAATTAAATAAATAAATAAATAAATAAATAAATAAATAAATAAAAATGCAATTCCCCTTTCTCTGACACTGCTAGAAAAAAATGAAAATATTTTAGAATAAAAGGCAAATGGGATACTCCTAGAGCTAGTCATACCTGAAAATTACTGTTTTCTATTTACAAAAGAAAATTTATTTATTTCACATTTTATCTTAAGCTGATTTTTATTCCCTATATCCAAAAGAAAACAGTAAGTAAAGATCATGATGCCATGGTTGAAAAACAAATTGCAAACAGTAGACCTTACAATATGTCATCAGTTGAGTTAAAGAGATGGAAAGTATGCACTAAAAATTGTCTCCCTTCCCAGGAGGGTTATGGATAACCTTGTTCCATGGAGTAAAAAATAATGAAATGTTTTGTGTGACATGATGTTTTTTATTAATCTACTCTTTGTGGGTTTTTATAGAATTAAATAGTCATAATTTGCTTACAAAAATAAGCACTTAGTCATGCATCCAATTATAATGGAGGGAAATTAAGTACCATCAGAGACATAAACTCCTTGCAAGAAAGGTGCTTCTTATCAAGGAAGAGTTGACAGATATCGTAACATGTTCTTTCAACATGATACAGAGAGACTCAAATGTAATGATCATTTCAGAAGCTAAAATATTTAGGGGATTCTGTGTGTGTGTGTGTGTGTGTGTGTGTGTGTGTGTGTGTGTGTGTGATATACCTTTAATTGATTCTTCAATTAATAAAATAACATTAAATTACTAGATATTATGATCATAATAAGCACTAAAGTTGAATTTCTTCAACATAATGTAAGATGATACTGGAGTATGTTCATCCCAAATCCAGAAAATTTCTTTGCTATAGACATATTTATAACTTACCACTTTGCAATAATTTCTCAGTGATGTTTTTTCATTGACTGGTGGAAGAATGTTACAGCATTAATGAACATAGGAACACAGGAGCTTAGGTCCTTTTGTGAGGGGATGATGGATGTTCCAATTTCTTTGGGTTTCATTGTTTAGTATTTCTTTTTGAGGAAATGCTGAAGAGTATAATCAATTCTCGTCATATTTCTAGAACCTTTCCTTCATAGTGAAGGTTGTTTGAAGATGAACATGCCAATACTTTCCAAAAAAAAAAAAACACTTCACTGTCAACATGTCAATTAAAGTAAAATGTGTCAGTATTTTTCTAGAAGTTAAATTAATATTAATTATGCCCAGAAATAGATGCTTATTTTGATGTATAGTGTTTTTTAAGTTAATAATTACTACATCAAGAGAAACATATTCATTATTTGATTTTTTTCTGAGAACATTCAAACATAGCAAAAATAACCTTGTTTCCTTGTGGTGTCAAAAATCTTGGAAATATCACAACCATAAATAGTAATGAGATTCCATTCTGTTAAAATATCTTGTTTTTTAGCTTATCATTATTTGTATATATAGACACATATAGATGGTGGGTGTGAAATAGATGATAGATAAAAAGATAACAGAGATGTATTTATACAGAAATTCATTATATAAATAGAAATTACAAATATGAATAAAATTTTAGAATTGTAAAATTCTTTTATTTTGAAAGTGGTTTTTCTGTTAAAACTTTGTCAGTAAACCAAAAATATAAGATCTTACTTGTAAGAGTAGGCTATGGGATCACAAGAGAATTTAAATTTTGCATTTGCCACCAAATAAATGAATATGAATAAGTTGTGCAACTTCTATAACTTTTATTATACTGTCTTTATAAAAACAAAAGAAATACAATTGTTCAATGTAAAAATGCTATAAATTTTTTAAGGCTATTGAAAGAGTGCAAAATAGACATATATATTGGCTGATTATTTTTTTTCAATGATTTTCCAATGTTGAGATTTTTAGATAGGTAATTCATTCAACAAAAAATGTATATACACTTAGAATTTTTTCAATAATATATCCAGTGATTTTTCGTTATAGTAAATCTAAGGGTTTAGAAACCAGTATTTTTAAAAAAATTTAATTACCTATGAATTGCATATTCATATCTTGTGAAATTATGCTGCAATGCCCATTTTACACTTTAATGTCCATAAATATGCCTCTTCATGTACACACAAAAAATAATGTTTAATACCAAAAATTTTGGTAGAATTTCAATGAGTTCTTTTTTGTGTTTTTTTTTTTTTCTGCCTGGATATTACACTTTAGACATGTATTTAATTTTTCCAAATTATAAATATACAAAATTATTTTGCATATAACTTTATAAAGCCCTCTACAGAATCTATGGATTTCCAAATAAATATTGTTGTGGTTACTATAATGGTATGCTAGCACTAAATCATGTTTGGTCCCAAGAAACACTTACTCTGTTTTACAAATTTATAAGCAGGTTGTATTTATGTTTTCATAATAGTCGATCTGAAACATTTACCAGTTCAAGTTTGGTTACTTTTTAATGTCTAATGCTTTTTATTTTTAGAAATTGTCAATATGGTTAGAAATAATTATTAATTTTTATTTTTGAAACTCTCCTTGAAATGTCTTTGTTGAAATATTCCTCTTAAAAGTCTGTTTTATTAAAATTAAAATCTGTTAGTTTCCCATATTTTTGAAATATCATACTTTTCAGCCTATTCTCAATTTCTTTCAATATATTTTTGAAAGTTTATTAGAGGTGTATAAAATTTTATTTATTTTTAATTTTAAACTTTTGACCAATTTAAAATAAAAATGGAATAAAAATACCAACATGACAGTAGTTTATTGAAAGAACTTTGAAAAGAGCATATGCTCTTTTCTTTTTTGTAAATGTGTGCCATCTTGACCTTCTAGATCTAGTGTCTAAACCTATATCACAATGAGTTAATGTCACCTTATTTAAAAAATAATTATAATATCATGGAACTGGAATTACAAGAGGATAGACCATTTCTGTGCCTATTCATGGACTCTTGGGCTGCAATGTTAGAAGTAGGCCCGAGATGGGACATGAGAAGTGGCAGGAAAATATTAACAAATAAAAATAATAATCTAGTGTTCTATATATTTTTAATTGTTTTTTTATAACCCTCTCACAACCTCTAGCTTATCTCAAAAACCTACAACATGACCTGACCCAAGGATGAATTAACATATTACTGGCACTTAAGGCTTCTTCTGCCTATGAAAGCCATGGGAATTCTACCTCTGAGCTACACCTCCAGCCCTATTTTTTTTATTCTTTATTTCAGAAACAGGGTCTCATTCAGTTGTAAAAGACCTCACTAAGTAACTGAGGCTGTCCTCAAATATAGATCCTTCTGTCTCAGTCTCCTGAATGTTGGAATTACAAGGGTGTGCCAGTATGCCCGGTTAATTTCTCTTTTTAAAGATGAACTAATTTTAGTTTCTGAAATTTAAACATACACAGCAAATAATGTATTGCTCATGAAGAAAATTATCTCCTATCCCTCAGCATGCCATAAAGTATTGCAAAACATTGTACCTCTTCTTACTAACTCAAAACACTTGTTCTCAGCCACTCTTAACATTTGCATAATGCATCAAATTAATAACCACTAAGATACAATTTTTAATGTCAGGGATCATGCTCTTACATATGTAAACTGAATATATTTACTTTTGATATCTAGACATCCTTCTTTTAAAAAGTATGTCAAGGAATTTTATTTCTTTTCTCATTCAGCTATCAAAATCTGCTCTTCCTCTCATTCAGGTATTTCTTCCCGTCTTCCTACAACAAGTCATAATGATTCTACATTATCCAAACACATTTACCACGGATTTTGTATTTTTATGTTTTTTATGGTTGTACTAATATTGAACCACCCAGGGACATTATACTTTAAGTCTTGTTGCTGTGTACTTTTTTTCTTTTGAAGCAGGGTCTACCTAAGTTGTTGAAGGCATTGCTGAATTATTGAGGCTGACTTTGAATCTGAATCCTCCTGTCTCAGCCTGCCAAATTCTGTGATTATAAGCATGCACCACAGTTAGAAACAGATTTTAAAGAAGCTGAAAATAAAAAACTCATGAAATCTAAAGTAACTTTGCAAGCCAATTAACTTCTGCAGAATGATATACTGCTGCCAAGAAGTCAGATAAGCAAACACACCAAGTGGAAAGTCTCCTTAGTTGTTATCTCTAAAGTGATTCTGCCCCTTGCTTTGGTTGGTGAGTGCTTGTGTTCAGAACTCTGAGTAATTGGCTCTTCTCTTAAGACATTATTTCTGAAATAAAGCTTGACAAAGATTCAAAGTTTAAAGTACAATTCTGTGGTGATTGGCTTATTTCTAGGATACATGGGAGTTTTAAAATAATGTTTAAGGATCTGGAAGAGTCTGGTAAATCTGAGTTCATATGAGCTGAGATGGCTGACATTCTGGAAAATTCTGGTCAAGCAAAGGTTATATGAGCTAAAATGGCTAGAATTGGAATATGCAGACAAATGTAAAAAATTTACAAAATAGATGCCCAGGTTATAGTTTAAAAAAAGAATGCCTAAAGTACCGCTAAAAAATGAAAAATAATACTCTTCCATGTAATTTTAATACTTTTATAGAAAATATTATTTTTATTCCATAAAACCAATGTATTTTTTAAAATTTTAAAAAAATTAATTAACTTCTTTATTTTGTTATTAGTTAAGATACATTTTAATTTAAAAGCATTCTTAAAATGTTGACATTTGCATAGAATTTCTGTAAACTAATGAGGTAAAATTCTTTAACATTATCTTTATCAAAATAATAAATTCACATAATGGCATTAAAAATCTTTATTTACAAAGAGCAAGAATGTATTCTTATTCCCTTCACATATACTTTAATATTTACTATTATTTGGGGTTAATGTATATAAACTTTCAGTTATTTTCCATCTCCATTTGTTTCTATTTTTACTAAAGCATATTCTATACGTATATTTACTGATTGGTATTATCTTCTGTTTTTTCTCTGAATGATAATGGCAATTTAACTTCTTTTTACTTTAACTTATCATATTTTTCTCTATATATTATTTTATTATGTTTTAGCTTGTGTGGTAAAGTTACATGTCAATTTGAAATTTATTATAACTTTGTAAGTATTACTCAATAATGGAATAATAGCTATTAAGATCTCACATTTCTTATGCAACCTTTTTATTAGTTTCAAGCATTAATTTCTACTTTTATTTTTTAACTTGCTTAGCTATTTCAAAAATAAAATATTTTTGCAATATCTCCAACCTAACAGCTACAACAGTTTAGAAAAATATCTCTGTCACCTATTTTGCAGCAGATAAACGTACCAGATAATCCAATATGTGCTTTGTCCTTTTGAGTCTTCCTTACTGTAGTTGTTCAGCTTTATATTTCAACTCATTATACATTTCTATATAGGACAATTTTACAGAGGTTGGTGGTTGGCCTCTTTTGTCACCACTCATGATTTTTTTCTTTCATGAGTCTTAAATCTTTATTTTCTTTTTTGTTTGTTTTGTGGTACTGGGCTTCCTGGAAACATTTATACGTTGAGGTTCCACTCCCAGACACCTATTTTTTATATTTTTATTTGGAAACAGGGTCTCTTAAACCTGCGTGATTCTCCTGTCTCTGCCTCCCAAGCGTGGGGATTACCAGTGTGCGCCACCATGCCCAGCATAAGTCTTAAATCATAAATTATATTTTTTTCTGGAGTCCTGTGCCTCATTAGTTGCCATTTTATTCTCCCAATTAATAAAAGCTTTTGCTCAGTAATTTCCTAAAATAGAAATACACAATATAAATTTTTGTGTTTGTGATCTTATCTCAAAAAGTTTTACTTTATTTGTACAATAATAAGATAGATTGCTAGTGAATTGAATTGAATATTGAAATTTATCAATCATAAACATAATAAAATATTTATCTAAGCTAATTTGGTTTTGATGATGATTGGCAGATTACAACTCTTATCTCTTTTTTATATTTTTTTTCTGAAAGCAAAATATATCTCAGACTTTTTTTTCTTTAAAATAAGATCCCTGACAAGAAAAACTTATAAAAAGAAAAATTTATTTGGGCTTGTGTTTTTAGAGGTTGAGTCCATAGGAAGCTGTCCATCCAAAGCAGAAACATCATCCTGGTGAAAGGGTGTGGCAGAGGAAAGCCACTCAAATCATGGTACCTGAGAAGGGGGGGGGGGAGAGAGAGAGAGAGAGAGAGAGAGAGAGAGAGAGAGAGAGAGAGAGAGAGAGAGAGATATGGAGAGGAGAGGAGAGGAGAGGAGAGGAGAAGAGAAGAGAAGAGAAGAGAAGAGAAGAGAAGAGAAGAGAAGAGAAGGGAAGGGAAGGGAAGGGAAGGGAAGAGAAGAGAAGAGAAGAGAGAGATCAGGTAAAAATACAGCACCACCAGTGACCTCCTTTCTTACTCAGTAGCTGCCAGGGTCCAGCCCTAGCAGAGTTGAGGTTCGTGTGTTGATGAGGGGAAGCTGAGGTCAAAAATGAAAGAAGAATGACCACATAAATTAGATTCAACCTTCTTCCTTTTATTCAGGATTTGTTATAATTTTTATACTTTATTTTTTGGCAGAGAAGCAAGAGCATAGCCAGGCAAGCAGGATTGCCAAGAATGGGAAAAAGTTATTGTTATAAAGTTTAGGGCAAGGGTGATAGACATTTAAATAATCATAGTATGCTTTGTCTCACTTCACAAGGCTGACTCAAAACTAATCTTATACAGTGGCTCAAACTAAGGTCAGTTTGAACTTAATGTTTGGCCCAATAACTTTATCCTTGGGAAAAAAATCTTTGCTGCCTGAGTCTCTCACATGCCGCTGCCCATCAGTTTTAGTTATAATATTTATACATAAAATTTCAATTATACATATTAATCCAAATAATCCTAAAATAATTTTATGAGGAAAGGAATGCTAGACATTCTTCATGGGGGATCTACGCCGTCGCATATCCCCTGACTGAGCTTTCTCAAGATCTGCAAGAGATGCGGTAGCAAGTAGCCATTAGTCTATTCAAATTATTAATACATCAAGTGGATTAATCTACTGGTGAAGTCATAGCCTTTATGACACAATAATATCTTAAAAGCCTTGTTTCTGGACATTGCTGTATTGAGAACCATATTTTTAATTGTGATATTTTTAGGGGACATTACAATTTAAAACCATAATGATCGCTGGGCTGGTGGTACACGCTTGTAAGTCCAGCATTCGGGAGGCTGAGACTGGAGGATTGTGGTTTGCGGACAGCCTCAGCTACTTAGTGAGGCCCCCTGCAACTTAGTGAGACCCTGTTTCAAAATAAAGAATAAAAATTTGGGCAGGGCGTATAGCTCGGAAGTCATATGCCTCTGGGTTTCATTCCCAGGCATGCCAAAAAAAATTAAAACAAACAAACAAACAAACAAACAAACTATAATGGTCACCTTTAGAGATAGAGATAATTTTGTCATTCTGTTAATATTAAATTTCAAAATATTTTCTATCTTGGCTTTTTTTACATTCATCAATTTACATACATCATGTGCCACCTGATGTGCAAATACATCTGATGCATTTTTATACTTTTAATTTGGAAATAATGATGCTCATTAAAAGCTGCAAGCGCTTTACAAAGAATTCTATGTAATATTCACCTAGATGCTTATAACTTTTGACAATTTAAATAGTCTAGCACAGTATCAAAACCCAAAACAACATTTGCATATCATCCTTGACTACAAGAGTTGTACTATTGTACAATTTTTACTCTTATTTACTTGTAAGTATTGGTTTGTTTACATATGTTGTATTATTTTATATAATTTTATTTTATATATTGAGTTATGTAATGTCTACCAAGACCAACATACAGAATTGCCCTTCATCTACAAAAGAACTTTTTCTGCCTAACTTCTTGGATTTTTTTTTTTTTTTTTTTTTTTTTTTTTTTTTTTTTTTTTTTTTTTTAGTGGTACTGGGGTTCCTGGAAACCCTTCTACTTCCAGGCTATACTCCCAGACCTAATTTTTATATTTTTATTTGGAAACAGGGTCTCTTAAGTCAGCACGGCTGGCTTCAATCCTGCGCGATCCTCCTGTCTCCGCCTCCCAGGCGCGGGGATTACAAGCGTGCGCCACCAGCCTGGCTTGGATTTACTTTAAATACACTACTGCTTCTTTTACTGTCCACTAATCTGTAAGTGAACAGTATTTCTACTGTATAGATTCATTGTTTCAAACATCCCAAACTAGTATTTTATATTACAACTTTTACTTTAGTTATCCCAGCAGAGTCATAGAAATTCTGTTCTAGTTTTGGACAATTGTACTAATAGTATATATATGTATATATATATATATATATATATATATATATATATATATATATATATATATTCTCTTTTCTGGAATTTCTACTAGGTAGATGCATTGATTACTTTGATCTTTTTATTTTCCTACTACCCTAGTCTAACTTTATGTCTTTGTTTTTATTTCCTCCTTTCTCATCCCTCTTTGCTCCCCCTCACTCTTTGGCAGAAAAAAAAAAAAAGAGTTTTACCATTTCGGCATGGTGCTTATTGAATTTATTGAATGGAATGTCTTTGGTTGTCATTCACTACTGATCAAATAGAGTTAGTCCAATAATTATTTGGCTTGCAAAAATCTGAGCAGACACTGACTCGTTCATAGATTCCTACCAACTTCTCTATATAATATTTTTAAATTCACATCAGCCATAGAATATCTCTAGAATAATCAATGCCACTTTTGGCCTCTTAATGTGTTATGGTATACTTTATCGTACATGATGTACTATTATAAACATTTGATTAAGATTCACTATTTGGATGATTCCTACTTTATACTCAGTGTTTATTCTAAACATGTAATTCATGTCTCAAATTGCATGCTAAAAGTCCATGTAAATATTCTGCTACAACATGATTCAGCATGCTGATTGTTGTTAAACAAATGTGTCCTTTATTTCCAGTAAGACATCAATTTGGCTTATCATACTCCATCTTTCAGTGTGTTCAAGCAAAAAAGGTAATATTGTTTTTTCACATTCTTAATGTTTGCAATCACAAGCATAGCTTATTCTGTCTAAACTGCTACATTTAAATCTGGACTTCTTATTGCTGTTAAAGCAAATAATATTTCTTTACCATTTTTCACCTAAATCATGGTAATAAAATCCTAACTCTCTGTAGCCCTTAAGAGTTCCTTCTAGTATTGCTAAAAGTCTACTATTATTTCACTTTTACATTTGAAATCTCCACTGTTTATGTGAAATGATAGATTTCTGATATAATTTATTTTATTTCACTATGGAGATAAATTGCTACCTATATATGAAACATATATCAATGGTCGAAAAATACATTATGCTCTTTACTTTTCTTTGCAGTATAAACTAGTATAAGTATTTACTTAAAATAAATATTTTAAACCTATAACACTACTTTATATTTAGGAAATTTTATAAACATTCACATGACATAAAGGTTTAGATAAAATTTCTAAAATTTGTTTGTTTATGATTACATGTTTTAGTAGTGTTACTCATTGAAAAACATCAAATTTGATATTTTAAACTTAAAAGGTACACATTCCTGATTTAAAATGCACCTAGGTCTCATTAATTCTATGTATGTGAGCTGAAATATAAATTATCTTACAGATCCAGGCTACATGTTTTTTAGGAATGTTATGATGAAATTGCTGCTATTGGCCAGGAACTCTGGGAGTTTTAATCCTAGTTCTGTCACAAACTCTTTGTGTGACCTTGGCAAGTTAATCTATGTCTGTGTATTTTTACAGCAATAGTCACTGTTGTGACTGGGCATTCTGAAAAACATGTCTTCATAATTCAATATAATGCAGAAGAAAAAAATCACAGATTTACAGAATATATGACCTTACAGAGAACATGAGATAGTGCTTATTTATACTTTGAAACAGCAATAGTTCAGCACATAAGCCACTAACCAAATGAGGTCAGACTGAGTGTCAACAGCAAAAATTATCTATTTCAAAATTTAGAAAATTCATAATAGCAATTTCTTACACATTTAGATGATTGGTTTTAAAGTTTAGTACCAATTATAAGTCATAAGAAGCAATTTGCCATTTTTCTTATATGTTCAAACACTTCTTGTATGCATCCAATAAATTAAATTGAAGATGAATTGATAAATTCACAACTTTTTTCAGCAAAAGTTTTATTTCACATCTAATAATTGCATTGTTTCATAAAAATTATTTAAGATATTTCTGCCCTTTGTGTTGGAATCATACACAAATAGTTGCTTTTTATTTAACCACAGTAAAAACACCAAGAAATACTTAGATGTTATTCCAGGGTGCATAAGTGTTGAAGACAATAAGTCTTAGGACAATATTATTTGAATCAGATTCACATAGCCACGTTCAGCATATAGTTCCTTAAAATTAATTCAGTGTAGGTATAATATATGTAAAAAGCTAGTGTTTTAGGTGATAACTTCATTACATTTTATAAGTACATTGAACTGCATGAATATTAGCATTCATGAGGTTACAGAATATTTTCATAGATTCAATAATTTCTTCCTAATTCTTTTATAGACCATCTCTCAACCATGGCTTGCTATAGACAAAAGCTGATCTATTTACCTGTCTGTCTCGATTAGTTTTATCTGCCTTTGCATTTGTTTAGCTTCTTGAATTTGGGTTCATTTTCTCACCTAATAAAGCATTTTAGCAATCAAATGTCAGCAATCATTATTGTCATGTTCAGCTTCATTTTATGGATAAAAATATTAATTCTCAAAGTGTTTAAGTAGCTTTGCTACAAGTATTTGGCTGGTTAGAGTAAAAGCCTATCTCAGTAGCTGATTCTTCTTATTGGGCAGAACATTGTCATATTTATTAATCTAAATTTAACAGCCAAAAATAGCTTAAGTATCATATGATAAAACTTTAAAATAATGATTTTTATGTTCTCTTAAATATTTAAGAAACAGATAAACTATGGTGTCTATATTTTTTAGAAAAATTAATCCACTGTATCTACCTTTTTAATAAAAGTTTTTTCAAATATTAGTCAAAATATTTAGTTCTACCAACTTGGATCTCGTTCTACTATTTGGATCTAGTCATGCTTCATATGAAACTTTTCTTCAGTGAAGCTCTGAGAACAACCCTGATTTATCTATTAAAATGTCATGCTCTTAAATCAAGCCATAGATAAGTGCCTTTTGTTGATATTTTTTTGTGTGTGTGGTATTGGGGATTAAACTCAGGAGGCACTCTACCTCTGAACTATACCCCAGACATATTTTATTGTTTATTTTGAAACAGGTTACAGTTATTTTGCTGAAGCTCGCTTAAAAACTACAATCATCCTCTTTCAGCCTCCCAAGTACTTGAATTTCAAGAATGCACTGCCATAACTGGCTTGATTACATGTTTCAAATCAAATCAAATAACTTCTTCAATGCCAAATAAGACTCTTAAACAAAACATATATTCCTCCTATATCGCTTGGTTAGCAGAATCTGGTAATGAAGGTATCTCTGAGTTTGGCAGAGGTATGAAAAGAAAGACTCCAGTTGCAATGTGAGAGAAAACTAGAAGAGAAAGAAAAAGAGAAATTTGAAGAGGTAAATGTGTTCAACTCTGTAAAATGCTGCAGGTGACACAGTGTGATGAAAACAGAATAAAAATGAAAATCTTAAAATACTAGATAATATGAAGAACAGTTTTATACAAGTGAGATATGCCAAATATATTTGATTCATTTGAATGGAAACGAGTTGACAAAATGCAGACATGACATTCTCTCTAGGAAATTGGAGCCATTGCTATTGCTTGGGGACAAGTGTAAATTTGGAAAAATGAAAAGAAAGCAAATAGCTGTACAAAGTAATTTTGTATTGTATTCATTTTGGTTAAAACCTGGAACTTTTGCATTTAAGATGTGAAAATGGTTCATTTTTATTTTGGTTTCAAATTCAGTGTAGGACAGAATTGAAAACAATTTGGAAGATAATTTTAGCTACCTTCTCCTTCACAAGGTCAACTAAAGATAAAACTATTAAAGTAAAATCTAGTAGTTCCTATTTATCCTGTATTTTTTATTTGAATAAAATTCTTTAAGAATAATATATATAATATATATATATATATATGTGTGTGTGTGTGTGTGTGTGTGTGTGTGTATAAATGACTATTGCACATAAAAAAAGAATACACAGAATTGCTGTGAATTTATACAGAAATGATTAGCCAGCTATTACCTGTTGAGAGTACAAAGATCTAAATATTAAAATATTAAATATCAACAATATTATTTCATTGAAAAATGAAAGGGCATACTCCTGCAATACTTTTTCTTAAAGTGACTGATATTTTATTGTTACACTACTTATGCCCACATTTTTGTGCTCTTTCAATACATGAGATCACTTTTTAAAAACAGGAAAGCATGTTTTACTCTGGAATAGCCCATTGGTGCCCAGTGTTTCTTCCTCAACTGTTCACTATTGGCCTTTTTTGTGGATATTTTTGGCTTAAAAAAAATGAACAGGTGGTGTGTCGGTAAGAAGCCATGTGGGTGTTAATGTGGCATCATTTCCTGTAGAACAAGAGAGAGCATTTTCAGAATTTCAGACTGCCAATCTCCTAGTTGGCACCTGCAGTCTGAACTGGAACACCATTTTGAGAGCAGGCATGTTGCCATCACAACAGATGGTTCCGAGTATTGGCAGCCAAGTGATCATGTATGTACATCGGTTGTGGGTGTTAAAAGCAAGCTGCTCACTTAAGAAGGTCAAATAGCATTCTGTCCAGAGCATTCCACAAATAATATTAAGAGATACAGTTGTCTGTTTCTCACACTATATTAATGTCCTTTTTAACTTCATAAAAGAGCTTTGATAGATTAAGCTGAGAATTTTATATCACAATAAATAGAACTCAGTGGCATAGCAGATGTCCTCCACCTAAAATAAATTTAAAAAATGATGTGATTGCCAAGAAAACAAAAAGGCTTCGGTGTCACATTAAGTGGGTGGGAGTTGTGAGTAAATTACATGTAATATATTCATTTTAAATGGGATGCTTGTTCTGCTAAATTTATCCCCAAACAGCCCTCAAGTTTCCACTAAACTGACCTGGCTTATTATTTATTAATTTTGTACAATCAGCACATTATCCCAGCCACATGAAAGATCTGTAGTGCATTCTAATAGCATTTTCCCCAACTAAGTTACATTCGAATAATTCAAATACTATCAAACTACATTGGCATTCATTAGTCACCTGATTTTAAATGAATTATCAAAAAATCAAAAGACATACAAAAATGTCTTTTAATACACAAAATATTCAAATATACATTTGAATATGTGTGGCAGAAAGACTAACAAGATACTCATCCTTCAAATTATCCTCCAGTTTTACTTTCTGCCCTCTTGTGGATAAATGCCCTTCCATCTGAATATAGATAGAAATCTCTGACTTCTTATGAGCAATAGAATATCCCTAAGATGATGTAGTTTTATTTTTATTAGAGTATTTCATAGCAGTATAAATTCTATATTGCTAGTAGACTCAGCCTATTGTCTTCTTAATTTGCATGCTTTAAGAAGGCCTGTGTGGTAAGGACTTGAGAGTCACCTCATCCAAGACTCCGCTAGAAAGGGATGGGGACTTCTGGCAGATAGTAACCAAGAGATGATTCTCTAAATCCTGATTTAGAGAATCATCTTTTGGTGTCTGTCGGGCTTAATCTTACCCACATCATAAGAGTTTGAAGCTGATCCTTCCATATTCTAACCACGGAGATAGCCCCAATCCCATCTGACATCTTAATCACAAACTTACCAGAAACCCTGAAGGAGAGAATAAAACTCATTTATGCTTAGATTCCTGATTCTCAAAAACTGAAATAAAAATGTGTTGACTTAAGCCCTTGAATTTAATCACTGAAAATTTGTCAGACAGTAATTTATAATTAATACATTTATCAATGAGCTAGGTTTAATTCAATTGATAGAGGAATCTTAATGTATTGGAAATAAAAAAGAGAGTTGTATAAGAAAGATATGATCTTTAAAATAACAGAATATGTGTTGTTCCTAGAAGACAGTAATGAATATGCTTCATAAAGAAAATATCACAATGCTAGAAAGAATATATGTGGTAGATAAAAATAAATCTCTTCCCCCAATGGTACCATATTTTTAAACTTTTTTATTGATTCTCCTATATTTACACAAAGATTGTTATGTAGTAGATTCTTCATCAACGTTACAAATAATTTCAAAATTGGCAGATAAATACTGTATAATAGAAAATAACAATGCTGATATTATAAATAGGAATATTTGGTAAGAAGTTTAAATAAAATTTAGTACTTTGTGGCAATAATTATTACATAAACAGTTAATATTTACTTGATATTTCCTATTAATCTTCAACAAGTAAGCATTTGTGTATATTATTATATTTATTACAATAAGTTTATGAGTTATACAACATTTTATTTGAATAGTCTTATAGCATGATGAAAGAGAGGTTGAACTAACTGTGAAAAATCTTATCCTTGTAAGAAGATAATACAATGTCCATCTCAGGGCTCTTCCTTCCTTCCTTCCTTCCTTCCTTCCTTCCTTCCTTCCTTCCTTCCTTTCTTTCTTTTTCTTTCTTTCTTTCTTTCTTTCTTTCTTTTTTTCTTTCTTTCTTGGTGGTACTGGGGTTCTTGGAAGCCCTTCTACCTTCAGGCCACACTCCCAGACCTATTTTATACTTTTTCATTTTTGGAAACAGGGTCTCTTAAGCCAGCGGGGCTGGCTTCAAACCAGCAAGATCCTCCTGTCTCCGCGTCCCAGGCATGGGGATAACAAGCGTGCGCCACCATGCCCGGCATCTCATCTCAGGGCTTTCTAATTTCAAAGAATGTGTTTTCAGATATTACATAGGCTAGAAAAATGATAACTGACATTAGAACTGAATAACATAATTTTCAATTAGCAATAGAGTAAACATTATTAAACACAAATCAACACAGATCATAATCATGTCTCTATCACCAGAACAGTAGGTAATTAAAAATATTGTCATGTTAAAATTAGGATTATTCACTAAATATTCTCATCTTCCCAATGTAAAATCCCAAACTACAGAAGAGAAGTAAATCCCAGTTTTAAAAGCCTTATACAATAGGAATTATATAAACTTTTGCTATTATATAGACTTATTGCTAATTTAGAGATTAAATCCAAGATTACACTGGAGTTAAATCATTTTATTTTTTCCTATTTTATTTTATACTAAGAAATAGTTTACACTAAGAAATAGTGTAAACTAAGAAATAAGTTTGTACTAAGAAATAGTTTATATAAAATCTTTGCTCTGTGTAAGGGGAAATGGCAGTATATGTTTACAAAATGTGGATTGGAGTGATAATGACAAGCAGAACATAATTACATAAGAACATGCAGGAAAGTATTATGTTTAAATAAAAATAACACTTGTCTCATTGATGAGGAAGGGAAAAGCTGAAATAATCTATTTGAATGTGAAAATTTGATAAATTCAGTGTCGTATAACATTATTTTACTTTTTTCCCATGTGAAGCAAGTTCAGTGGTTTTTTATTTATTTATTTTTGTTTGTTTGTTTGTTCGTTTATTTGTTTGTTTGTTTTTTGTGGTACTGAGGATGGAACCCAGGGGCCTTCTACTTCTGGACTACACTCTCAAACCTATTTCATATTTTATTTGGAAACAGCGTCTCTAAAAACCAGCTGAGGTTGGCTTCGAACCTACGCAATCCTCCGGTCTCAGCCTCCCAAGCACAGGGATTACAAGTGTGCGTCACCCCGCCCGGCTAGGTTCAGTGGTTTATAGGAAAGAAAAATGTTAAAGTGGTCTGGCCACAGTAGGTTGAAATAATACTGAATGGTAAACAAAGAATCAGGGTTTTGAGGATCCTAAAATAATCTTATATCATCAATTTATTGTCTTAATGACTATGAATGTGTAATCTAGCAGTATCTATGTGATTTTATTGCATAAAAGCAGGATTAGAGAATTTACATAAATATTTTATACATGAATATGTGTTGATTTGAAAGTTTCAAAATGATAGGACAAAGGACTTAAAAGAAATGAAAAGAACAACTGAACAATGGTTCATGAATTTTAGTTACATAAAAATATATGGCTTATGATGATGAAAGAATATGGTTAGTATTTGGAAATTTAAGATAGCAACTTCAAGGATGTTTTAGTTCCCAATGATCCAGAATTGGCCGTAGGATATGTGACAAAAATGGAACAAAATTATTTATAGGATATGGTATTTTTATCACAAATATCAAGTCATCCTGGTGTGCTAGTAAGAAATTTTGTAGATTTGAGGCATGTAGGTGAATGAAAAACATACCCATGAAAGTGGGATATTATATAGTAAATAATATATAAAGAGGGCAAAAACATTAAAGGAGAGAGAAACTTATAATAGGATGAAGAGAAACAACTTCTGAATAAGGAAAAGAGTAATTTCATATTCCAATGTGAAATATATAAAACATGAAAGAATAAATGCTTCTACTAAGAAACTGATTTAGAGAAAACTTTCAGACCAAAAAATTGAGAATGCAGTGCTGACACGGAGATGAAATTGCAATGTCTATAGCAGCAATGTGAGAAGGGATGTGGAAATGGAGAAGTAACACCATACAAAGAAAGCAAATCAAAACTGCTATTGGAGAGATAAGAACAAACTACAAGACCCATGTTCCAAGCAATGTACATGTTTACATTGACCAATGGAAAGAGGGATAGGTGTGGAGTTGAGTTACACTTGATGTTTCCTTACAGATCTGGGGGAACCATTATGTTTAATGAAATTCAACAGTAGCCTGGCAGGGACAACGCAGAAATGATGGCATGCAGCTGGACATTACTTTTCCTGAGTTAGCACAGCAAAGGCTGTCAGCAAGATGCAAAGAGCTTGGTTGTGTGAAGAGACAGTGGCTTCATCTGGCCATTACTCAGCTTGTCTGTGCTTCTTTGGCATTTTGTCTGGTCAAAAATTGGAAGTTTTTGTTCACCAGGTTTTTTGTTTTTCAAGACTCTCCCTTATCTGGAAGCGATTTTGTAGGGATTAGAAATTTTGTATTCTGAAAATAATAACAATAGGTTTAAAGTGCATTTCAGGAAATTGATAAAGTTTCTTTCCTCACTTACCTGAGGTCCTCTTGTTTTCTAATTTCTTTCTGGCTTCCACATATGGAGAACATATAGGACCCCTAACTTTCTGAGGCTTGCTGATCTCACTTAGCATAAGAGCACTAACACTATTTATATACGTTTCATTCTCAAGACCTAAAAGGCTTTATTTATTAGTAAATATAATAATCTCAACATATTTATTTTGAGCAAACACAAACATTTTTTCTCAAATGACTTATGCTGATAACTGCAAAATTATTAAATCATTATTGATAAATTGAGCCATACTGGTGATATTGGTTTTCCTATTTCAAAGTTGATTTTTAATTCAATATAAAATTTAGAATTTTCAGATATATAGATAAATTATATGTTTTTCTAAACCCTCCATAAACATTTTACTGTTACACCAGGTATTTGATAAAGTGGTATTTGGAACATTAGGAAGTTCTTGTTTTTTATTAGAAGACACTTTACTTTCTGTTAGTGTCTAATCTCACTTAGGATAATAACCCTAAATTCTGTCCATTTTCTGATGATGACATGATTGTGTTCTTTTTTATAGCTAAGTAAAATTCCATTTGGGTGCATATACCATAATTTCATATTTCATCTGACTTTTGACAGACACCTAAGCTTCTTCCATAGTTTGGTTATCGTGAAATGTGCTGGTATAAAATAGAAGCAAGGTGAATTCTATTGTATGGCAAACAAAATTTTTGCACTGCATAAAAATGAAGGGAGCAAAGCCTGCAGTTGTGTTTCAAGGACATAAATATATAATTTAATAACACGGAGGCAGAAAGAAATACTAACATTTTTCAAAAAATTAGTAAGTACACCAGCAAAAGTTTGAAAGTATATAAAATGTAAGGTCTATCTTTCTCAGTAAACTGAGCTATCTCAGTCCATCTTTTCCAGTAACACTTATGAATAGTCATGCCCCCAAGGTTCTATGTCATAAAGATTAGACATAATAATTTTATTTTAAATAAATTTAAATCAGTGAACTGGTATTTTTGTTTAAAATTAAAGCATAACAGTAGTCAAATTTAAACAATATGGTTATATTGAATCTTTCATGATGGAGGTTGTAAATTAGACTCTCACATAACCATAATGTTGGATTACTGAATATATACCATATAATGCTAGAAAAAAAATTAGCAATGAGGATGATTTTGTTTTTAAAATAAGTAATGATAATTCTGTGTTCAGACAATAATTATAGAGCAAAAACAATAGCCCATTATGCTACTCTGTTGTAGCATGGTAAATAACACCATATAATTAGAATTTAGAAAACTATTAATTATCTTAATTTTAATAGTTGGGTATAAAAATTTGGCATTTTCAGAATTAGAAGTAATATGAAATGATTTTTACAAGTTAAAATAATGTATAAAATAAAATCATGAAGTGTATTCTTATGTATTACTGGTAAAAACTTTTTAAAAAAATTCTTATTTTTGTATTCATTCATTCATTCACTTAGCACTGGACATTGAACCCATGGGATTTCTACCTCTGATCTACATCTCCAACCTTTTTAAAATTTTTAAAGTTTTTTCTTTGTGGTCTGGGGATGGAACCTAAGGACATTCAACCTCTGAGCTACACCCCCTGCCCTAATTTGTATTATTTATTTTAAAACAGGGTCTTACTTAATTGAAGAGGGCCTCACTAAGTAGCTGAGACTCTCCATGAACCATGATCCTTCAGTCTCAGCCCTCCCAAATGCTGGGATTACAAGCATGTGCCACCACACCTGGCTGTTTTTATAAATTTTAAAACAGTGTCTTCCAAAGTTATTACATGCTGGACTGAAACCTATTATTCTCCTGTCTCAACTTCCTCATTTCCCCATTATTGGGATTATAGGCATGGACCTCTGTGCCTGGTTACCTCCTCTGATTTTTTTTTTTTTTTTTTTAGTATTGAGGATTGAATTCAGAGGCTTTATACCTCTAAGCTACACCTCCACTTCCCTCTCTCCTTTTAAAATTTGTTTTAAAACAGGGCCTTACTAGTTTGCTGAGAGTCTTACTACTCTCAGAGCTGTGATAGAATCTGTGATACTCCTCTTTCAGTCTCACAAATACTGGAATTACAGGCATGTGGCTAACTTCTCTGATTTTTAAAAAGGCATTTTATATGATGATCTGGAGAATAGAAATTCCAGTCAAAGATATAGCTTGTAAGACTACTGTCAACATTTCCCTGATACAGAATACCTGAATGATTGTGAGAAAAATAATTTAGAAAAAAATGAATAATACTTACATATATCTGTAATATAGTTATGTCAGACATTCTAGTTTGGAACTATGCAGTGCAGTGTTATAAAACTTTTATTTTTAACATTTTTACTGTTGTTTGCAATAATCTTTGAATTCACTGAGGTTCACAGAAAACATAAAAGCTTTAATCTATTTTTCAACTAAAAACAGTTTCACTAAATATAAAATAATATATAAATTATCTTTCAAATAGTTGTAGATATAAAACTTTTTTACATCTGAAAGAAAATGTCTTTGGACAAGAAATAGATGTGTCCTAGACAGTCTGTGTCTCCTCTCCTGGATTCTCACATATACTAAGTCACTGGCTTTTCATTTGGAACAGTATTTTCCAACTTATAGAAGCTTTCACTCATGCATGTGAGATTCTTCACCATGCTTAGAGATTGAATTTTGTGCAGTTACTCCTCTTAGAATTGATTAGTTTCTAAAAAATACAGAGTCAGCAATCTGCACAATATTTATTAAAAAAATAGGTAACTTTTTAATGAACTAACAATATGAGCTCCCAAATAGCATTATAATTAAGAAAGAATAGAAACATAATGTACTACTCAATCAATGATACTTTTTTTATTTATTTTTTTATTTTTTGGTGGTACTGGGGTTCCTGGAAACCCATCTACCTCCGGGTTATACTCCCAGACCTTTTTTTTTTTTTTTTAATTTGGAAACAGGGTCTCTTAAGCCAGCTAGGCTGGCTTTAAACCAGCGTGATCCTCCTTTCTCCGCCTCCCAAAAATGGGGATTACAAGCGTGCACCACCACGCCCAGCAGATACTGTTTTTTAATAGAAAAAAACTCAATTTAAGCATAAGAGCTCATTAACTCTTGAGGGACAATGGTGCTTTCCAGATTTCTTGAGCAATAAAACACACAGGAAGATAGAAAATAGATTCAAAATGGTGACTGCAGGATGCAGCACATCTCAGTAGCTGGAACAAGTAAAGTTCAACTACCAAGATGGCAGCATCTTGACAAACTAAATAAACAAAGCAGTAGAAGATAAGAACCAAAATACAAACAGGAACCACAGAGGAAGGAAATCCAATACTCTGAATGTGAGAGCCACTGCAAAAAGCCTAAGTGTATGACTGAATTGGTGTAATGGCAGGTGCCATCTCGGGACACTGGCACAAACCACAATTGCTGACTCTGGTGCTTCCAGCTCAAGTGCTGCAAACAAAGAAATCTGGACAAATAATCCAATAACCTGAAGTACAGAAAGAGGCAGCAGAACTCCAACATCTTATGTTACCAGCACCACGTTTCAGGGATGCAGAAAAAGATAAAAGAGCCTGTATGCTCACCCACAGCAGCACACTGTGCCCTCTAGAGACCCAGCCTAAATGACAGCAAGGTAACCATGTTGCATTACTTATTTGGTAGAAGACCACCCAGAGCAGCCATGGGATCCTGGTGGGCTAAGACCTGGCAGCCTATCCTAAAGGTATTCTAGTTAGAACCTCCAGAAACACATGAAAGGCCCATAGTGCTCAAGGCATAGTGCCTGCATAGGGTCACAGGGGGTCATTTCAAGACTACATTGGAAACCCTCTGACAGTGTGGGTAGGGAGACACAGACCCACGGTGGGAAGACACAGAGCACAAAGGCTTGAGGTTGTAGAGCTCAAGGAGGATAGTGCAGAAACAGGATAGGAGAGCATGGAGACCAGGATCAAAGGGTGTGGAGACCAGTACCAGAGGGTGCAGAGCACAGGACAGAACGTTGCAGAGCCCAGGGTGGGGAAGCACAGAACCTGGAGCTCACACAGACCTCATTAACAATGACACCTGATGCCCTGTCACCTAAACTCAAAGCTGTCAGAGGTGAGAAAGGGGCACAAACACTCATAAAGTGGGTCAAAAGCTGACAATAGCTTAAAGATCAAATGAGAAGCTTTTATGTTTTCACCACAAGTGTACAGGAATATACTTCACAATCTACCACAGTGAACAGATATACAAATATTATACAGACCCAGGCTCTATATATATAAATTAGCAGTACTACTGTTATTTTTTTTCACTCTCAACTGTCCCTAGTTCTTTTTGTCCTTTTTCCTTTTTTCTTTTAGCTTTTTCTTTTTATTCTTATTTTTTTATTTTGGTTGTTTTTTCTTTCTTTGATTTATAATTGTTAGATTTTATAACTTGTTTTTATTATTTTATGCATGTTTGTTTGCTCCTTACACCAATTTCCTTTACAAAATTTCTTACTCTAGCCCATCTACTCTCTTCTCTCAAAACTTATTTTCCTTCACAGTATCTCCTTGTTTTATATTTAAGCTATTACATATATCTATACCTAAATACCCTACTAACTTCCAGGATCTTACTATCTAACCTTCTCTAATTCTCAACCAGATACTACATTAATATACTTAAATTATTACTCAATCATAACCTCCATTTTATCTGACTCCTGTATCCATTGACCAAGTTCCTCTCCATTTACATATCCCTCACCATTTAAAAAGAAAAAGGAACTGCTTTCTTGTGAAAAACCCTGCTGACACCTTTAAATTTCTACTGCTAAGATTGGATCATATTACCAACAGAATTACACACAAAAAAGAAGATGCCAAGACATCAGAAAAACAAGCCCAAGAACCCTGAAAAATATGAGAACTAGGAACAGTGAAAAAAAAATAAGGGAAATCATAAATACCAACCTACAAGAAAGGCAAGAGAGAGAATTTCAAATCCTGATCTTTAATAAGAAGAAAAGCCTCACCACAAGTGTACAGGAAATGAAAGGGGAAATGGAAACATTAAGAAAGAATCAGAGCTAGGCATGGTGGTGAATGCTTGTAATCCCAACATTCAGGACATGGAAACTGGAGGATCATGATTCACCAACAACCTCAGCTACTTAGTAAGGCCCTTTGAAACTCAGGGAAACCCTGTTTCATAATCAAGAATAAAAAATAGGTTTGGGGGTGTATCTTGGAGATAGAATACCCCTGGGTTCCATCCCAAGTACCAAAAAAAAAAAAAGAAGGAAAAAAATAAGAAAAAGTTCTGAAATGAAATGAATATAGCAATAAAAAGAAATTCAGGAAGATTAGATGAAATGGAAAATACAATATCACTGTTAGAAGACAGTTCATTCAAAATCAAAAGCACAGTCAAGAGCATACAGAAATCATTACAACTACAAAACCTAAACATCCAACAACTAAGGGACAACAGGAAAGGTTCTAACTTATGAATAAAAGGCAATGAGAAGGGATAGAGGTACAGACCAAAGGTATTAGTAATCTCTTTAGAGAAATAATTTCAAAGAAATTTCCCAACATGGAAAGAGATTTGGACATACATATATAAGAGACATACATAATACTGTTAAGAAAAAGATAAAAAACAGACCTCACCATGCCAAGTAATAATCAAAATGACCAACATAGAGGTTAAAGAAAGTGAGAACAAAGAAATGGATGACATACAGGGAAAAACAATAAAAATCACACTAAATATTTCAATTTAAATTACAAATGCCAGGAAATACTGGTATGATTAATCCAGACTCTGTAAGAAAACAACTTCCAAATAAAACTGCTATATCCAGCAAGGTTATTATTCAAAATTGATGCAGAAACAAAACTGCTTCAAGATAAACAAAATCTCATAAAATTCATGAATAGAAATCTAGCACTAAAGAAAATATTTTAAAAATAATTCATAAAGAAGAAAAAACAAATTTCAGAACTAAAGAAGAGATGAATTTGATCAGTGGGGCAACTAAGAAAGAAATAATATTATATCAAGCAGAAGAAAGAACACAAAATGGCAGGAAACAAAAGCCATATTTCAATAATAACCCTGAATATAAAAGTATTTAACTCACCAATTAAAAGACATTAACTGGCAATGTGGATTTAAAAATATAATCCAAATATATACTGCTTGCAAGAAACTCACCTTACAGCCAAAAACATTCATAGGCTGAAAGTGAAAGGATGGTAAAAGTTATATCATGCTAATGACTACCAAATATGAGCAAGGGAAGCAATGCTGATATCCAACAAAACAGACTTTAAGCTAAAACACATCAGACGAGGCAAAGCAGGACATTTCCTTTTATGAAAAGGAACAATTCATCAAGAAGATATAATGATAGTAAATGGTTATGCCCCAAATGTGGGTGTACCTACATTTGTAAAACAAACACTCCTGGACATCTAATCTTTTAATTAATTAATTAATCTATTTATTTATTTATTTTTGGTGGTACTGGTGGTCCTGGAAACCCTTCTACTTCTGGGCTACACTCCCAGACACCCATTTTTTACATTTATTTGGAAATAGGGTCTCTTAAGCCAGCAAGCCTGGCTTCAAACATCTGTGATCCTCTTCTCTTCACCTCCCAAGTGCGGGGATTACAAGTGTGCGCCACCACACCTGGCAATGGACATCAGATTTTAAATAGACCCAAATACAATAATATTGCGAGACTTCAACACAACTCTCACAGAGCTATATCAATCTTCAAGCAAAATATGAGTAAAGACTCTTCAGAACTACAGAAAACTATAAACCAAATGGACCTAATAGACATATACAGATCTTTCAACCAGGAACAGCAGAATACACATTCTTCTCAGCAACCCATGAAACTCTTCAATATTGATCACATCCTGGGCCACAGAGCAAGCACCATCAAATACAAAAAACGCAATATAATTCCCTGTATCTTTTTAGACCACATTGAAAGTTAAAATCAACAACAGGAAGACCAAAAGAAACTATTTTTTTAATATTTTATTTATTTTATTTTTGGTGGTACTGGGGTTTCTGGAAGCTCTTCTACCTCTGGGCTATACTCTAAGACCTATTATATACTTTCTATTTTTGGAAACAGGTTCTCTTAAACCAGCAACACTGGCTTCGAACCTGTGCAATCCTCCTGTCCCACCTCCCAAGTGCGGGGATTACAAGCATGCACCACCACGCCTGGCAAGAAACTATTTAAATAAATAAAGATTGATGATACACTTTTGAGAGATGAGGGGGTAAGATTAGAAATAAGGAGAGAAATAAGGAAATTTCTGGAATTAAATGAAAATAGAGACACAACTCTACAAAATCTATGGGACACTTTGAAGGTGGTGTTAAGAGGAAAGTTTATAGCATTGAGTATCCACATAAAATGAACAGGAAGTTGCCAAGCAAACACCAAAATTACATATCTCAAGGACATAGAAAACTGCAACAGTCTAATCTCAAAGCAGGCAGAAGGCAGGAACTAATTAAAATAATGAGATAATTAAATGAAATAAAGAATAAAAAGCATTCAAAGCAACTACAAAACAAAACAACAAAACCAAAAGCTGGTTCTTTGAAAATATGAATAAGATTGACAAAACCTGGCCAACCTAACCAAAAGAAAGAATCAACTCAAACCATTAAAATCAGAAAAAAAAGGAGATACCACCACAGGCAGTGGGGAAATTCAAATGATAATCAGAAATTAATTATACTTCAATACAGTGGAAAATAAGAAATAAATAAATAGATTTCTAAGCACATATAATATACCTAAATTAAACCAAGAAAACATAGCAAGCCTAAACCAACCAATATCAAGAAAAAATAAGAAAAAAGCAATAAAAATTTTGCCATCAAAAAAACAAAAACAAAAAACAAAACAAAACAAAAAAAACCCTCAAGCCCTGAGGGGTTTCCAGATGAATTTTACAAAACCTTCGGTGAAGAACTAATATGAATATTTCACAACTGGTTCTGGGAAATTGAAAGAGAAGAAATTCTCACAAACTTCTTCTGTGAGACCAGTATTACCTTAATACCAAAAACAAACAAAGATACCTCAGGAAAAAAAAAAATTATAGATTTAAAAAAATTATAGATTTTTAAAAATTATAGATTTTTTTGGTCATAATATTTAATTTTAAGGATACTTCAACTGTTTATATTATGGTTTGGGGGTGAGGATTACCATTTGGGGGTGACTGTCCCCAGGGATCTTTGGTAGACCCTTGGGAATAAATCCCCCAAAATACCACAAAAAAAGATAAAAAGATAAAAATGCACGGGTTCTTGTCCTGAGCTAAGGACTCTTGCTGAAAATGTAAAGAATTTTATTAAAAAGATAAAAATACAGAAGATAGTTACAGCCCCATTTCAATGGCATGGGGGGGGGGGTTCAAGTGAATGCCCCTCCAAAGATACAACATGTGGATCAGACCTTTTGTACCCTTGACCTCCATCTTGTTTACGTAATTCTGACATATTAAACATCTCTGTAAGGTTTCTCCCATAGCAGTGTCTCTTACATGAAGGTCAATCCCCTCCTCCCATCCTAGCTAGATTATTATGTAGATATGTCTTTAGAAAGAGGAAGTCCTAGCTCCCCTCTCCTATGGACTTGCTAATTACTTTTAGCTAAGTCAATCTAATTTTCAATAGCTGTTTGCTTCCTAATGGAAACCAAGACCAAGTCTTTCACAGATTTGCCCCTCATCCAATTTTTGAAATATCTTAATAATTAGAGCTTTCTCAAGTCTTCCTAGGCCATCCCCCAATACTCATAAATTTCCTCCTCTGTCTAGCAACTTTCTGACACCTGTCAAGCCAAACATTTTGACTTTTATAATTATTATTAACAATGAACATGAGCTTAATTCCCATTAATTTTCCCCTCATTTCTATCACATGAATATACCCCTTAGCAAAGGAATAAGGATGCTGAGTCAGTCATAAACTGTTTTGAGCTGAACAGGGACAAAGCTGGGGGCCCCATCTTTAGAGTAACATTCATGCAGGGTGGTGGTGAGGGAGTCAGATGGGTGAGTACATCTTTATGGCTGACCAAAGGGCTTTGATAGATGTTTCTCTTTGGGTCCGCTCATACCACCATCTGATGTCTGAAAGCTTCAAACCTATGAGATAACACTCACAATACAGGTCAACATAGCACTTAAATGAGAAATTAAAACTTGTTTTACTGACTTAGGCTGAAATTCACAAAAGTGAGATGTATTTAGTTTATTTTCCAACATGTGAATCTGGGAATTAGTACTGTGGAGACCTGAACTAGGCTTTGGGGTAATTTGAATAAAGATTTTTAGATGTTTTTTATATGTTATATTATTAGGGTACTGTTTTTGATTCTTGATGAACATAGATACAAAAATTCTAAAAAAAAAATACGAGCTATACACATTGAAAACCATATCAAGAGAATTGTACACCATGACCAATTTGGGTTCATCTCAGAAAAGCAATGCTTATTCAACAAATGCAAATCAATACATGTGATTCTCTGCATAAATAAAACTAAGAACAAAAAACATATGATCATATCATTTATGTTAAAAACCCTGCAGAAAATTGGAATAGAAGGAATGTATTTCAACATCATTAAGGCAATATACAATAAACCAAAAGCCAACATCATAGTAAATGGTGAAAATACTACACATATTTTCTCTAAAATCAGAAATATTACAAGGATGCCCTGTAACAACTCCTTTTTAATATATTTCCTTTGACTCAGAAAAGTATCAGGATTCAAAATCAACCTAAAGAAATCAGTTGCTTTTCTTTATGCCGAAAATGAATCCACAATGAAAGAAATAAAAAATTTCCATTCACAATAACCTCAAAACCAATAAAAATACCTAGGAATAATCCTAACCAAAGATGTAGAAGACCTTTACAATGAAAACTATAAAACATTAAAGAAATAAATTGAAGAACACCTTGGAAGATGGAAAGATCTCCCTGGCTCATGGTGAGGCAGGATAAATATCATCAAAATGGCCATTTTGCCAAAGTGATCTACAGATTCAAGACAATTTCTGTCAAAATACCAACAACATTCTTAATAGACCTAGAAAAATCACTCCTAAATTGTATATGGATAAAGAAAAGACCCAGAATAGTCAATGCAACTCTCATCAATAAGAACTATTCAGAAGGCATCACAATCCCTGACTTTAAATTATACTAAAGAGTAATAGCAGTAAAAACAGCATGGTAATGGCACAACAACAGGTATACAGACCAATGGAACAGAAAATTCAGAAACAAACCCACACAAGTATAGTTAATTGGCCTTTGACAAAGGGGCCAAATTCATAAGCTGGAGAAAAGACAGCCTTTTCAACAAATGGTGCTGGGAGAACTGGCTATCCATTTGTAGAAAAATGAAACTAAATCCTTACCTCTCACTATGTACAGGAATCAACTTTAGATGGGTCAAAGTCTTGAAAATTAGACCAGAAGTTATTAGAGGAGGCCATAGGCTCAACACTACAACACATAGGCACATGCAGTAACTTCCTCAAGAAGATCTCCAAAGTGTTGGAAATTAAAGCAAGAATTAAAAAATGGGCTGGCATCAAACTAAAATTTTCTGCTCATCAAAGGAGACCATCAAGAACATAAAGAGAAGTCTATATGGTGGGAGAATATCTTCACCAGCCACCACTCTGTTTGAGGGCTAATATCTAGAATATACAAAGAGCTCAAAAGACTCTAAACTAGCACAATGAATAACTCAATCAAGAAATGGGCAACTGAATCAAATAAACACTTCACAAAAATAAGATACAAATGGCCAATAAATACATGAAAAAAGTTTCCAACATCATTAGCCATCAGGAAGATGCCAATCAAAACTATGATGAGATTTCATCTTACCCCCATCACAGTGGCAAGCATAAAGAAGTCAAATATCAATAAATGCTGCTGAGGATGTGGAGAAAGAGGAATTCTTTTACACTATTGATGGGAGTGCAAACTAGTTCAGCCACTATGGAAATCTGTGTGGAGATTCATTAGAAAACTGGGAATAGATCCACCATATAATCCAGCTTTACCACTTCTGGGTATCTTTTCAAAGGAGATGAAATCAGAGAGCTATGGTAACATATGCATACCCATGTTCATAGGAGCACAATTTGCAATAGCCAAAATATGGTTACAAACTAGGTCTCCACCAACAGATGAATGGATTGTAAAATTATGAAAAATACACAAAATAAAATTCTACTCAGCTACAAAGAACAAAATCATGACATTCTCAAGAAGATGGAAAGATCTGGAGAATATTATGTCAAGTGAGATCAGTCAAGCACAGAAAGAGAAGGGACATATGTTTTCTCTAACATGCCCAAACTAAGGAGTGTTAGGAATACCAGAGAGAATCCAGGTAGTGGAGGGGAAACCTCATCAAAGCTAGAAAGAAAGGTAGGAGAGAAAGAAGGCTGAGGTTGATTTACAGAATATATACTTTTGAATATGTGTAAAAGTATGAATGTAGCATGGTCAACCTGAACACTCATTGTTGGGAGGGGTAGAAAGGGGAAGTAGGGGGAGGGCATAAAGCACTTTGTGAATGTATACCATTTTCAGTATGATCCACAGAAAGAAAGAAAGAAAGAAAGAAAGAAAGAAAGAAAGAAAGAAAGAAAGAAAGGAGACAAAACACATCGTAGAGTTTAAAGAAACAATATAATGTGAATATTTAATAATTGCCTAATTAAATTGCTAAATCTAGAACTCATCACTTTTTCAGCTTTAGTTTTAAATTTTGCCAATATACAGTGCTTTAAGAAATAATGTTAACATTAATTATAATAATAGTTGTACTATTTTTTGCTTAGTATGATTTTATAAAAAAAAAAACCCTTATGGTGGCATGAATTTCCTCAAGTAACTAACTAATTAATTAAATTTAATTTAACTTACCTTTTTTTACATCCATTTTCTGGTAATGGGTTTTAACCCAGGGGAATTCTTCCTCTGAGTTACATACACAGGCCTATTTTTTTTCTTTGTCTAGAGTTTTTCCTATGACCATTTTCCTTCCTAGCTTTCACATATTAGGGGGAGTATTTGATTTTTTTACTTTTTGTTACTCACTAATCTCACTTAGCATAATGTTTTCTAGTTCTATCCATTTCCCTGCAAATAACATGTTTTCCTTTTTTATGGTAAAATTTAATAGTGTACATATCTCATAGTTTTGTAATCTTTTAATTTGTTGATGGACATTGTGGCAGGTTTCATAAATTGGCAATTGTGAATTGTCCAGCTACGAACATAGATATGCATGCATTAATTTGTTACTTTGCTTTCCATTCTTCTGAGTTGATACCCAGAAATGGTATTGCTGGATCATATGGTAGGTTCATTTCCATTTTTTTGAGACTACTTCATAGTGTATTCCAAAGTGGTTGCACTAATTTTCAGTCCCACTAAAAAGTATTAGAATTCCCACTTATGCACATTCTTGCCAGAATTTGTTGTTGTATTTTTTTAAATTAATTTATTTTTTAAATTCGTGCATTGTAGTCATATATCAATCACATTGTTGTTGTATTTTGAATGATTGCCATTTTATTGGAGTTAGGTAAAATCTAAGTGTAGTTTTGATATGCATCTCTCTGATAAAGTTGACCATTTTTTAAACATTTATTGGCGTTTTGAATTTCTTTTGTTGTGGTGTCTATTTATTTAAATGGCTCGTTTTTAATTATTTGTTTTCTTAGTGTACAATTTTCTGAGTTCTTTGTATCCTCTAGATATTAATTCTCTATGAGATGAATATTTGGCAAAAATTTTCTCCCATTCTGTGTGTTCTTTTTTGAGGTTCTTAATAGTATACTTTGTTGTACAGAAGCACTTCAATTTAATTCAATCCCACATATTGATACATCTTTTAATTTCTTGTGCCTTTGGGGGTCTTTTGAGAAAGATTTTACCTGTTCCTATGTGTTGAAGTGTTGGACCTATGCCCTCTTCAAAAAGCTGCAATGTCTCTGATCAGATTTCTAAGTCTTTGATCCATTTTGAATTGATTCTTATGCAAGATAAGAAAGTGAGTTTTTTTTTTTTCATTTTTTTTCTATATGATTAACTAGTTTTGCCAACACCATTTGTTGGAGAGGCTATCCTTTTTCAGTAAGTTTTTGTAACCTTTGTAAAATATCTTGGCTGTGAGTATGTATATTTATTTCAGAGCCCTCTATTCTATAGCTCCATTGGTCTATGTGTCAGTTTTTGTGCTAATAGCATACTGTTTTTAGTTCTCTGGATCTTTAATATAGTTTGAAGTCAAGTACTGTGATTCCTCCTACATGTTTCTTGTTGCTGGAAATATCTTTGTCTAATCTGTTTTTTGTTTGTTTGTTTCTTTTTCCAAATTAATGTAATGACTCATTTTTTATGTCTATGAAGAATGGCCTTGGTACTTTAATAGGTATTGCACTGACTTTGTAGATCACTGTTGGAAGAATGGCCATTTTGATGATAATTATTCTGCCTATCAAGAGTACTGAAGATCTTTCAATCTCCTAAGATCTTTGATATTGTTTTTAATGTTTTCTATTTTTTGTACAGGTCTTTTACCTCCTTTGTTAGGTTTATTTCTGAGTATTTTAATTTTTGTAGGAAATTCTGAGTGGAAGTGTTTCTATATTTTTGTAGTTGATTTTTGGTTGGCATACAAGAAAGCTTCTTATTTTTAAGATTTATTTTGTATTCAGATAATTTTAACAAATTTTTATCAGTTCTATAAGTTTTTGGGTTGAATTTTTTTGTGTCTTCTAAGTTAGTATCATTTCATCTGCAAATAAGAGTAGTTTTAGTTTTTTTTTTTTCCTATTTGTAATTTTTGATTTTTGACTCTTGCTTTATTGCTTTAGTTAGAGTCTCAAGTATTAGATTAAAAAGAAGTGGTTATAATGATCATCCTTTTCCTGTTCCTGTATTTAATGATAATTTTTGCAGTTTGTTTCTTTCAATTCTTTATATATTAGAATTATTAGTCCTCTATCAGAAGAGTAGCTAGCAAATGTTTCCCCCATTTTGTAGACACTTTTATCAGATTATTAATGATTTCCTTTGTTGCACACAATTTTTTAATTGATGTCATCTTATGATTCTCAATTTTGTTTCCCAAACTTTAGTGGTCTTATTGAGAAAGTGTTTTTGTTTTCCTACCATTGTCTATATGTTAGAAAGTTGCTCCTATACCTCTTTTTTGAGCTGAAAAGTTTCTGATCTAACCTCTAGGTCTTTGACCTACATTGTGCTGGCTTTTGTGCAGGGTGATAAATTAATGTCTAATTTTATTTTATTTGTTTTTTTTACAGAGAGATATCCAGTTTTCCACACAGCACTTATCAAAGAGGATGCCTTTTCAGCTTTATTTTATTGTTTTATTTATTTTTTTATTTTAAAGCAGAATCTCACTAAGTTGCAGATGGCCTCACTAAGTTTCTGACACTTTTAACCTGCAATTCTTCTATTTTAGCCTTCCAATAACTTGTAATCCTGGTTTATTTGTTGCTTCTCATCTGTACTATTAAAATATTTATTCCATTCACAAGAAGATGGAAGGATCTAGAGAACATTATGTTAAGTGAGACCAGCCAAGCACAGAAAGAAAAGGGACATATGTTTTCTCTAATATGCCCAAACTAGGGAGTATTAGGAATACTATTGAGATCCCAGATAATGGAGAGGAAATCTCAGCAAAGCTATAATGGAAGCATAGGAGAGGAAGAAGTCTGAGGTTGATAAATGGAGGAGCTACACCTGAATATGTTTAAAGTATGAATATAGCTTGGTTAAACTGGACATTAAGTATTAGGAGGGGGGGAAGGGGACTGGGACTGGGGGATAGGGCACCAAGCACAGTCTAAATGTATGCCATTTTCAATATGTTCCACATAAAAATTCTGATGATCTGCCTGATTTTATTATTTTATTTCTCTTGCAAATAGCAACCAATGCAATATTGTTATAGGAAGTCTGGAGAATATTTACAAGGAATATTAAAGGCCTGAGATAAGATCAAGTGGTTATAAGTAATTATGCTAATATAAGTGAAAAAGGTTAAGAATTAATTTTAAGGCATTCCAAGATTTAGAGGGAGAACAAGGCTGAAAGGGCTGAGATGAGAATTAAACAATGATCTAGCAGGAAAATAAAGTTGTTATATTCTCCAAGAAAACTTGACAAAAGCTTTAAAAAATCAAAGTGATTAGAGGAATATATAGCTTATGGAATTGCACTTTAAAAAGTTAAATTTGTTTTTAATGACAAAAGTAGCATCATGGTAATATAGCATCCATAGAATAGTAAGGACAAGAATGTTCCTAAATTTTATCTTGATAAGCATTTGTGTAAAAACAAATGTTGACAATTAACTTAAACAAGACCTTTGTGAAGTTATTTTGGGTTTATTTTTCCTTCTTGAATAAATCACAGAATTTTGGCAGCTGAAGAAACAATTGAATCCATGAAGGATTTTTTTTGCTGAGAAACATGTCATTATCGTATATTTGTATGATAATAAAAATTGCCATGTAGTGGAAAATAAGTCAGTGAGTTAAGAGAGAGAAGTAAAGATAAAGAAAAACAGTTTCTTATTAGTAAAGATGTAAAGGGGTCCACTACACAAATAGAATGATAAGCTTGGTTTTAAGCACTGATTTTTCATTTCTTACAAGAGGAGGACAAATAACTATGTCTTGGGCAGAGTTCATAAGTTATTTGAGAAACTGAAGAAGAAATCGTGTCACTGGGGCAATCAGGGCTTCAATTAGAGTAAGGAAGAAAACACAATGTCAGAGAAGATACAGTGTACACAAGAAATTTTTCTAAAGATGAGCTATCAATTCCTATGAACACAAATAAGTATTTTCAGCAAGAGAATACACTCTGACATTCAGAAAGAAGTGGAAGACATGCCAACCATCTCTCTGTCTGTACTCCAACAAACAGTTGGCTCAAGAGCCAAGTGATGAAAATTTTGATGAGAATAGCAGGGCTTCAAAAATTTTCTGTGTTTCTACATGATTACATTTTTATGCTACTATAATAAACTACATGACACATAATCCTTAATGAAAAAGAAAACTAACATTTATTTCTCAGTTTTGGAGAATGGGAAGTTCTGATGAATTTCCTGGTACTGGATATGGTAGAAGGGAGAGACAGGCAAGTGAAAATTACTTTTGTTTTCTAATATGGCAGAAGAATGGAAGAGAGAGAAATACTTTCACATGCCATTTTAATGGTAGCATTAGACATTTATAAAGAAAGAGACTTTGAGGTTCAACCATTGCCCCTAAAGCCCTAACTTATGTTGATGCACAGAAGATTAATTTTTCAAAATATAGATTTTGGAAAAATCATTCAAACCATAGCACTAGATTATAACTTTGAAAGTAAAATTATTTTTATACTGATTTCAAACTAAGATTTCCAACTAAGATATGTATCATAACATATACCATAAATATAAGCAAGTTTTATATTATATTTCTAAATGCATCTATTTTGACCTTATTGGTAGGATTTTTTCTTTTGCAAAGCTATTTCTGTTTATACATTGATGGACTTTTGAGTTGTTTCCATGATTTAGCTATTGTAATTTATTGAAGAACATAGGAATTCATAAAATGAGCACACTTGCTCAACTTTGCAAACCTCAATAAGATATCATGAAAATATGACAGGTTAGGTTGAAGCAAGAGGATGCTAGTTTAAGGAGATTCTCCGGCCTCAGGGGGATAATTTAGTGAAACTCTGAATCAGAAATAAAAGTAGTCTGAGGTGTGGCTCAGGGGTAGTGTGTTGCCTGCCATTGGTGATGCCCTAGTATCTCTCCCAAGTTCTGTAAAAATAAGTAAATGTATGAATAAAAACAAAAAGTAGTTTGTTTTTTCCACTTTGTAAAAAGCCAGTATGCAAGCACAAATCATTACCTCAAAATCAAGTGAGATTAGGAGATGCCATGAGTGACACATGATGCATTGTTGTTGAGAATTCACATACTCTACTTGAGAATCAGTAATTATCTTGGAAGAAGGAATGCAAAGGTTGTATTTCCTCGGCTATGTAAGGCATTGAGATTTATCTTTTTGCAATCTCAGCAGACTGACTGTAATGCTAATCATACACTGGTTTAATGCATATTGATTAATAAAACTGGTATTTCTCACCTACCTATGTGGAGAGGCTTTCTGGTTTCAGAATAAATTTTGCTTTTATTCATGTTGTCACAACATTTTCAGTTGCTAATTAGTTTCAGCTATTGGCATTATAATAACGGTGAGTTTAATTTTCAATTTTCTTTATTTTCTGTGATTGCAATCTTCAAAGTCTTAAATATTTTTGAAATTTGAACTACAAATCTTAAACTACATAAACTATCATAATTTGGATATAATTTTTAAATTTTCATTGTATTGATTTATGGAAGCATAGGACAATATCCTGAAAAAATAAATATATTAATAGAAAAATTATAATAAATCACAGGGTCCCTATATCTTTTTTCTTCTTTTTAATATATACCAGCAGATGCCGGGCGTGGTGGTGTAGGCTTGTAATCCCAGCACTTGGGAGGCAGAGACAGGAAGATCCCGCTGGTTCTAAGCCATCCTCGCTGGCATAAGAGACCCTCTTTCCAAATAAAAATATAAAATAGGTCTGGGAGTGTAGCCCAGAGGTAGAAGGGTTTCCAGGAACCCCAGTACCACCAAAAATTAAAATAAAATAATATATACCAACAGATTAAAAAAAACTGGACTTAAATTTCTGGTCATCAAATTGAACTTTGAAAAGGGTCAGTTTCTCTCACAACACACACACACACACACACACAAAAAAAAAAAAAAAAAAAACCACAGGAGATTTATCACAATTAATCAGAAAGCACAGTTTATCTGATCCTGAGCCTGAACCAACATGATGAGGAAACTCCCTATTTTACTCTGAATAGGAAATAACTGAAAAAAAAAAAACAGCCTTTCTTTCTTTTTATTTTTATGCCTCTCTTTCTTGCTCTTGCTCTCGCTCTCCCTCCCTTTCCTTACTATTCCATTCATTTTTGATATCAGAGATCGAACTCTGGGGAAATCTACCTTTGATCTGCATTGTCAGCCCTTTTTTATTATCATTATTATTATTATTATTATTATTATTAGTAGTAGTAGTAGTAGTAGTAGTAGTAATAGTAATAATGAAGATTAATCCCAAAGACATTCTACCTGTACGCTACTCTTTCAGCCCTATTTACTTATTTATTCACTCATTTTTATTTTGAACCAGTGTCACACTAAATTGCTTAGGACCTCACTATGTTTCTGAGGCTGACTTCAGACACATGGTCCTCCTATGGGAGCTCCCTACGTACTGGGATTATGGGCATGTGGCATTCAGATGAGCTCCTTATTTGTATTTTCTTCAGTTCCTATCTGCCTATAAATTCAACTTTCTCTGCTTAGTACATCATTTATAGCTCCCATTCTAAACAAATTTGCTTAAATTTTGTCTTTTAACAAAAGTTCATTCTAAAATTTTATTTTATGTGCCATTTTTATTATTCACCATATATATTTAACTTTATAGCAAGTGTGATGTCCTCCTTCCTGTATGTGAAAGTGATACTACTTGAGATATGTTTTTCTATAATTATTGCTTGTCATATATCATGATGTTTGAGGTAATATTACAAATACTTAAAAGTAAAATCCACTGTCCAATATTACACAAAGAGTTATATATAATTTAACACTTATACCATAGTACAGTTACCTAATTTTACAAGATAAAAGATTGAAAATAAAATCTTTGGAAATAATTATAAAATATTTTGTTTTGATAGTATTTATAAAAATTGGTACACCAAGTGCTTTGAGCATGTATGTTCGCATTATATTGAAACTTACTGTGATGTATAGTTACAATTTACCAATAAAAGTATGAAAAGACATGTATAAAAATATTTGGTAACCATACAGAACTTTAAGGATAAATACACACACACACACACATACACACACACACACACACACACATACACACATACACACACATATATATATATATATATATATATATATATATATATATATATGAGTGTATTATATATATATATATATATATGAGTTTGTATGTATACACACAAAAAATATTAAGAGTTCTTCATACAAATTTTATTTAAAATACCACATATAAGCTGGGCGTGGTGGCACAAGCTTGTAATCCCAGCATTCGGGAGGCTGAGAGTGGAGGATCACGGTTCTTGGACAGCCTCAGCTACTTAGTGAGGCCTTTGCAACTTGGTGCGACCCTGTCTTAAAAATAAAGAATAAGAAATAGGCCAGAGGGTGTGGCTCAGAGGTCGAATGCCCCTGGGTTCCATATCCAGACTGGCAAAATAAAATACCACATATAATAATTAATAAAATATATACAAGTTACCATAGTAATTTTTCTTGTGTAAGTAAAATGTACAAAATGACGAAGAATTTTTTTTCATTTTATTAATAACTAGATGTTATTATTATACTAATTTAACATTATAATTTAACATTAATAATTTAACATTATACTAATAATGTTAAAATTATTAGAATTAATTCTACTCTATAATACAGAATTAAATAAAAAAAAGTTCAATTTCAACTCTCATTAATTCTATCCCTTTTTTTTTTTTTTTTTTTGGTGGTACTGGGGTTCCTGGAAGCCCTACCTCTGGGCTACACTCCCAGACCTATTTTTACATTTTTATTTGGAAACAGGGTCTCCTAAGTGCGCATGTGTGGCTGGCTTCAAACCTGCGCTATCCTCCTGTCTATCCCCTTATTTTCAAACAAACTATGGAAGTTAATTAAAGAACAGTTTTTATTTTATTTTTTACTTTTAAAATTTTAATTATTGTTGCATTGTAGTCATACATCTTAATGAGATACAAGATGGTGGAGACAAATATGTACACATCACCCAGTTAGCCTTTACCCAATTCCCTCCCCATTCCTTCTTCCTCTCTCCTTCTCATGCTTTGCCTTAGTCATTGACCTTGATATGTTTGTTAAAGTACATCATCTGGATTAAAGGATTTCCCTCTTCCCCCTCCAATTCCTTCATAGGAGAAACTCTAGATAGTCGCGACCCTAAGGCTCTGACCAGCAGAGCCTAGGGAAGAAACACACGAACGCCGAGTCTATTGATGATGCTTCCTCTTGAATGCTTCCCCCCTTTAATGATTCTCTTTCAATGAGCACAGCAGGCAAATATATATCAGTCTCATAACCCCTCCCTCATGACTCCACCAACCCCAAGCTTCCCATAGCTAGGGCATGCACATTTCTAACCCTCTCATAGGCGGGCTGGTGGTAGCACGAGGCACTGCGTCACTGATCATCCTTAGGGCACCTGATAGGGCTCACTGTGCAGGCTCAGGGCACCGCCAGCCTCGTGAGCCTCGTGACTTGGCAACAGGTCTAGGTGCCATCTTGAGCCACCGCCCCATCCTGGTCTAGCTGAGTGGGCCCCAACATCTCCCCCTTTTTGTTTTATTAAAATTAAGGCTCAGGACTGTGCCTGTCTTAGGTTGTCGAACCTCAAGGATCATTCTTACCTGTCATCGGGAAAGCAATAGTATGATTACTCCCCTGTCTTAGGTTGATATGATCCTGGGGACGATCGTACCTGTCTTTGACTACCGATCCAGCATATTGAGCCATACGTGAGGAGATGAGCCAGCTTCAAGGGCAGGCAGAGCTTGCACCAGCATGTGCTGTTGTTGCAGTTTCTTGTCGAATAGGCCTGATATATCCAACCAGGACATGGCATACTACCACCAGCAAAAAATGCCCAGAATGCCACACCATCCCAATCTCTTTAAAAGCCCACTGTCCCCTGTATCAGGTCCATCCATTGTTGTACTGAGGCAATCTTCACGCGGGTAGATTTGATCATGACAATGGACGCTCGAAGTTCTGTCATAGTCTGTTCAAATTTATGGCTCCAATTTCCCAGAAGCATTCTGCCTATCTGTCGGGATAGATTGCCTGCATGGGAAAAATTCTAATACTGCACAGAGGCTATGCATAATCCAGACAATTTTTGAATACATGGTACCATGACCATCTGTCCCAAGATGTCGACCTGTTCTTGTAATAGGTCCACTCTTTGATTTACCATCATTATGCCTGCTTTAAGCTGCCCATTTATTCGAGCTTGTTACGCTATGGCAGTAGCTGTACTTGAGGATATCGTATTTACAGCAGCAGCCATATTAATTGATGTTGCTAAGCCCACAGCAGCAGTTGCTGCTGCAGCCACGGAGGCCATAATTATTAACAGTGTTAAGAAAATTTTCGATGGTGGCTGCTTTCACTTTCATTCCTCCCTTAAAAAGAATCTTACAGAGAGCCTCTTTGACTTTCATAGTAGTAACCTTAGACCCCATGATAAGTCTTCCTTCGTCACAATCCGCGAGCTTTCTACTTCATCGCTAAATTCTGCGAACCTACACAGCGCTGTCCCTTCGTCGCTTACCTGCGAACTTACCCCACGGCGTTGCCGGGTTTCAGCTCCACTTGTCCCGTCCCTAAGGCTCTGACCTGCAGAGCCCCAGGAAAGAAGACACAAACGCCGAGTCTGTTGATGATGCTTCCTCTTTAATGCTTCCCCTCTTTAATGCTTCTCTTTCAATGTGCACAGTAGGCAAATATATATCAGTCTCATAACCCCTCCCTCATCACCCCGCCAACCCCAAGCTTCCCACAGCTAGGGCATGCGCATTTCTAACCCTCTCATAGGCGGGCTGGTGGTAGCACGAGGCGCTGCGTCACTGATCATCCTTAGGGCGCCTGATAGGGCTCACTGCGCAGGCTCAGGGCACCGCCAGCCTCGTGAGCCTCCTGACTTGGCAACATGCCTAGGCGCTATCTTGAGCCACCGCCCCATTCTGGTCTAGTCGAGTGGGCCCCAACACTAGATGAAGAAGGAAATTATATAGATGTGCAAATAAGAATAATTTTAAGTAGACAATTATCCTTACCATCTTTAAAGATTTTTCCATATTGTTGAGACCATTAAATATAACTTCACAAAAATGTTTCAAGATTTTCTCTTTACATATCTGCTATTGATGACTTATTTAATGGATGATACTGGGCTAAGCTCTGAACTGTTATATATCAAGCTTATTGAAATATAAAGGTGACAAACTTCTGATGATTTTTTGAAAAGATAAAAGGGTATTTGAATGATGAAATACGTATTTTTACATAATCATATATATATATATATATATATATATATATACATACATACATATATATAATTTCTTTATGCGTCAAATTTTGGAGAATTTTTTAATAATGTAATATAAAAACAATGCAGTATTAATTTTTAGTCAAACATTAAAAATGTGCCAATTTATTTTTGCTAAATTATAAAATCTTAAAAAAGAATTTAGTTTTATTTTAAAAAATGGAAATAAAATAAGTGGACTATGTTAGGCTAAGCAGCACAGTCATGCCAAAGATGGCGCCTCTCCGGCTTCTCTTCCGGATTGTGCTGATTACCTCATAGCTTGCCAAAGGGGCCACGGGATGCCCAACAATCAGTCCCCTGATAACACACCCACTGGGGTTTGAGCCACCCAATCAGTAAATGCCTCGTATTTTGTGTGATCTTCCGCTGTGAGCGGAGCCCCCTCCTCCCAGCTGCCTGATATAAAAGGGAGCTGGCATGTCTTAATAAAGCTTTTGCTTGCTTGCTTGCTTGCTTGCTTGCTTGCTTGCTTGCTTGCTTATCTCCGACGGCTGTTATCTCCGAAGGCTGGCCTTGGGTCTTTCCTGCGCCGACCCCCCCTTCATTGGTCCCGAAGAACCCCAGACCCCTTCAGACTATGAAACACTTCTTAAAATACATTCTCTCTCTAATTTCCACATACAATGCACCAACAAAATATAAAAATAAATAAGATATCTTATGCAGTAGTATACAAATCTACTATCACTATAGCCAAAACTTTTTAACAACAACATTTTCTCGTTTTCAGATCAGAAGTAAATAAATAGCTTTCATTTTCTGCCTTTGGTAATAAACAAAATACTATAAGTAACTTTCATCATTGCAAGAGAATATTTTCATATACCTGAACTATTCTAAGATATCAGTACTAATATATTATGAGATAAATGTGCAAAGTGGTATTATAATGTAATGAAATTCTTACAAAGAATGTTTTACTCTTAAAATTTTTCTGGTTAAAAAATATTGGTTAGTCGGGCGTGGTGACGCACACTTGTAATCCCCGTGCTTGGAAGGCTGAGACAGGAGGATCGCACAGTTTCGAAGCCAGCCTCAGCTACTTAGTGAGGCTCTCAGCAATTTAGTGAGACCCCGTTTCCAAATAAAATATAAAATGGGTCTGGGAGTAAAGCCCGGAGGTAGAAAGCCTCTGGGTTCCACCCCTAGTACCACCAAAAAAAAAAAAAAAAAAAAAAAAAAAAATTGGTTAGTAGCTTTATTTAATAAACTGAGTACAATCTTGCTATTCATATTATTATAAGGTATTACTAGGTAATAATATTTCCACCATATGGTGCATATTTTTTAAACCAACAGGTACTTAAATTGTTATAAATTATTTTTATCAATTTTAATATTTACTGTGGAATGTGATAAAAGTAATATTTTATGCTAAACCCTCATTTAAATTCTGTCTAGATGCCGGGCGTGGTGGCGCACGCTTGTAATCCCCGAGCTTGGGAGGCAGAGACAGGAGGATCGCACAGGTTCGAAGCTAGCCCCGCGCGCTGGCTTAGGAGACCCTGTTTCCAAATTAAAAAATGCAAAAATAGGTCTGGGAGTGTAGCCCGGAGGTAGAAGGGCTTCCAGGAACCCCAGTACCACCAAAAAAAAAAAAAAAAAAATTCTGTCTAGAATCAGTTTCACAAGCTCACCCTGTGTTGGAAAATCAACTCTAAGGAAGCTCTGTGACAATTTCCAGAGCTTTTTCTTCTGAGATAGCCACATGATAAATTGAACCCACACATAAAAATTCTCTACATTGCACTGCATTTTAATACTACTGCTGTTTTTTCACACATAACAATCACATTATATCATAAGAAACAGTGAATATTTTGAACTGTTAATAGTTTTATACTTTTTATCATCAACATTTATTCATAGAATGGATAAATACAGATTGAAAAAATATACTTGTCAGCAAGATATCACACTGAGCTGGGCCTGGTGCTGCAAGCTTGTAATCCTAAAATTCAGGAGGCAGAGATGGGAGGACCTCGGTTTGTGGACAGCCTCAGCTACTTAATGAGGCCCTTTGCAACTCAGTGAGACCCTGTTTCAAAAATGAAAAAAAAACAAAAAAAACAAAGCTGGAGGTGTAGCTCAGAGTTACAATGCCCCTAGGTTTCATCCCAGTACCACACACAATAAAAGATATCACACTGTTAGGCATATAATAAAATGTATACAACTACTTTAACTTTTTTTCTTTTTTTGTGTGTGATATTGGGGGTGGAACCCAGGGCCTTTTCTGCCTCTGGGCTATACTCTCAGACCTATTTTATACTTTATTTGGAAACAGGGTCTCACTATGTTGCTGAGAGCCTCACTAAGGAGCTGAGGCTGGCTTTGAACCTGTGAGATCCTCCTATCTCAGCCTCCCAAGGGCTGGGATTACAAGCATTTGCCACCACATCTGGCCAACTTCTTTAAATTTTTAAAAAATTTTAAACTTTTTTTTTTTTTTTTTTTTTTTGGTGGTACTGGGGTTCCTGGAAGCCCTTCTACCTCCGGGCTACACTCCCAGACCTATTTTACTTTTGGAAACGGTCTTCTACGTCAGCACGGCTGGCTTTGAACCTGTGAGATCCTCCTGTCTCTGCCTCCCAAGTGCGGGGATTACAAGCGTGTGCCACCACGCCCAGCTTTAAAACATTTTTGCAAAAATTTCTTATGATAATGTACTTACCATTATTATCCTTATCATTATTATCATTCACATAATAGCAGTAGAAATTTCAATGCTGACATCCAAAACTGAGGTGCCCCCAAGGGAGACAGAGGCAACAGCAAACAATACGCTGAGAAAGAACTCAAGAGCAATCACAGAAAACAATCTCTCCATAAAATTATATCTTAGTTTTATAATTCAGTAAAGCTTATTTTTATTTTATTTATTTTATTTATTTATTTATTTATTTATTTATTTATTTATTTTGCTCTTTTATCTGAAAAGAAAGCTGTGACTTTGAAGCTTGTGATGGAGGGTGGGGAAAAGTGAATTCAAGTTCAGAAAACTAAGGTAACCTAAATTAGGCTGCTACTGCATTCTTTGGGTGCTTGTACCAGAGAGTACTTCTACTTTGTAACCACTAAAAGTACATTTCCCACCTAACTTGCTTCTGGACAAGAGCCATTTGAGGGGCCCTATATTTCCTAGTATGGTTGGATTTTAAACATCTATGTTTCATTTATTTTGGGAACTGAATAATTTCTTTAAAAAAATTTTTTGTTGCTGCAATATTTTGATACTATTGCCAGGAAAAAGGAGAAACTAGACCATCTTGAAGTTGAGATACAAATTTTTTTTGTCTACGCAACAGTCTATGCTCCCCATTAGATGGTGAGGAATAACTCCACCACCTCACTGCTTTCAGTGACTCCTATCTTCTCAAATGCTTTGATTCTCATTAACATCCACCTAGCTTTTAACTGTGTTTTATTTCCTGATTAATTAGGAAATGTTTTCTGCACCACATTGTAAAGTTTTCTTATACCTCTGTGAATTTTAATTTCAAACAAGTAGGGTACTGATAAATTGGTCTGGAATCATAATTACTTTGTAAGTGGGAGAGGTCTCCAATTTAATGTTTCTATAGTTTTTAATTTGAACTTTTTGAAAAGAAATGGGGAAAGAAAAGAATGTTTACTAAAATGCAGTGTCTATTTTTCTCCTTTATGAATGTGTATTTCTGCTTGAATGAACAAAGACTCTTGGGTTTAATCTTAAACTTCATATATATTAACATACATATTTTGTCAGATACATAATAGTCACTCTGGAAAGCAACACGAAAGTAAAGTCATGCTGAGTTAATAAATTGTAGTGTATTGACATCTTCGATTTAATCTTCAATTTATTGATTGAAAACATTGTGAAGACCTCCCATAAGACTGGCAATAATCCACGAGCTGTAAAAAGACCAAAAAAAAAAAAAAAGGAAAATAAAAGAAAAAGAAAATACAACAAACCAAACAAACAAATAAGTGAGCATTTCTTGTTTGGGTAGAGATTTATGTTTGAGACAGGGAAGCGGGGAATTAGAATAAATTATCAATATATAAGTACTATATATAAATGTCACATTTATCTTCTTTTTTTTTTTTGCAATAATGTGTGTTGAACCACTTCTGAGCTACACCCCTAGCCTGAATTTTATTCTTTATTTTGAGAAAGGGTCTAAGTTGCACAGGGCCTTCCTAAGTAGCTGAGGCTGGCCATGAGCCTGTGAACCCTCTGTCTCAGCCTCCCAAATATTGAGATTACAAGCATGCAAACTATATTTGATTTTTACATTTTTAATATATATATTTAAAGTAAGATGATTAAAAATGTGAGATGCTGGTATGTATTTTTAATTTGTCTGATTAAAATGAGAAAGTATGCATGCATGTTTTTGGCTTGCCATAACAAGATGTTTTCCACACACAAGGTTCTGAGTTCTGCTGGGGTTGACATGCTTTCTTCTAGAATGGGCTGTACTCGAGGTTGCTGTACAGCCCAGCAACTTGAGGTGGAGGGCTGCATGAATTTGATATGTGTCTGTACCATTCATCTGTTTTTTCTCAACCATAGTGTCCTTGGACTTGTAAGTCTTGAGGTTGAGGACTTAAGGTTGAGGGCTGGATGCATTTGACATGTGGCTATATCATTTGTCTGGTTTTGCTCAACCAGACTGTCCTTGGATTTGTAAGTCTGTGTCTCCTCAAAGGTAAGAGGAAACAATAGAAAACCAAACTATGGAAGCATATTTTATGTCCTTACTTACGTCAAATATTCTTAAAATTACAGTAGGTAAAAGAAATCACATGGCCAAGTACAACATTAATATAGAAGAAAAGTATCTGATCCAGAGTGGTGGAAATTACAAAGCTATAGGCAAAGGGCATAACTTTATTATACAGACAAACATGAAAGGGACAAACATTAAAACCAGGCGTGGTGGCGCACGCTTGTAATCCCAGCATTTGGGAGGCTGAGACCAGAGGATCCTGGTTCACGGAGAGCCTCAGCTATTTAGTAAGACCCTCTGCAACTCAGTCAGGGGTGTAGCTCAGAGGTCGAATGCCACTGAGTTCTATCCCCAGACCTGCAAAAAAAAAAAAGAAAAAAAGAAAAAAAGAAACAAACATTAAATCTGTATACTGGTCATGGTAAAGATGTTATCTTTTGCATTGAGTTTGACATGATGTTCTCCCAGATATTTGAGAAAGAGATATTATTTGAAATATGTCTAGAAAAAAAATCACTTTGGCCAAGTGTGGTGGCTCATGCTTGGGAGTCTGAGACAGGAGGATCCCGCAGGTTTGAAGACCTATTTTTTTTAATATTTTTATTTGGAAACTGGGTCTCTTAAACCAGCGAGGCTGGCTTCGAACCTGCACGATCCTCCTGTATCCACCTCCCAAAAGCGGGGATTACAAGCATGCGCCACCATGCCCGGCTAAAATTATCTTTTTTAATTTACTGGTGAATTATAATCATACATTACTATGAGGTATAGGACAGTAGGTTTTTTACACTTTGAGAGACAAAAATCTGCTCTTTATTTCCAATTGTTATTTAAGTATGGTCTTAATTTTAAAATATTTATGTTTTTTGCATATTTCTTAACTTATAAATCACTCCTTAGACAAGTTATCACAAACATAATGCTTTTTTTCAAAATAATCTTTGTTTCTCTGCAGTATTGCTATAAGAAATTGATTCAAATTCTTCAAAACCTACTTGTTTAATTGAGATTTTCAGGGCACAACCTCATGATCTTTAGAAAAATGTTTGTATGTCTCAAGGATTTATGATACCTTATTTGAAGTAGTCTTAAAGTAGGCTTTAAAGTCTTATCAGAGGATCTCATGGTTTTGCCTTGGATGGAATCTTTGCCTGGGAGCTCTTTCTTAATTTGAGAATGATTTGCCATCTGGAGAGGCTGGCAACAAAACACAACTTTAATTTAGAGCTCTTCAAACCTGACTATTTAAGTACTCAGCCATTCATTCCTTAGTTTAGATCTCATCTCTGCCATTTGATTTAAAAGCAAGAGAAAGGGCCAGGTGGCATCCTCCAAAATTTGTCTGGAGATTTTCTTTGCTAGATCATGGAGTTCATTAGGTATGTTTTCTCCTTTGCAAGTTCAGGTGAGAGAGTTGCCAAGTTTCCTAGTGCTGTATGGTAAATATCTTTTCTGTTTCCCTTCCCCTGCCATATCTCTGGATCTCCTCTCAGCTTTCACTAACAGAGTTCTCCAGGCTACTTAAGCTTCATTAATATTATTCTAAATTCATGTTTGCCTTTCATTAACAAAAACCTCAGTATTCAAAGGCAGATTTTTATATTTTATGTTTTGGGTATAGCAGAGTCTACTAACTACTTTCATAAATCAGCTTGGATTATTTACACATGCTTCTCAAATTATCCAAAACTTTTAGTTTAAAATCTTGATCTCATGCTTACAAATACTGTAAAAAGCAATTCATAAAAATAAAAAAGAAAAACCAAAGAAATTTTCTTCTGCTTATTAATCAGACACTTCATGTAAGATGCTCAATTTCTGGGAACAGGACTGGTGCAAAGGCATAAGCACACATGTGTATGAGGCTCAGTAATGAGAGTGGTCAGAGTTCTATACTGACTTTGTCACCAGAGAACCACTTGGGGCTTCCTCAGAATAGGGTAAACTTGGACTTTTTTACTTTCATGCTCAGGGCTCCAAACGTTTCAAAGTTCCCTTTATATGAACCAGCTTCAGACGTGGTATCACATAATTTTCACCAATATCAAAAGTCTTCAACCCAGATTCAAAAGAAGGAATAAGACCCTCATCTTTTGATGTGAAGGATATCAAAGTTACATTATAAGGAGGGTGAGTAGAATGGGCAAAATTCTTTTGGTCAGCTATGGATTACATAACCTGTAACACCCATCCAGCCAAAATATGTCTTCACATAAAGACCGCATCATTTAAGTAGATGGGAAGCAGAAAATATTAGTCACTGAATATATGTATCACTATTAATTTACAAAGAACTAAAGCATGTTTTCTTGTCATACCACATGAAATGTCAATCAGATAACTTTCAATGTTAAATTATAAATCAATTGTGTCCTTGGAACTAATGCTCTAAGTCAGGTTTCTCTGGTCTTACTAGAGGTGATGGTTAATTTTATATGTTGATTTTATTGGAAAATAGATACCCAGACAATAGACCAAACATTATTCCTAATGTGTCTGTGAGGATGTTCCCCAATGATGGAGGTTAACATTAAATTACTACACTGAGGAGAGCAGATGGTTAATCACAGGTGCATGCAATCACATTAAGTCCTCCTCGAAAACCTAAACAGAGCAAAATGTCTATATATGAAAAGATATCTTTTTCACCTGTTTCCTTGAATTTGAACTTTAGTATACTCCTGTACTCACACTGTAATTTACACCAACAGGTCTCCTGAGTTACTACCTTGACCACTGCTGATGTGAAGTAATTCTTTATAATAAACTCTTTTTCTTCTCTCTTTCTTTCCTTCTATAGAAACATACTGGTATCTCTCTATCATCTATCAAATACCATTTATCTATCTTGGATCTAGTTTTTCTCTCTCACTCTTTCTTTTGTGTAGTACTGGGTATTAAGCCCAGAGACATTCTATTTCTAAATTACAGCCCCAGCCATATATATATATATTACATATATATTATATATATAACATATAATTATATATATATATATATATATATATATATATATATATATATATATATGGAGTGGAACCCAGGGCTTTCTACCTCCGGGCTATACTCCCAGACCTATTTTATATTTTATTTGGAAACAGGGTCTCACTAAGTTGCTGAGAGCCTCTCTAAGTAGCTGAGGCTGGCTTCAAACCTGTGCGATCTCCTGTCTCAGCCTCCCAAGCACATAGATTACAAATGTGCGCCACCACGCCTGGCTATTATTTTGTTTTTGAAACAGGTTTTTGTTTCTAGGTTGCTGAAAGTCTTACTATGTTGCTGAAGCTATCCTTGAATCTTCAATCTCACTGTCTCAATCTCTCAAATACTTTAATTACGTGCATGCACCACCATGCCAAGCTCCTTTTTATTTCTCTAAAGAATCTTGACTAATGTAGAATTCAATAATTCTGAAGAAAAAATTGCATCTATTTAAAAGTGGATTATTGTAACATTTTACAGTCAGAAAAAAATGGTCATCGTCCATCATCATTTTTATTGTCTTAAAGGAAATAAAACCTAGCCTTATATAAATTGAAAAATATAAATGTAAAAATTAATTTCTTAGTATTGAAAACAAAGAAAACTTTTTTTCAGTTTTCTACTTTGGGAATCATGAACAGTGTTTTTTTTTGTTGTTGTTGTTGTTGTTTTGTAGTACTGAAGATGAAAGCCAGGGGCATTTTACCCCTGAGCAATAACCTCAGATCTATTCTATTCTTTTGTATTTTGAAAGCAGGGTCTCACTAAGTTGCAGATGACCTCACTAAGTAGCTGAGGCTGGCCACAAACCTGGGATCGTCCTGTGTCAGCCTCTCAAGTACTGGGATTACAGCATGCCCCACCATACCTGGCTTAGACAAAATATTTTGAAGGGATATGTTATGAATATGTATCATTTCACATCTAATGTTGTCATTTCTAAGTGAAGACTCTTTTTTATACTTTGTTACTAACAGTTTACTTGCTCTAAAACTGATTACTAATAATTCAAAATATTCAATATATAATTATCAATTAACTTAGATAATAATACACAGATAAATTATCATATATAGAAATTGGTGATATTTTTGTAAGTAAAAAATAAATAAAATTGAAAAACAGAACAAATTGAACATTGATTTTATTTTACTTAGTAAATCTTTATGTGATTTTCATTGATTAGTACTTTGTTAAACTCCTTACAAATCTAAAGGTTTTAGCTATTATCATCCATCTCAAGAGTATATTAATGTATGAAACTGGAGAATATTATGCTAAGTGAGATTAATCAGTCACAAAAAGTGAAGGATAAACAGTTCTTCATATGCACAAGCTAGGGAGAAATTGGGACATAGGAGGAATTCACAAAGGAGGAGAAATGGTAATGGAGTGAAGGTGGGGACCTAACTGAAGGAGACTGGAGGGGAGAGGAAGACTTGAAGAGGGAAGCACCTCATGGACATGATGTACACACACAAACTCATCAAATCTCATCAATGTGTTGACAGGAAGTTGGAAAGGGAAAGGAAGTGGGGTAGGAACTGGGGGAAGTGTAAACAAGAGCTGTGTGCATGTATGCCTCTATCACCCTGAACTGCATCAAGATGTATGATTACAATGCACCAATTTAGAAAAGACTGTATGAAGGTGTCAAAAATCACCACAATAATAAATTGCATTTTAAGGTAGAGTATACAGTGCTATTTTTGTTAGTTGGCAATATTGATGTATTTCTAGATTAACTTTGACTTGTAAAAATTGAAAGAACATTTTCATAACTTGATTGTGTTACCATTATTTGTATCATTTTAGTAGATTCTTTTGCTCTAACTATGATGACCAAGTCCTCATCTGGATAACAAGGTCTGTCTTCTGTTCCTGTCCCATCTTGCTGACCTCTTTTCACATCCTATCTTACCACCTGTCCTGACTCAGAGTACACACTCTCATTGTATTTTTATCCATCAGACCCAACACATTATTTAGTCTCCATTATTTCAACTTATACTGAATAGGTGACTGCTACAATGAGTGAATGTATGAACTAGGCAGAATACAGGATGAAGTTATGCAACTTTAAAATGAATGAGTGTCACTGGGGCCTCCAAGGCCAGGATAAGAGCCTGCCGAGGGGTTAGGCCGGTGCTGGGGCCAGTGAGGCCGGCATCGGAGCCTGCCTTGAGGCAAGGCCAGTACTGGGGCCTCGAGGCCAGGATAAGAGCCTGCTGAGGGGTTAGGCTGGTGCTGGGGCCAGCGAGGCCGGCATCGGAGCCTGCCTTGAGGCAAGGCCGGTACTGGGGCCTCCGAGGCCAGGATAAGAGCCTGCCGAAGGGTTAGGCCGGTGCTGGGGCCAGCAAGGCCGGCATCGGAGCCTGCCGTGAGGCAAGGCCGGTACTGGGGCCTCCGAGGCCAGGATAAGAGCCTGCCGAGGGGTTAGGTCGGTGCTGGGGCCAGCGAGTCCGGCATCGGAGACTGCCTTGAGGCAAGGCCGGTACTGGGGCCTCGAGGCCAGGATAAGAGCCTGCCGAGGGGTTAGGCCGGTGCTGGGGCCAGTGAGGCCGGCATCGGAGCCTGCCTTGAGGCATGACCAGTGCTGGGGCCTTCGAGGCCAGGATTGGAGCCTGCCGAGGGGTTAGGCCGGTGCTGGGGCCAGCGAGGCCGGCATCGGAGCCTGCCGTGAGGCAAGGCCGGTCCTGGGGCCTCCGAGGCCAGGACAAGAGCCTGCCGAGGGGTTAGGCCGGTGCTGGGGCCAGCGAGGCTGGCATCGGAGCCTGCCGTGAGGCAAGGCCGGTACTGGGGCCTCCGAGGCCAGGATAAGAGCCTGCTGAGGGGTTAGGCCGGTGCTGGGGCCAGTGAGGCCGGCATCGGAGCCTGCCTTGATGCATGACCAGTGCAGGGGCCTCCAAATCCGGGATCGGAGCCTGCCAAGGGGTTAGGCCAGTACTGGGGCCAGCAAGGCCGGCATCGGAGCCTGCCTTGAGGCAAGGCCGATGCTGGGGCCAGCAAGGCCAGCATTGGAGCCTGCCATGAGGCAAGGCCGGTGCTGAGGCCTCCGAGGCCGGGATTGGAGCCTGCCTTGAGGCAAGGCCGGTACTGGGGCCTCCGAGGTCAGGATAAGAGCCTGCCGAGGGGTTAGGCCAGTGCTGGGGCCAGTGAGGCCAGCATTGGAGCCTGCCATGAGGCAAGGCCGGTACTGGGACATCTGAGGCTGGGATAAGAGCCTGTCGAGGGGTTAGGCCAGTGCTGGGGCCAGCGAGGCCGGCATCGGAGCCTGCCGTGAGGCAAGGCCAGTACTGGGGCTTCCGAGGCCAGGATAACAACCTGCCGAAGGGCTAGACCAGTACTGGGGCCAGCAAGGCCGGCATCGGAGCCTGCCGTGAGACATGGCCAGTGCTGGGGCCTCCTAACCCGGGAACGGAACCTGCCGAGGGATTAGGCCGGTGCTGGGGCCAGCGAGGCCGGCACCGGAGCCTGCCATGAGGCAAGGCTGGTACCGGGGTTCTGAGCCCGGGATTGGAGCCTGCCGAGGGGTGAGGCCGATGCTGGGTCCAGCAAGGCCGGCATTGGAGCCTGCCGTGAGGCAAGGCCACTCCTGCGGCCTCCAAGGCCGGGACCGAAGCCAGCTTAGGGGTTAGACCGGTGCAGGGGCCAGCGAGACTAGACCTGGGGCCTCCCATGAGGCAAGGCCGCTGCTTGAGCCAGCGAGGTCTGGATCAGTCCACTGAGTAGCCAGGCCACTACTGGGACCATCAAGAGTGGGATCGGTACTTGCAACGCAGCATGCACAGAGAAATATCGCAGAAAATATAAATCAGACGCTTCTCTTAATCAGCAATAACTAGGAGGAAAAGGGCAACAGGAAGAGGTTGAGCTATAGAAAGGGCCCTATAGTGAAGCAACTAATGTGACCAATCAGAGGGTATGTAATACTGGAGGACGGAGCCTCTTTAAAATGCAGGAGGTACATAAACAAATGTATCAAAGTAAATCACCAAAGAAGTGTGGGATGGAGGGAGGGGGAGGGAATGGGATGGGGGCTGGAGGAGGGCTAATTGGATGATGTGTGCTTGTATATCCTCTCAAGTCTTGTACTCCAATGTGATTGATATGACTACAATGCACCAATTTAAAAAATAAATAAATTAAAAAAAATGAATGAGTGTCCAGTACTAAGAAAAATGTGTCTCTTTATTTGATAAGAATGCACTTCTCCACAAGAACCTATTAAACCCTGAACAAATGTACATATATGCATATAAAATACTCTTTCCATATGCACACAATAATTTCAAGGTCTAAAGTATATTTGTTACTGAGATTATATGTTTGAATAGAAATATATATCTTTAAATAAAACTTTCACGTAATTTTCACTATTCTATGACTAATAGTGTGTTCAGCAAAGGTCATGAAAGGCTATAAGCCTAAAATTAGTTCTCAAATTACCCCTTACAAGTTTACATACTGATTATGTATAATTTACTCCCAAATGAATAGTAGGGGCTATGAAAAAAAAATGCAGTCCTGAAATCAGAAAGACAATGTATAAATTCAGTCTCTCCAAATTAATAGGAGTGTTAATTTTAGAATAATACTGTATCTAAAACTAAAAAACTACAAAATATTAAATACTAGCTGAAATAAATCTTATGATTATTTAAATAAATAGCAACATGAATATTTAAACACTTCCAGTAATTATATTTTATTTATTTATTTTGGTGGTACTGGGGATGGAACCCAGGAACATTTTCTCTGAGATACACCCCAGCCCTATTTTCTTTTAATTCTTCATTTTGAAACAGGGTCTCATTGAGCTGTGAAAGGCCTCACTAAGAAGCTGAGTCTTATCTTTGAACTTTGGTCCTTCTATCTCAGCTTCCCAAATGCTGGGATTATAAACTTGCCCTCTACACCTGGTAGTAATTATATTTTAAATTATTCTAATTTACAAGGATGTATATTTAGCACTTCTCCATATTTTCATTCAGAATAATCCAGAATAGTAGATTTTGGACATACCAGTCCATTTCTCTAAATGGCATTATTAGGGATGCTCATCTGAAATGAAATGATGTAGTCTTTGACTACAACTATTTATGAAAGAATGAACTGGAAATACTGAGCTCCAAAGCAAAAATTGTAAAAAAAAAAAACCCCCTCTCTCTCTCTCTCTCTCTCTCTCTCTCTCTCTCTATATATATATATATATATATATATATATATATATATATATTATTCTTTATTTTTGTGTGGGACATATTGAAAATGGCATATATTCAGACTGTGCTTGGTACCTTCTCACTCTTCCCCCTTCCCTTCCCACTCCAAAAAATGAACATCCAGGTCAACCATGCTATATCTATATTTTTACAGCAATTCGGATGTAGCTCCTTCGTTAATTAACCTTCCATTCTCTAGTTTTGGTGAGGTTTCTCCTTCATTGTCTAGAGTCCCTCTGATATCCCTAATACTCCCTAGTTTGGGCATATTAGAGAAGTCCCTTCTCTTTCTGTGCTTGGCTGAATAGGGAAACTACCTAGGTCTCCATCAACAGATGAATGAGTTACAAAAATATGAGAAATGCACACAATGGAATTCCACTCAGCTGTAAAGAAGAAAAAAATCATGTCATTCGTAAGAAAAAGACTGAATAATCTGTAAATTTTGAAATAATTCTACCTTTAGATTATTTTCATATTCCTAAAGTTTCAGGCTACTTTAAAGAAATGAAAACTGGTAAGTTTAGAAAATTGATTGTTGGTAAGGATCACAGAAGCAGTAGGAGTTTGGACCTCTATCTATCTATCTATCTATCTATCTATCTATCTATCTATCATATATATATATATATATATATATATATATATATATATATATATATATATCTTTATATATAGATATATATATATCCATTATAGTCACTCATCTTAATGGAGTACCAGATGGTAGATGGATATATGAACATGTCACTCAATTAGCCCTTACCCAATTCTCACCCCATTTCCTCCCCCTTCCTTCTAATGTTTGGCTTAGTGATTGACGATGATATGTTTGTGAATGTACATTATGTACATTAGGGAATCTCCCTCCCATCCTCCTCAGTTGGGTCACATTATTTGCTCATCTATAGTTCCTCCTTCTTTATCTTGAGTTCCTCCTATGATCCATCCCCCCGCCCCTGGCTTCCACATATTACCAAGAGCATTTGATTTGTTATGTTTTGTGACTATTTTTGTGAATCCATGTTTTAAAAAAATATTGAGATAATTATGCAAATATCTCTGTATAAAAAGATACAACTGAGTTTAAAAAACTAAGTTTAAAATACTTTTAACATTTAATATACAATATTTTATGTACAAGTCTGAATAGCAAGAATTAATTAGCAAATCAGTAAATACAAAAACAGAATTAAAGTATTTGAGCTAATTTGTATTATTTTGCTTGATTTCTTGCCTTGAACTATGAAGTTTCTTATTTTTTGTTATTAATTTTGTGCACCAGCATTCATTGAGTAACATGAATTTTTTTATGATGCAGGCCATTCTTCGGTAATAGTAAACATAGGTTTTAAAACTATATGTCTATATAGCACTTAGTAGATTGAACCCTGAAGGCCATCTTGTACATGTACATATATTTTCTGGAGTGAGAATCAATCATTAGACTAAGGATGGACGGTTCTCTCTGCCTCAAGAATGAAGTAATATTATAAAAGTAAAACTAAACAAAGCCAGGTCAAACTGAGTTCAATGATCACTCTTGGTTACAAAAAATTAAATATTTGCATATATGAAGTAATGTCATAAAGTACAGAAATAAAGAAAACTCCAAAGAAAATAAAAAACTAAATAATAAGGCGCAAAATCATCTTATTACTCCCTAGCCCTACATAGTTTATTTGGTGAAATTTAAAGCCTTAAGCTATTTTAATATACTCTCAAGTATAGGAGATATTATTGAATTTATTTTAAATTAGAAATAATACTAATCTCTGAGTATTTACTACTGCCTATAAATTAAATGTATTTTCAGCATCCTTAGATCCATTAGTTACACATAGTTCCGTGGGTTTATAGAGAACAATTGCAAATATCTTTAAAAGTTATTTATATCAAAAATAAAACAAGCAAATTTACAAATACAAGCAAGAATAATTTATGTTAGACTTTATGACTCCTTCAAGTTTGGAATATTGATTCATAAAAAAAGCTAAAGTAAAAAACTTAGCTTCTCATATACAATGGAAATTAGATTTTGGCACAGTTCAACAGTTTTGAAGCTTTCTTAACCATTTAATAAATGTGCCTTCTGTATAAAATATATTGAGTAGAGAATACCAGGAAGGAAGATGGAGACCTTGTTTGATTCTTGAAAAGAAATGATACAATAACCTTGAAGGAGCTAAGGCTACTCCTGTATTCAGGTCATTTGACTCCATGTCAAACTGTATTTATGAAATGATTCTACATATATTATGCATAGAATTGCTCAAGCATTTATTGTTACTAATTATGCCTTTTCAAGAGTATATCATTATATTTAGTCTTTGAGTTTTAAAAACTTACCACACAGTGCTTAAGGAATAGAAATTTCAAGTATGTTCTTCACTATTACTTTTTTCATTTCCTTCTTTATCTTAATATAATGAATAAACAATATTCAGCGTTCTACATGTGTTGATTTGCTACATAATTTGAAAAATAGAATATATTTCTCATGATCTAACATAATCATCTACAACTTTAGATAATATACAGAGATGGAAAAAATCTAAGCAATTTTTAAACAACTGTCTTCTCCTTTTTCAATTTTAATATAATTAATGTAGAGAAAAGAGGTACTTTTTGTTATATATGGGTTTTTAAGGTATGAAATATATATATATATATATATATATATATATATATATATATTTTTTTTTTTTTTTTTTAATTGGTGCACTATATTCATACATCATAGTAGGATACATACTTTTGTAGACATACATGCACACTTTTCCCAGTCAGCCCCCACCCAATCCCCACCCCATTCTCTCCCTATCCCTCCCTCCCATGCTTGGCTTAGTAGTTGACATCTAGTATTATGGCAATTTATCTAAAATTAAAAATGATAATCTCACATAACAGTTTCATTTGTCTGATACCAAGCTTTTGATGACTTTAAGATAACATTTCAATATTTCTTTTTGCTTTCTTTCTTACCAGATAATATTTTTTCTATTTTTTAGGTGAAACTATCATATATTTATATATTTATTTTTCAGAAAAAAATCTATCCTACTGTGAAATATGGACTCTAGATACCCAAAACGATCTTGAAAAAGAACAAAGCTAGAAGATATATATTTTCTGATTTCAAACCATATAAAGCTACAATAATTGAAACAGTGTAGTACTATTCTGAAGGCAGATATATAAACCATTGGAGTTAAATAAAAGCCTAGAGCTAAATTCTTCCCTATATTGTCAAGTTATTTTTGACAAGGTTTCCACGAACATTTGGTGGTGGAAATATTAATCTTTTAAGTAAATATTGTTAAAAAATAATAATTACATGGAAAAGAATAAAATTGGGCCCTTACCTAATCCCATATATTAACTCAAAATAGATAATAGACCTAAATATAAATCTTAAGACTATAAACTTTTAGGAGAAAATCTGGGTCATAAAATCTCACAACATTGAAATTGGCAGTGATTTCTTGGTTATGATTTCAATGGCACAGGCAACAGAGGAGTATACAAACTCCCTAAGAAATAAAAAAAAATATAATGTATATCCAAAGACAATGTAAACAAAGTTAACAGTTACTAATAGAATGGGATAAAATATTTCCAATTGCTATATCTGAAGGTATATTAATATTCCAACTAGAAATCCAAAAAATTAACAACAATAAAGGCAAACAATACCCTTTAGAGATAGGTAAAAGACTAACATAAATAATGAATCTCCACAGATAACCAATCTTAGTTGTCTGTTGGATGGAAAATCTTGTTTCTCTAGTTCTGGAGTGTGTTACCTATTTCTTCTTTGTAGTTAATCTCTTTGAGTATTTTCTCTAGTGCTGGTTTTGAAGACATAAATTCCTTCAGTTTCTGTTTGTCATGGAAGCTTCTTATTTCTCCATCTAATTTGATAGAAAGTTTTGCTGGGTAGGAAATTTTTGGCTGGAAGTTGTTTTCTTTCAGAGTTTGGAATATGTTACTCCAAGCCCTTCTGGCTCTCATAACTTGGTTTGGGAAGTCTGGAGTGATTCTAATTGGTTTGCCTCTGAATGTCACTTGGCCCTTTGCTTTTGTAGCCTTTAAGATTCTTTGCTTGACTTTCACATTGGTCATTTTGACAATTATGTGGCGTGGGGATCCCCTTCTCCGATCCTGTCTAAAGGGAGTTCTATAAGTTTCCTGGACCTGTGTATTGACCTCTTGCTCTATGTCTGGAAAATTTTCTGCTATTACTTCCTTGAAGAGATTGTTGATCCCTTTGGTTTCACTTTCTTTTCCCTCCTCTATTCCAATTATTCTTAGGTTAGCTCTCTTAAAATGGGCCCATATTTCTTCAATATCAGATTCCTGTTGTCGGATATTTTTTTCTAGATTAGAAACTATGCGTTCATTTTTGGATTGCTCATCTTCTAAGAGCGAGATTCTGTTCTCCATGTGTTCTAATCGGTTGTTTGTGCTTTGAATTGAGGCCTTTACTTCATTAATTGCATCCTTTATCTCTTTCTGGCTCTCTCTGAGTTCTTTTCGAAGCACCTCTATTATTTCTACAGTTATTTTCCTGATTTGATCTTCTAGAAATCTCTGATTTTCGGGTTCTGATGTTGTGGGGTTGTGGGCATTTATTGCTCCAGTATTATTCCTCTTTCCCATGATTTCAGAAGTTTGTGCCTTCTCTGGGTTCTTCCCTTGGGTCACTATGACTTCACTTAAGGTGTTCTGGATCTCGAGTCAGTAGTATCTCAGACCCCACTACTCCTTTACTGGGTTGTAGCACAGAGTCTCCGACCCAGAGAGTCGATAGAGGCTGCTTTAGACTGTGGGGGGTGCCAGGTTGCACGTTCTCCTATGGTGTGATATCTCTGCCACTGCCCCTCCCCCACTGGGTCAAGTACCAGGGAGTACAGTACTGGGATTTCTCCTCTGTGGCCCACAATTTGACTCACTGTTCTTGAGTACGCAGATGTAGCTGTACTGGCCTCGCTGAATTCGCTGCTGCTGCCGCGGGTGGCAAAATGGCGCCGCTGCTACGCCCTCGGCTGTGGGGCTGGTGTTTTTCTTCTTGGTTTTGATTTCCACTCTGAATCCCTGCAGCGTGTGCTGAGCTCGGCCACTGGGAGCTTTAGATGCTCTCTGCGCGGAGAAATCCCGCCTGGCTGTTCCGCAGTGGCTCAGCTCGGCTTGCTGTAGCCGTCCTGTGAATTCGTCGGTGCCACCGGCAGTATGGCGCTGCTGCTGCGTCTGCCGCGGCCTCGGGCATGAGGCCGGTGTATCTCTTCTGTGGCTCTGTTCTCAGTCCGCTTTCTCTCTGGAGCCTGGTGATTTTTTTGTTTCACTGGTGATGGTCTTTTCTGTCTATGAAAGGCGCTGATTTTGTGGTAATGGAGATTTGTTGTTAGCGGGGCTCTTAAGCCCCACTTTTCTCGGTCGCCATCTTCCCGCTCAAGTTTGAAATATATTCTTTAATGGACAAAAAACTCACATAACTCACTACTATTTGCTGATTGTCCTCTATATTTTAAAAATATACAAAAGTATAGATATAAATAATTACTACTCAGTTTTAACTCTATCATTGAAAAAAACAAAAGAAAAAATAAAAATGAACATATATAGAGAGACATATATAGTATGTATATACATATAAATACATATATATAAACATATAGTATGTATATACATATTACTCCTTGCCTTCTATATAAATTAAGTAGCTGGTTTAATTATGTCTCACTCCAGAAAAAAAAATCTCACAAACTTCTAGCCATTGCAAACCAAGTTCAAGAATTCTGCTTGGCTGCTCTGAGATTGAATTAATTCCTTTCTCTTCAGAGCATTAATAAAAGGAGATTGGTCTTTCTGCGTGATTCAAGAAGAGCACATGGTACTCTCAGCATTAACCTCATGGACATCCAGAAAGGGGCACACCTATGAGACATAAGAGTGTGACAGGCAGGCTGAAGTCATGTTTTGGTGATGTTGGTGCTGTGACCGCTAGTTTAACTGTCACCTTCTAATGTTTGATTTAATATGATCCTCTGAATATTTTCTGCATTGTTTAAAGTAGTTTGGATTGGGTATTTTTATTCACTGTGAACATAGAATTCTATCACAAATATATGATACATGGGTCCCTCACTCTGCACCATAAAGCTACTTCTTCAGATCCGGATGGAAGAGCTAATGAATTATGGGTAGGAGTACTTCACCTTTAAGTGTTCTAATTATGAAGACTTATGCTTATATCTTATACTAACACAAACCAAAAAAAGCCAAGAATAAACCCAAAGGCCAAAAATGCCAAGAATAAGCTTTATCTTTTCCTTATTGAATACCAGTTTTGAATTGACAAAATTTTCTTTTTCATTTTAAGTGACAGTAATCTTAGAACCAAATCTATAGCACTATACAAGATATATAAATATAAAGCTATATAAACCCATCAACTATATAAAACATGATGGTAGTTCCATCTGTGAATTTATTTTGCCTCCCTCTTGCCATCCTATCCTTGTTTCTTCTCATTGTTAGTTATTTCTAAATCAGTTTTGCTCTATGCTTTTGTATTAGATAACTCAATTATTTTGAAATTAACAACAAATAAGAACAAAATCACTACAGAAAGTAATAGAAATACTTGTTAGTATATAGTGCTTTTGACCATGGAATGTAAGTTACAAAAATCAGACTTAAATATTTTCAAGAATAAGAAAAAAGTAAAGTTTTCCTCAGAAAGTTAAAGCCTGGCATAAAGGCTAGTTTGTTTTATTCATCAGTCTAACAATAATTCCAAGTATCCAGGTTCTTTATGTATCTTGAGTATACTATGGATCAGGTTTCACACAAGTACTCATTGAAAGATGACTGCAGTAATTCTGATTATCCCATCCTAATAAGTCAAATACAGACAATGAGAAAAAATTAGTCCTTTTTATTAGATATGTGATATGAGAAATAAAACATTTTTTAAAATATTGGATCATAGTTCCTCTCCAGGGTTTAAACATTTGCAATTCTGAAACATCCCCAGGCAAGAAACATAAAATTATCAAAAATTTCCTAGTACAATTGGTCCTCCATTTCTGTAAGCTTTGCACTAAAAGATCCAACCAATCACAGAACAAAGCTAAATAAAAAAATGTTAACAGTGCTGAACATGTACAGATTATCTTTTCTTGTCATCATTTCCTAAACAAAATGAAATATAACTACCATTTGCATAGTATTTACATTGCATTTGGTATCATGAACTTTAAAGTGCAAAGAAAATGTGCATATGTTGTATACGAATACTGTGACACTTTAGGTCACAGTATTAATGTGTAATGTCCCATGGCCCTGGGAGCTTACTGTTTTGTTTTGAGCTTCTGTCATTTTTAAAATTTATTATTGTTATTTTCTATTACTGGTGAAAATTTATTCTAGATGTTAAAGATTTAATGTTCTGAAAAGAGGAATCTCCATTAAAGTAGAGACACACTTGTAATATCACCATTATATTACATAATGCATTCCAAAATGATAATTCAAATAACATTTGGAAAACTATAATTTACCATTGTTTTATTTATCTCAATATAAAATTCTGAAGTTTTATAGTTCATGTTTTCAAGGAAATTTATTCTCTTAATTATTCAATTTAACAGATACTTTGGAGCACCAGCACTGTCAGAAAATATAATTAAATACTAGAGAATAAGCAGTCAGCAAAACTAGCATTGACTTTCAAATGTATATGTAATTTGTAATTTCCTACAAAATAATCTTAAACTTTTCATCCTATATTATAGAATTATGATAAACTATTTTATATAGTCTACTCTGATGATAGTAGTGTGTAAATTGGACTGAATATAAATGAAGGTGTAGACTAAGAAATAATGATATAATCTAAAATAATAGCAACAATAATAATAATGGTAAAAATAATGTGTTTACATAAAATATTTGCCACATAAAAGTTTTGATCATAGGAGAACATAAAATCCCTGGTAAGAAAGAGAAGAAATTCAGTATTGGGAATAGAAGGAAACTTCACTGGCATGACACAAGAATTTTGCTTCCATTATACTATCCCATGGAGTTTTATTATGTTCAAATCACTTAGATGGTCCCTACTGGCTGAATATTCCTGATACTCATTATTATGTTAGGGTTTTTGTCTCTTAAGAGTCACTTGTGGCTGGATGTAGTACCACATATTTATAATCCCTATACTTGGGAGGCTCAAAATCAGAGGATCACAGGTTCCAGGATAGCCTCATCAAGTACTGAGACTCTCATCAACCTAGTGAGACCCTGAAATATATATAGTATAGAAATTTCTTTGTTGACTATTTGTATTATACTAGATAATATGTAACTCTGGTCAATCTTATTTATTTAAATCATTTACTTTCTAACAAGTAAAAAGACTACTTTAAAAAATAATAGGGCTTAGGCTGTAGTTTGGAGATGGAATTCACCTTGGCTCAATTCCAAGCACCACACACACCAAAGAAAAAGAGTCACCTGTGATTGGGTGTCTTGTTTTTATTTAAGAATTGAACCTTAGATTACAACAAGACTGAGCTAAGATCACTGAGACTTTGAGTCAAAGTCTTGACACACTCAGTGAGACCAGGTTCAAGAGCTTTTTCTCCATCTTTAACAGAAGGAGGACATCTGCTTCTTTACCAAGCAGTTACTTCCAAGGTTCAGGTTACAAAAAAGGCTCATTCCTTCCTGGAATGACATCCTCTCCTTACTTTGACACTCTGCTCTTAATCAGTGAAACTAAAACCTAATTTATGTAATAAGAATTTTTCTAGGCTTGGAAATGATAGAAACAGAAGCCAGTTTCCAAGAATCTAATTTAGACAATCTTACGGGATTTTGAAGTTCAGAAAAAAAAAATCTAGAATGGTTATCATAAAATTAAAATGTTATAAAATGTTTTATCTACAATATCATAGTTTTATAAAAAGAAATTAATGATTTGCAATTAATTAACAAAACTAGATGAAGCAATGGGAGACGTTTACCCTCTGAAAAATTATGTGAGAGCAAAATGTGTGGTACAAGCTTGTAATTCCAGTACTTGCAAGACTGAAACAGGAGGATTGCAGATTGCAAGTGAGTGTCAGAAATTTAGTGATATCCCAGTTCCAAATAAAAAAATTAAGCAGGGCTGGAGGTATGGCTTAAAGCTGTTATGTCCATGGGTTCAGTCCTCAGCACCATACACAAATGCACGCAAATACTGTATGTGAATTAATGTCTCAAATTTCTCCCTCTAAGAGATTTGAAAATATTAATATTTCAATTATAGGGTATAGAAGATATATATAAGCCATATAGGGTTATAGGGCATATAGAGTATATACAATCTTAAATAAGTTTACACCAATTTTGACAAATGAAATCATATTTTTAACTATTTAGTTATTTAGTCAAACATTTTGGATAAGTGTAATAGTTCACATCACTTCTTCTAAAACAGCAATCCCACTTTACTAAAACAAACAAAACTAGAAAGATTTACATATATTGAAAAATACATTTAGGCCATATGTTACACACACAACAAACAAAACTATGGAAAGAAAAGTTTTACGTATATTGAAAAATAAATTTAGACCATATGTTACACACACAATTTATTTTCAGCAAGTCTTTGATCATTTTGTACCTATAAAAAGTAGTGAGAGAAATTAAATTATTGACCCTGAGGCACTTATTTTTAAATGGTAGAGTGAGCTTACTGTCCCAATCATTAATCAAAGAGGAGTAGGTAGAGCCCTTAAAGAAATAAATTTACAGAGCAAAACTGAAGATTGAAGTCCTACCCATCCTTCACGATAATGTTGAAATAAAAATGTCCTTGCCTGAGTGCAGTTTGCCTCAGATACCAGTTCCAGCAAAACCCTTCACAAGGCCATCATCATAAACAGTGACAGAGGAAATGTGATTCTTCATCTTCTCTCTGGATTATTTTGCTGCAAAAAAATATCACCTGGAGGGATATTTTATATCTTGGCTGAGGAATGAGTTGGAATGGTGTCTTTCTTCTGTCCATGTAAGAATTTCATTAATAAGACAGAAAGAGAGCTGGAATCATAGATAGCAAACTGAATTTTAGAGAATAAAGCTAATGAGTGAATAAAAAGACAGAACTGAGGTATTCAAAATGTGTATATATATATATATATATATATATATATATATTCAAAATGTTGAGGTATTCAAAATGTATATATATTCAAAATGTATATATATATAATTATGCATGTATATATGCATAATTTTGATTGGATCATATTTTAAGTAGTTTTAGATGATATAAATTTTTAAATAGTGTGAAAAAGATGTTAAAGAAAACATTCAGAAAATCTAAAATATGATAGAAAAATTTATATTAAACCCAAACAATAGAAGGAAAACTGATAGCATTCTGAATTTTAGAATCTATTTGCTAAAAACTATCCTAAGACTTTCCTTATTTTCTATTTTATTTTTTGTACTTTGAATATAAGCCAGGGGTATTCTACCCTCAATTCATACTCCCAGCAGTATGTTAATTTTTATTTTGAATCAGGATCTTATTATATTGCTGAAGCTGGCCTTAAACCTGTGATACTCCTGTCTCAGTCTTTTAACTAGAGACATGCGCTATCAAGCCCAGATAGATTTCTTGATTTCCAGTGGTCATATATCTCATCATTTTATTGTATCATTAATTTAAACAAGTGGAATATTTCAATTATCTCTCTTTCTTCTCCTGTTTCTTTCTCATTCTTCATTTATTTCTTGATTGTTCTGGTTTTATTTTCTTCTCTGATTCCATTATTTTTCTTCTAATAAACTAAAGAATCAAAATCAAATTTAAGCAATGAGGAAACCTAAAACATAATGTCAAATTTACTGGCGAAAACTGATATGGCTAATTATAAAATATTTGAAGATTGGTATAACCTAACAGCAAAACAAAGTTAAAAAAATTACAATCTTGTTTCATTATCATAAATTCTTAATGGCATAATTAAATGTAACAGTAACTAGGATATATGAGTGGTTTAGAAATGCGAAAATGATATACATCAGCATAAAAACCAAACATCATAAGTATCTAAAAACAAATAAATATTCAAATTTTATTGGCAAAGGGAGCCTAATTTTTATATTACTTCTAAGAATTTGAACTTTTTCTCTATGGCTCAAAATAATATACTTAACCTGATGTAATAAATATAATAAGCAGAACATAAGTAGAAAAATGAGAAAAATATTTATTTTTAATCATTTTAAAATGTCAGTGAATTGTAAGCTATTTGACAGAATAACACTTTTATCACTGAGTAAACATAATGTAGAAAATAGATGAAACATTTACAATATTAAATTTCACTAATTATTCTAATGAATAATTCATTACTGTCTTCATCATAATATGTTATATGTATACAACCAAATAGATGCAATTAATTTCAGTTTTGATATTGATTCATTCTCTCACGCTTTTGAATCTTTTTGACCTTTGAGCTAATGAAGTGATACAGAGCAATGAGCAGTCTCAAAGGAATTGAAAGAATGAGTATGTGCCCTACTATTTTTATACTTCCTATAAAAGATGCTTATAGGTAGGCCATTCATTTGGGTTAATATATTCTTCCTTTTTTTGCTAAGGAGAATACCTGACTGATTTATATAAACTACAGTTCTTCTGTTTCAGTCTTTATCAATAATTGTTTTTCACCAGCCTTTGCTTTGATCCTATGTGCTATCTCATGTCCTTCCAATAAATTACTTCAGTTTGCTAATGATAGCCAGATCTGTGTCTATAGCTTCCAAACACATGATTTAGAAGGACACGGACACCTTTTATTAGTTTTCATTGATCTAAGGACTGCCAGAAAAGTTGCCCCCATAGTTTTGTATAAACAGTTTGCTCAGGGAAATCAATGTGATGTTTTGCCTCAAGCATAAAATCAGATTACAAGAAAAGCTGGCAGGAAAGTTAAAGATCTTTTTATTCTCTCTTAAATGATGAGGATAAATAAACAATTTTTATCAAATGCTTATGTATAACAATTTCTATAAATCTATTTTTAATATGAATTATCTTCTCAACTACAGCACCAAGCCATAACAATAGATACAATTGTGAGCTCTTAGAAGTTAAAAATAATTATCTTACAAAAGTTGTACTTAGCATTGTTATCTCCTTAAACATTCATCATCTCTTCATGGCTTTATTCCTACCAACCATTTTATTTCAGCATGAAAGTAGAAGCAATGAATAGAATTTACTAAAGACACACCTTATTCTATGTATCCATCTACCTATTTGTGTTCCCACATTCTCTGCATACTCTTCTGAAAATCGGTGTGGCTATTCATATTCCTCCAGTCAGAGGTTGGATCCCAGGCACTCTTAGGATCTTCAGACCATTGCCCCAGCAATCCATCTTTATGGCTGTAGTTTTTTTCCCAAGATGAAGCAAACATGCTGATACTAGAAAATTCATTTACTTGACCTCACTGTCTCCAGTAGTCATGCATCTTTTTATTTACTTCCTTTTACAGAAAGTGGATCCAAGAGAATACTTTTTATTTGCTATTGAGAATTTATTTTCCTCAGTTATTTCCAGAATCAACCTGGTTTAGGCTGTGTGTGTGTGTGTGTGTGTGTGTGTGTGTGTGTGTGTTACTGAGGCTTGAATTAGGAGTTCTACTTCTAAGCTACACCCAACAGCTCTATTTTATTTATTTTTTATTGTTTATTTGTGTGAAGGAGTTTAGGCTTTGAAAATATACATTAACTGAAACTGTCCTGTCAGTGTTACCAGTGGCCCTTGTTTTCTAATATCTAATAGTCAGATCCTAGTCCTCTTTATCTTTATCTCATCAGCAAATTTTAATATAAATGATCAGTCCCTTCTCCATGCATCTTTTTTTTTTTAATTTCCTTCAGCTCATGGAAACCACTGTCCTTCACTAGAAACTTCTTTTCAGTCTTTTTTTTTTTAGTTTCATCTCATTCCTTTGATATTTTTATATTAGAGGGTCCTGGCCTGTGTCCTTGCATTCTATATCTTTATACATTCTCTTTTTTTATTGATACCAACATATTTTGGAGTTTTAAATATGACCTTGAGTTAGATGATTTAAAAACATATATTTCTTGTCTATAAATATATTAAGAACTCTCAGTTGGGGTACTGAAGTGGATGGGAGGTAAAGATTGTCTGCCTGTCTGAGTTAAAAAGACCTTCATTAAAGTGTGATGTGGTCTGCACCTCACAATGTGTGCACATTTATCTTTCTTTCTTTCAGAATCAGAGTCATAGTATTTACAGTGGACTGGGATAACTTGCAGTATCTGGACCTGTACTGGACTCTGATATTTTTTGTCATGGTTCACCAGGTTGCTCATACCATTCTAGCTTTTGTTGTCCTCTGTGTTTTTGGTTAAACAGATAAGTCATTGGCACCTGATTTTCAGTACACATCCTCTGTTCTGTGTCCCCAAGTAACTCAAAGTTACTTTCTCACCTCTCATGATTTTACTGATTTTATGCTGACCACTTTAAAGATTATGACTACCCAGGTTTGTTCCTCTCCCATGTTTTATTTATCTACACAGTCCCTTCCGTACACACACCACACAGAGAGCTACTTCCACCCTCACACAAATTTTCTGGAGTGCCCATCTTGTAACTAACTAGAAAATAAACTTTAATGTACTTTCATTTAGGTTTGTTCATTTTTTTTCTGAAATAATTTACTATAATAGTAAGTAACACAGAGTGAACAGTCAATAATTACTTATTAGTGAAGAAAATCTATTGCAATAAATCTAGTTTTTAATAACATGCAGTGAAAACAAAAGTATGAAATGATGTTTTTCAAATCTTCGTGTAAACCATCATATTTTCTACCAGTTTATATAAGTAATGAGTTTGGTGTTTTAGATTGAATATTTGACATTCTTTGCAATATTATTAATCAAATACTACCACAAATTATTTAAATTTTAAAATTTTACCATATATGAGGTATTTTTTTCAGGTATTTGGAATAAGATATAAATTAGCTTATTATTGTATGTTTATTATAAAATAGAATTTATAGATAGAAAAAGAAAGCATATGTCATAGATCATAATACTATATGATATATTTATATAAAGCAGGTTGACAAATTAAATATATTGATGAATTCAAAGATTCATGGGCATATAGGAGAAAAGAAAGATGAGTCATGAAAATATTTTCCACCCAAGTTTTATAACTAATTGAATTATTATATTTTTTTATGTTACTCTATGGGGAAAATAAACAATCTATTCTTTTTTTACTTTTTTTTTTTTTGGCGGTACTAGGGATGGAACCCAGGGTCCTTTTACCTCCTGGCTACACACCCAGACCTATTTTATATTTTATTTGGAAACAAGGTCTCTTAAGCCAGCTGAGGCTGGCTTCGAACCTGTGTGATACTCCTGTCTCAGCCTCCCAAGCACAGGGATTACAAGCGTGCACCACCACACCCAGCTACAATCTATTCTTTAAAATGAATAAATAATTATTGAATAATGAAGATAAGCCATACTAGTCTCTAAAGCTTTAAAATTTAATTTCATAATTAAAATCTGGCCAAGTTTATAAATAGGATATGCAATCTAGATTGCTATTAGCAATAGATTATTAGCTGGTAACATTTATTTCAGTAACTACTAAAATGACTATGAAATAAGGAAAAAATTCAATCATTTCCTCCACACATATGAAAATTAAAGTCTTCATTTGACCTATGTCTAGATTCAAGGTTACATTTTAACTAACTTCATATTCATAAACTCTTAAATATATTGGCTCCCTACTACAACCATGTTCCAGTTAAGATCTAAGATGGCAACTAAGAAGCATTCTCATACATAAGGGAAGGACACGGTTAAGAAAATGACTCACTACTCAGTGGAATTGGGAAAGAGAGTGACAATAGGAGAAATTCAGGTTGTTTTCCAACATATGTTCTTGAGTGGTAATGACAGAGAGGATGGATGACGTGAGCAAGGAGAACCATGGGGTGTAAAGGATGAGAAAGTGAGCAGGGACCAATGAGAGCCTCAAAATGCAGAACCTTGCCTCTGTTCTGTTTATTGATGCCCATCAATAATTCATCTGGCCACAAGAAAGCCACACTTATTTCCCTTAGTCAATTTGAAATTAGCAAGCTTTTTCTCTCTCCCAGACTTTGGTATTTTCTGTTCCTAATTCTTGGAAATGTGTTTCTCTAGTTCAGGAGTGGGTATTTTATGTAGGTCAGATCTCATCTTAAACTTAGCCCCTACCTATTGCTGTGCTTATCTTTAATACTTACTGTGGCTTGTCTTACCACTATCATCTCATTCTTCCGACAACTTCTCTTAGGACTTAGTTACTAATTCAAAATATATATTAGTAACTTGTGAGAAATAAGTAGACCATAGGTAATTATAGATTTGTGAGTGAAAGTTTTATTCTTATATCATGAGATGTTCTATTGCGTAGGAAATTTGGAGTAAGCTCTAAAGTATATCGATGAGTCTTGAGTAGTTTAGCAAATATACATCTTCTACATATAATAAGAATGTTATAGAATTGTTAATGTGACACATGGTTTGAAGAAACAGTACATTTATGTATCACTTAATTACCTCTTTCACTGCTGCTTAAAATAAATCCTATCTGATGAAGTAGAAATGATTAACAATTGCTTTTGTAAGAAAGAATAAATATATGTGTTTGGTTTCCTTATTTTTAAAACAACTTTTAAAGAAGGAATCATACTGGTTTCTAATGGTCCTGCAAAATTTTTAAAAATTACCTTAATTTAAATGAAAGGTCTTAGCAGGCAGGTCTGTATTCCTAGTACCTGGGAAGGCAAGACACTAGTAATGCAGGTTAAAAACCAGCCTCAGCAACTTAATGAGAATCTTGGAAATCTGGTGAGACAGTGTTGCAAAACAAAATATAAAAGTGCTATGAGGGGTCCAGCCTGTCAGCGGTGGGACTGAGCAGGAAAATGAGTGCCGACGTCTGGAACAGAGACACACCAGCCAGGAGTCAAGTCAAGCAGGGTCGCGTTTATTTCTCTCAGGCAACCCAATTTAAAGCAAAAAACTGCAAGGGTGATTTCCAATAGGAAACTATTCTAACGTATCAAGCTAAAGGTCACCCTTGCATGTGTAAAGTACATAACTTGCAGCCAATCATTATCCAATGCACGAGGGGTTCACGAGCACGGAAGCATTATTTGAGCCAATAAGGCTCAACATTACCAAATTGTTCTAGCGGGGGCAAGGAGAGTAGTTACACCTTCCATTTCCACTGGGCGCTACATGTTGCAGATTCATTCATCGGAAGTTCAGGAGGTTCTGCAGACCTGCGCTGGACACTACATGCATCTGATTCATCGGAAGTTCTGTCAGACAGTTGTACAGACATCAACGCGCTTGGTGCTACATGTAACTAATTCATCTGAAGTTCCGTCAGGCAGTTTGAGCAGACCCCAACAGTGCTAGAGGTATATCTTGGAAGCAAAATGTCCCTGGGTTCAATTCTCAGTATATAAGTATCTTAAACTTATGATTTAAAACTAGTGTCATAGCTCAGTGGTATAAAAATTACCTAGCATTTAAGAGTGTTTGGGCTCAATTTCTTTGCACTGAAAAAAGTATTTCATCTGATTTTTCTGATATTTGCACCTTGAACCAGTGCCACATATGTTCATCGGTAAGTATTTATCCCTAAAATGATGTTTTGGAAATGATGAAAATGTATTTTTGCATTTGTTTTTGTTTTTGTTGTTGGAATGAGGCTTTATTAGTGAAAGAATTATTCTATTTCTAGCATTGCTTCCAATAAAACAGAAAAGCTCACATTTATTTTTCAATAAATAAATAAATAAATAAATAAATAAATGTATGAAGAAATAAGGCAAAGCCACTGTGTGAAAATGAAATGAGAGGGAAAGACAAGCCAGTTATATAAAATGAGCAATAAGGCACCAGGTTTTGTGTTTGAAAAAATAGGATGAGAAATAATAAGAAAGTGAAAATTGTGTTAAATTTTAAATCCCGTTAAAACCACTGCTTACAAACATAATGGGATAATTAATTCATGGAAACAACATCTTATAGGAACTAGGTCTGGGACTGCTTGTTTCTTTAAAGCCAGTATTTGGGAAAGAGGACTTGCTGAAGAGTAATCAGGCTTATTCAAAGGATGACATCTGAAGAAGGTTGATAGGCTGTCATCCTGAAACCTCCACCCAGGGGAACTCAGGAACATGAAAGAAGTGTAATAGGAGTTGTAAACAGGTGCAGTGAGACAACGGGCAGAAAGGTTTTGTTCTGAGCATGGTCTTCATCATCCAGGTGGATGCCTCCTTTTTGTTTTATTCTTCTCTGGCTGGAATATGTCGATCAGCATTGACCTTCTGGGACTAGTGCCTGTATTGTCCTAAAAAAAGACTTTTCTGCAAGTTAAATCTTGTAGCAATGTATATGCTTTGTACTAGTTGGTGCACACAATTAAACACAATTAGTGCATGAGATATTCTGATGTTATCTGAAGGTCACCAATATTTTGAGTTCTGTAAATATAAAGAAATATTATTTAGCAGTTAATATTTAGAATCTTATTTAGAATTTAAAAAAATACCAGGTAAAAGAGAAAGAAAATAACCTTGTGGAATAAGGGTAGGGGTTAGTGAGTATAATTGCCAAAGGAGTGGCCACTGTTACCAAAGGGCATCTGTCTGCACTTCCTCCTCTCTTGCCTACTCCCAGATAAATTAATTCATAATAGCCAAATTATGGAACCAACCTAGGTGTTCATCAAAGACGAAGAGATTACAAAATTATGGGTAATATGCACAATAGAATTCTACTCAGCAATAAAGAAGAACAAAATAATGTCATTCATAAGAAGAGCGAAAGACCTGAAGAACATTATTTTAAGTGAGATTAGACAAGCAAAGAAAGAGAAGGAACATGTGTTTTATATAATATGCTTGATCTATGGAGTATTTGAGATATCAGAGGGATTCCAGATAATGGAGTATGTACTTAGTGGAGCCAAGAAGAAAGGATAAGAGAGGAAGAAGACTGAAGTTCATTAATGGAAGTGCTACCTGCTACTATGTGTATAAAAGTGAATATAGCACTGTGAACCTGGGCACTCTATATTGGGAGGGAGAGAAGGAAACCAGGTACTGTGTGAATATATGCCATTGCCAACATGATCTACATTATGATGTAAGACTATAATGTACCAATAAACAAAAACAAAACCCCCAAAATTATATTTGTTATCTAGTGAAGGTTGGTGAAGATACTGATCCTGATTAAGATTTGTAATTATCCACATATCTCCGAGTCTTGTTAGTGGTATCTTGCCAGTTTTCTTTACATTTCATGGCTTACTTATAAGCCCAAGAGGGATTCAGCAGCCTGTTTCCCACCCTACCCTTACACTTACCCTTCCTTCTTCCTAGAGATGCAAACAATTCTATTAATGCCTCTATGTCAACAGTACCATTATTCTGTAGTGGACATGGGGAATAAGGATTGAAGTCAAATGTCTTACCTCTTTCAAAGTGCTGCTATTTTTCTCTCTCCTCAATTTCTTCTCTACAAGGGATACACTGAGCCTTCTTTTTTGTCTCATGAGATTTTAGTGTGATTCATCTTTTATAAGATGCACAACCTCAAGCAACCTCTGCATTCCTCAGGGTTTTCAAACTATGTGATCCATCTGCAACAAAACTCACTAATTGTAAGATCATCAAGCTGAACTTTTTCCTAAGGTGCACAGTTAGATTCACCCCAGTTTAACAGGGCAGGCTTTTATATGTCCTTCAATAAATAATCACTCTTGGAAATCCAGACCTTTTTCTGAGATTAGTCTGCTTTTGATCTTTCAGGATTTTACCTGGAATATCATCATCAGCAGCAGCAGCAGCAGCATCTCTATGGCCTACTCCTTAAAAATTAAAAAATGTATTTAAAAATAAATTTTCTATAATTCACATCTGTCATTCACCATAAGAAATGAACAGTATTTCAGTCCACTGTCAATGCAATTTCTTATTTTTAGAATATCAATGAAGTTATTCCAGGAAACTAATGTAAGCATATTTACAAAACATGTCATCTTAAACTAGATAACTTGTGATTGGGGGATTATAATTCTGTCCACTGAATTCACCCTTTTTATATGTTTGAGCTAATAAGACAAAACTCTCCATTTCCCTTGGTTCTCAACTCCAACTTCCTAAACTGCCATAGTGTCTCAGTGTGAGAAGCCAGATACAAGGTGTGAAAGGTGATTACTTGCAATAATGAACTTTAGCACCTTGTCATTAATCAGCATTATGATATATAAATTGGACTTGACTATACAACTTTCAAGACTAGAATATACTCTTGGTTTGGGATACTCTGACAGAAAGTAATTCCACCTGATAAAATAAAAAGATATTAATAACTTTGGAGATTCTGTATAATTAAAGAGTTAGAGGAAGGACATGTCACATCAGACAGTAACATTCATCATGAATTTGTTCTGTTTAAAAACTTCTGACAGTACTATGACTTAGAGCAGATTAGAAGACCTTTCACTCCCTCAAATAACTTAGTATATCAAATGATATGTATAAACATTTTTGAGAGAAATATTTTATTTAAAGTTTAAGAGAGACTTCTGGGAAGATGGCGACCCAGAAAAGCAGCATTTATGAGTCCTGCTAATACTAGATCTCTATTGCCACAAAATCAGTGCTTTTCATAGTCAGAAAACACTATCAGCAGAGAAATAAAACATGTAAACACAAGGGACAGAGAATAAAAGACTAGAAGAACAACCAGGACCAGAAAAGAAACCAGCCCACACTGTGACAGCTCCAGCACCGTCTTCCCTCACAGCACCAGGCTCCAGAGAAGAAAGGTATACAAGGAGCTGAAGTGAGCAGCTACAGATCATTTAGGTGTAATTCAGCAGTTCTTTCAGTGCAAACAATGTCTAAAAATTCCAGTGGCCACACTCATCACACCTTCCAGGGACTCAGAACGGAGCTCAACACCAGAAGAGAAATACTCTAGCCTCATGGCTGAGGGCACGGCAGCGGTGCCATATTTCCAGCAGCAGCGAGGAGTTCACCATGCCCATGACAGCTCCAGATCAGCATGCACAATAACTGTAAGTAAAATGGCGGCCCCTAAAGAAGAAATCCCAGCACTGCATCCCCAGGGACTTGTGCAGCTTTAATAATCTCCCTGGGTCTGAGATTTTTAGTCCAACACAGTGAAGGAGTAGCAGTGGCGGAGATAACACACCCTAGTTGCACCTCCCCATGGGAAAACGACCAGCCAGGCACCCCCACAGTCTCGTGCAGCCTCAAATAACTCCCTGCATCTGAAACTCTGCAATACAACCCAGTAAATGAGTGGTGATGACTGAGATTGCCACAGACTGAGATCCAGAGCACCCCAAGTGAAGTTGTAGTGACCCAGGGAAGAACTTCAAAGAAGGCAAAAACTTCTGAAATCATGGGAAAGAGGAATAACAATGGAGCAATGAACACCCACAACCCCACAACATCAGAAATTGATAACACAGAAATTCAGAGATCTCCAGAAGATCAAATCAGGAATATAACTGTAGAAATAATACAGGACCTTAAAAAACAATTTAGAGAGAGTCTAAAAGAAATAAAGGGTGCAATCATGGAAGTAAAGGCATGAATTTAAACTATAAATAATCAATTAGACCACATAGAGAATAGAATCTCGCTCCTAGAAGATGATCACTCCAAAAACAAACACACAATTTATAACTCAGAAAAAAAATTAGACAGCAGGAATCTGACATTGAACAAATATGGGCCCATTTTAAGAGAGCTAACCTAAGAATAATTGGAATAGAGGAGGGAAAAGAAGGTGAAACCAAAGAGATCAATAATAGCTTCAAAGAAATAATAAGAGAAAAAATTCCAAATACAGAGCAAGAGGTTGATACAAAGGTCCAAGAAACTTATAGAACTCCCTTTAAACAGGATCAGAGAAAAGGTTCCCCATGCCACATAATTGTCAAAATGACCAATGTAGAAGAAGCCAAGAGGAGAATCTTGAAGGCAATAGAAACAAAAGGCCAAGTGACATTCAGAGGCAAATGAATTAGAATCACTCCAGACTTCCCAAACCAAGTCAGGAAAGCCAGAAGGGTTTGGAGTAACATATTCCAAACTCTGAAAGAAAACAACTTCCAGCCAAAAATTTACTGCCCAGCAAAACTATCTATCAAATTAGATGGGGAAATAAGAAGCTTCCATGACAAATAGAAACTGAAATAATTTATGTCTTCAAAACCAGTGCTAGAGAAAATACTCAAAGGGATTACCTACAAAGAAGAAATAGGTAATACACACCAGAACCAGAGAAACAAGATTTTCCATACAGCAGACAACTATGCAAAGAAGAATACACAGTATCTCAAACAGAAATAAAATCTTAACATGTTAGGAATTAAAAGTTATCTCTCAATAATCACACTGAATGTAAATGGCCTCAATTCCCCAATAAAAAGACATAAAGTAGCACAATGGATTAAAAACCAGAATCCATCCATCTGTTGCTTAGAAGAAACACACTTTATAAGTAAAGATAGTAACAAACTCAAGGTAAAGGGCTGGAGCAAGGTAATTCGTGTTAAGTAGCCATCCTAACAAATTTGAAGTAGTATTTCACTATAGTTTTTATTTGTATTTCCTTAATGATTAGTTATATTATGAAAATGAGTGATATTTATGTGTTTATTGGTCATATAAAAATCTTTGGAGATTCATTATTTTAGTCTTTTACCTATTTCTAAATTGTATTGTTTGCTTTTATTGTTGCTAATTTTTAGAATTTTTATTTGGAATATTAATATACTTTCGGATATAGCATTTGAAAATATTTTATCCCATTCTATCAGTAACTTTTAATTCTGTTTACATTGTCTTTGGACATACAATTTTTTTTATTTTTTATGAAGTTTGTTTGTTTATTCTTTTGTTGCCTGTGCCTTTGGAATTATATCCAAGAAATCACTGCCAATTTCAATGTTGTGAAGTTATATGACCCAGGTTTTCTTCAAAAGGTTTATAGTCTTAAGATTTATATTCAAGTTTTTTATCTATTTTGAGTTAATATTTGTATATGGTGTTAGGTAAGGGTCCAATTTTATTCTTTTTCATGTAATTATTATTTTTCAACAATATTATTGAAAAGATTATTTCCTTCACCAAATGTTTTTAGAAACCTTGCCAAAAATAATTTCACCATATATAGAAGAATTTATTTCTAGGCTTTTATTTTACTCAACTGGTTTATATATCTGCCTTTATAGCAGTATTACACTGTTTCAATTATGTAGCTTTTAAGGTTTGAAATCAGAAAATGTACGTCTTCTAGCTGTGTTCTTTTTTGAGATTGTTTTGGGTATTTAGAGTTCATATTTCATATTAGGATAGATTTTTTTTATGAAAAAAATATATGCTAGTTTCACCTAAGAAAAGAAAAAATATATTCTGATAAGAAAGAAAACAAGAAAGAAATACTGAAATGTTATCTCTAAGTGATCAAAAGTTTCATATCAGACAAATGAATGTGTTATGTGAGATTATCATTATTAATTTTGGATAAATTGCTATAATAAAAAAGAAACAAAACAAATAGATTACAATACAATTTAATTTTAATTTCAAAATAATCATGAAATATATAATACATAGTGTGTTTTCCTACATTTTGCATAAGTACTTTTCTACCTGAATTAGAAAAAATTTTTACTTGGGACATCTTAAAATAAATAAATAAAGTTTAAGAGAAAAGGTATATTTTTATGAATAAGTAAATTGATTAGGAAAATCAATTGAGATTTGGGAGGATATCACATTCAAACAATAATAATCAAGGAGAAAAATCTTTAATAAGCATCAAATCAAAGAAAAAATGCCACATTGTTTTGAAAGCTACATATTCTGAAATAAGCCATAGAAAAAAGATTTTGTGTGTTTAAATGTATCACTAAAATATTAAAACATAGCTCACATTAAAAAAATAAGTGACTATGGTCACTTTTTCTATGTTTAGTCAAATATATTTTACTAAAAATAGAACAAATGAAATATATAGTGAATCACTGATGTAATAAATAGCATATCCCATTTTATACTCAATGAAAACTAAAAGTCTAAAATTTAAGTACTCCTAAATTGTGGGGAGCCATTAAGGCTTTCCCCTAGATTAATGTTTCTGACTCAGTTGACTGTCCTTCACCTAGAATCAGCAAGGTTTGGGGTTATGGAAAGTTCAAAAGGGTCTGGGAGAACAGGTGGTGATGACACGAGGGTATTGATTAATCTACCTGTAATGTATGTGCTTTGGATTGCTCTTTATTGTATTCCAGTGGTGATGGCATGAGAATGTTGATTGACCTGTAGCTGTGTATAAATACCTCTGGAAAAACAAACCCAGCATTGGCACAATAAAGATGAGACTGACCCAGAAGTAGGCATCAGCCAGGAGCATCAGTGCAATAGAGAATACTGACCCAGGCATAGTCGTCGACCCAAAGGAAATATTGACCCAGGAACAGGGGTTGGCTAGTAGAGATAGTAGGCTAGCAGCTCCCCCATGTTAGAATTAAAAATTCTTCATCCTCACATCTCTCTTCAGAACCTATAATCTTGCCGGCTGGCTCCGGCACTAAATATTTTTTTTCTGCAAAAGTATGATGCGTGGGAAAGAGTCATATTTTTAAACAAAAGAATTGAAGCTTTTGCAATCTGCAAAATAATTGAAGCACTTGTGTGAAACAACTGCAGCACTAATATTCTACTTTAGTTATTTTCTACTTAGAAACATGATGTAAGCTCTCATTATAGAAGTTTTCAAAAAACTTTGCTTCACATTGAGTTGCACTGTATCAATGATGCTCTTGGTTTTGGTAGTTAAGAGACAAAACAACTAAAGAGACACAGGAGTTTGAATCCCTATTTATTCGAAGCATTCAGAATGAGATATTTATCAGAACACAGGGTACAGTATTATTTGAAGAATAACAGTGGTAGAAAAACTTTATTATTTTGCTTCTTTATTTTTCAAATTATTACCTTTGCTTTTATATTTAAGTTATAACCAGAATAAAAATGCTATTAAAAATAACATATATAGCCAGGCATGGTGGCACATGCTTGTAATCCCCACACTTGGGAGACAGAGACAGGAGGATCTCACAGGCTCGAAGCCAGCCTCAGCTACTTTGTGAGGCTCTCAGCAACTTAGTGAGACCCTGTTTCCAAATAAAATATAAAAATAGGTCTGGGAGTATATCCTGTAGGTAGAAAGCCTCTGGGTTACACCTCCAGTACCCCCCCAAAAAAAACATATAATTTTACCCAACTTGAAATAATATAAACAAAATATAAGTCATTTACTTGGTTAACATAAAAAAAACACTACAGATGATGGATGAAAAGTACCCAGTGTAAGAGTATTTTATAATAAAATGAGGAAGTAATTAAATGGCATTCATTTAATATAAAGGACAAATCTGTAATAGGCAATATATTAATGGCATATATCAATATAGGATAAATTAAAAATTTTAATTCTATGTTATATTTAAAGTTAATGATATGTTTTGTAATTATAGGGGACATAAGAAAATGTCAATAAGACTAAACTTGTATAATATTTTAGAACTTAATGCTCAGTACAGAATTTTGTATTCTAATATATTCAGAAATTTTACAGGAAAATTTAAAGTATCTTATATTCTAAATTAATTTTACTTTACTCTCCAAATTTTTAATCTTTTTAAAAAAATTTTATTGGTGCATTATAATCTTACATATTTTATTTATTTTTTATATAAAAGGGGTAAAACATGGTAGAGGCATACATGTACACAGCATTCATTTAGCCCTTCCCAATTCCCACCCCAGTCCCTCCTCTAGCCCTTTCTCATGTTTGGCTTACTGATTGACTTTGATATATTTATGAATGTACATAATCATAATGTACACTATAGAGTTTCCCCCTTCCCTCTTCCCCTTTCCATCCCTGACAGGTAGGTTGCCTTATTTGCTCATTTATTATTTTTCCTTTCTCATCTAGAGTTCCTTCTATGGCCCTTTTTCTCCCTAGCTTTCAAGTATTAGGGAGAACATCTGATTTCTTACCTTTTGTGACTGACTAATCTCACTTAGCATAAAGTTTTCTTGTTCCATCCATTTCACCACAAATGATGTAATTTTGTTCTTTTTGGCTGAGTAAAATTTCATTGTTTAATTATCCTATAGTTTTGTATTTTATTCATCTGTTGTTGAACATCTAGGCCGGTTCCATATTTTGGCAATTGTGAATTGTGCCACTATGAACATAGACATGCAGGCATTAGTTTGGTAGTTTGGTTTTTATTCTTTTGGGTTGATACTGAGAAGTGGTATTGCTGGATCATATTGTAAGTTCATTCCCATTCTTCTGAGGATCCTCTATAATATTTTCCAAAGTGATTGCACTAATTTGCAATCCCACCAACAATGTATTAGAGTTCCCAATTCTCCACATCCTCACCAGCATTTGTTGTTGTTTATGTTTTGAATTATTGTCATTCTAATTGTAGTTAGGTAAAATTTCAGAGTAGTTCTTATTTGCATCTCTCTGATTGCTAATGTTGTTGAACATTTTTATACATTTATTGACCACTTAAAATTCTTATTTTATGAGGTGTTTATTTAATTTGCCCATTTTTGACTGGGTTATTTGTTTTCCTTGAATTAAGTTTTTTTAAAAATTTCTCTGTATATTATAGATATTAGTTCTTTATTAGAGGAGTATCTGGCAAAAAATATTCTCCCATTTGTTGAAGAAGCTATCTTTTTCCAGTGTAGATTTTTGGCTCCTTTGTCAAAAATCAATTGGCTGTAAATGTGTGGATTTGTTTCTGAGCCTGCTCCATTGGTATATGTGTCTATTTTGTACCAGTACTATGCTGATTTTATTACAGTGATTTAGTATAGTTTGAAGTCAGGTATTCTAATGCCTTCTGCATGGTTTTTATTGCTGATATTTACTTTGGCTATTCTGTTTCTTTTTGTTGTTCCAGATGAATTTAAGGAACATTTGATCTGCTTGAAAATAGTATGGCATTATAGACTTTCAGAAGAAACATCAGAAGTTTTATTTCTATTTTTTTAATTTAATTTGTATTTCCCTCTAATTTTAGCCATATTTTGTATAATATTTACTTCAGTACATACTCTAGTTAGTAACATATTTTGCAATTCTCATCTTCATCTATATAATATTCACTTTAAATAATCTGATGATATCAAATAATGGAATAGTTGATCATTCTAATATTATTGCTAATTTTTAATAGAGTTTTAAAATATTTTAGTCATATCTTATAATTCTAACATTCACTCTTTCTAAAATTTCAGTCTTCAAATTTTCTCCTCACCTCAGATTAGCTGGTGCTGCTATGCATTAGTACCTTTTTTTCTAAATTTCTGCTTGCTTCTGCAAAGTGTTCTTTGGGGCTCAAGGACCAAAGCCTCATATATAAATGCACTCTCTTGTGGGAAATCTTTCAGTTCTAAAATTCTATAGATATCTTCATCTCATTACAGTCTCAAAATTTTTTGGAAACCTATCATTTATACCTCAGGATATAGTAAATGTGTTAAGATAACAAAACAAAATAAAACAAAAACAAAGCCTTGTTTTTTTATTTTTATTTTTATTCCACCAAAATTGATCGTCATTTGTCTCAGCCAACTAAGCAAGAAAATTATAAGATGTATGTCTAGTGGCTTTGGGAATTTTATTTCACTCTGAACTCCTAAATTATTTACTTGATTTATAAGAAAGATATCAATTGATTCTTAAAAGTAAAGATATTGGTTTGTATTTATTATAATCATACATCTATATTAACATATACATAAAATTACATGATGTAAATAAATATTTTAGTCAAAGATAATTTAAATTTTCTTTGAATTAATAATGTTTAAATCGCCATTGAATAATATTGAATGACTACAGGACATAAAATGTTGTGGATATCTCAAAAAATCACTTTTATTACACTATCACCAACTATGTGCACAATTTCAGAGACACAATTGACATTAAAGAAACAAACAGGTGAATAAATGAATAAATAAATATGAGTCAGTGAAGGCTAATAACTATAATAGAAAATTAGTGGTGAGAAATAAAAGCACATTTAAAGCAACTTTATCTCAAACATGCTGATATTCATATTTTTCAAGTGGTACTATGGAATTTATAAATTGTGTTATTCTAGATCTTAATAATTCAGTTTTCAATATTTTATTTCATAGCTACTGACTTCATGTCTATCAGACAAGCAGATCATGGTGACACATACACATTATTTCAATAGAATAAATATGGATTGAATCAAACCAAATTGCTTTGGATTAGGTTGAGCCTGTATTCATAATACTGCTTTAAATGCAATGTAGAAAATTTTACTTATTTAGAATTTCTTTTTAATTCTCTCAAAATTTGTTTTATCCCATCTGATTTTTCAAACTTTTAAATAGGATCTGAATATTTACTACATGGGTTTAGTAGACTTTTTTATAAAACAAATAAAGTAAGCCAGGTGTAGTAGCACATACTTGTAATTGGGAATCAGCATTTGGGGAGCTGAGACAGGAGGATCTTGGTTCAAAGACAGCCTCAGCTATTTAGTGAGGCCATTTAAAACTCAGTGAGACTCTTTTTCAAAATAAAGAATAAAAAAATAGGGCTCAAGGTGTAGCTTGAACATAGCTTAGAAGTACAATGCCCCTGGGTTCCATCCTTAGTACTGTGAAAGAAAGAATGAAAGAAATAAATAAAGAAAATTTGTTTAAAGAAAATTTGAAGTAAATCACTGTTGGCACTTTGATAAAAATACTTTGTAAAGTATAAGCCAACAAATAATGTTCACATTATTTTTGATTTATTTATAACTATAGTTATCTATAATACGTTGGTAAGATATGCTTAAATATTATTGCCAAATTTTTACAACCTGTTTATTTTGTGGGTAATAAATAGAATATTATATCTCTTTTATTTACTTATTTTTTTGTGTGTGTGGTAAAAATAATGGAACCCAGGGGCATTGTACCTCTGAGCTACACCTCAGCCCTATTTTTTAGTCCTTTTTTATTTTCAAAACAGAGTCTCACTGAGTTGCAAAGAGCTTCCCTAAGTAGCAAAGGCTGTCTTTGAACTTTGATCCTCTGGTCTCGGCCTCCAGAATGCTGGGATTACAAGCTTGCACCACTATGCTGGCAAACATCATATTCTCAATAAAAATATTTAACATGAGAATTTTAATTAGTATTAATTAATTTTGCAAAGTTTTGCAGAAGACCTTACTAAGTGGCTGAGGATGGCCACAAATATATGATCCTCTTCTATCAGCCTCTCAAATACTGAAATTATAAGCATGCATCACCACACCCATCTTATATTTAACTATTGTCTCAACATCATAGATCTAGTTTGTTAAATAAATCGGAATTGATCACAGAGTCATTTTTTTATTGTACAAGAGTAGCTTTACAAATAGGTGATTAGTGAAAATGGTCCAAAAGCTGATGTTGAAGTGGTATTTTGTTATTATGCCAGTTTTTTTGCATATTTCTTATAATCCCCATTGTCCTGAAATAATTGTTAATCTAAACCCATTGTTCATTCCTCCTCATTCTATCATTTGGCAATTGCAATTTGACAAGATATGGAAAGCTCTCTCCATGAAAGTAACTTATCTGCACATCCAACTCTGACATTTATTCAGAAATATATTTCTTATATTTATGGGATACTTGAATGACTGGGGAGAAAAAAGATAAATTATTAGTATCCATTTTAATTTAAGTTTTTCTACATTTTTCAATTTATTAATTTTATTACACAAAACATACATTCTCATATTAAAAATTTTTGTTCTAAAAAAAGCAACAAAAATATAAGGCAATGGCAAGGCCTGTTTCACATGTGAACAATGATGTTTTGAGAAAAGGAAGTATGTATCATGTCATAATAGGCTCTTTGTTTTCAAATTTCACATGTGAGAATGCATTTATATCTCCAGTTTCTAGAAAAGGCACAAGTTTTATATAAAAAGTAGCAAAATTTTATACCCCTCAATTTATTGAAAAGTCTTTACTTTTATTAGGAACAAATACTTTTCAAGATGTTAATACAGGAAGCACATATTCTATGTACTATACAAGCTAGTTTTCTTGTACACAACCAAGGTATCCCTCTCAAAAGACCATGTTTAGAAAACCTAGGATTTCAGGCATATTTTGAATTCCATACTAGTCACAGACCCAAAATAATAGGTCACATATGATTGTTAAAAAGTCAAAAAATCCTGAACAATATTCTGACTCTGCTATTTTAACACTTGTAAGAACTTTTGGCTGGTCTGTTGTACTCACCAACCAAAAAAAAAAACGTGGCAACCAGAGTAAAATAAAAAGAGGTAGATGAATTAACATTCATGAGAATTGAGAACATTTCTGAAATGACATTTTACTATAAAATCTTTTATTCCTTTTCACTACAAGAGAGATAGATCTATCAAAAAAATGTTTTTGTGTGTATAGTGCTGGGGATTGGACCCAGATTCTCTAACTTTGAGCTATATTCTGAGCCCTGTTTTTTATTCTTTATTTTGAAACAGGTATCACTAAGTTGTAAAGGACCTCACTAAGTAACTGAGGCTGTATATGAACCTGTGATCCTTCTGCCTCATCTTCCCAAGTACTGAGATTACAAGCATGTGCCATGATATCCAGCTTTAAATTATCAAAAAATTAATATAAACTTTGATTAAAATATTTTTATTTATAAATATATTATCATAAATATATTTTTATTTTTATGTGGAATATATTGAAAATGGCATACATTCAGTCAATCCTTGGTACCCTTCTTCCCTTCCCCTTCCTCCCCTCCCAACAATGAGTGTCCAGAATAACCATGTTATATTTACATGTTTACACAAATTCAGATGTAGCTCCTTCATGAATCAACCTCAGCCTTCTTCCTATCCTATTTTTTTATTCTAGCTTTGATGAGGGTTTTCCTCCATTGTCTGGAGTCCCTCTGGTATCCCAAAACCTCCCTTGTTTGAACATAGTAGAGAAAACATAAATTCCTTCTTTTTCTGTGCTTGGATGATCTCACTTAACACAATGTTCTCCAGGTCTTTCCTCTTATTGAAAATGACATGATTTTTTTTATAGCTGAGTAGAATTCCATTGTATGTATTTTCCATAATTTTGCAATACATTTATCTGTTGATGGAGACCTTGGTTGGTTCCATATTTTAGCTATTACAAATTGTGCTATGAAGATAGGTATGCATATGTTACTGTAGTTCTCTGATTTCAACCCCTTTGGAAAAATACCCAGGAGTGGTAGAGCTGGATCATATTGTGGATCCACTTCCAGTTTTCTAAGGAATCTCCACACTGATCTCCATAGTGGCTGAACCAATTTGCACTCCCGTCAATGGTGTAAAAGAGTCCCTCTTTCCCCACATCTTTGAGAGCATTTGCTGTTATTTGAGTTTTTTATGCTTGCCACTCTGATTGGGGTTAGATGGAATCTCAACATAGTATTCATTTGCATCTCCTTTATGGCTAATTATGTTGAACATCTTTTTTCATGTATCTATTGGCCATTTGTGTCTCTTCTTTTGTGAAATGTCTATTCAATTCAGTTGCTCATTTCTTGCTTGGGTTATTTGTTTTGCTAGTGTAGAGACATTTGAGCTCTTTGTATAGTCTGGATATTAGCCCTCTATCAGAGTGGTGGCTGATTAAGATCTCCTATTCTTTAGTCTTTCTTTTTATGTTCTTTGATTTCCTTCCCTTGTCTTATTGTTGTGGCAAGAGTCTCAAAGACTGTATATAAAAGGAGTGGTGATAGTGGCATCCTTGTCTTGTTCCTCATTTTAGAGAAAATTCTTATAGTTTTTTTCCCATTCAATTTAATATTGGCTTTGTGTTTATTGTATATTGCCTTAATGATGTTGAAATACATTCCTTCAATTCCAGTTTTCTGCAGTGTTTTTAACATAAATGGGATTTGGATTTTGTTATATGCTTTATCTGCATCTACTGATATGATCTTGTGGTTTTGTTCTCAGTTTTGTTTATGTGGTGAATAACATGTATTGACTTCTGTACATTGAACCAGCCTTGCTTTTCTGGAATGAAACTGACTTGTTCTTGGTGGACAATTCTCTTGATATGGTTTTGAATGTGTATAGCTAGTATTTTGTTTAGAATTTTTGCATCCTGGTTCATGAAGGATATTGGTCTCTAAGTTTTCTTTTTTAGATGTATCTTTATTTGGTTTGGGGATTAATGTGATACTTGTCTCATTAAAAGGAATTTGGGAGATTTCAATCTCTTTCAATTTCCTGGAACAATTTGTGAAGTATTGGAATTAGTTATTCACTGAAGGTTTTGTATAATTTGGCTGGAAACACATCAGGGCCTGGGGTTTTCCTTGATGGCAGAAATTTTAATGCTGATTCTGTTTCTTTACTTGCTATTGGTTGGTTTATGTTTGCTTTATCCTCTTGGTTCAGATTAGGTCAGTTATATGTGCTTAGAAATCTGTCCATATCTTCCAATTTTTCCAGTCCATTCGAGTATAAATTTTCAAAATAGTTTCTGATAATTCTTTGAATTTCCTCACATGAATGATGTCTACTTTTTTATTTATGATTTTAATAATTTGAGTTTTCATAATTTTATGTTTTCTTTTTGTAAGGTTGGCTAGGGCTTTGTCAAACTTATTAATCTTTTCAAAGAACCAGCTTTTTGTTTATTCTTTGAATTGATTTTTTTGTCCTCTCTTTCATTTATTTTTGCTCTGATTTCAATAATTTCCTGCCTTCTGCTGGCTTAGGGTTTACACTGTTGCAGTCTTTCTAGGTCCTTGAGGTGTGTCATTAGATTGTTTATTTAGCAACTCTATGTTCTTCTTATGTGGCCAGTCAATGCTATAAACTTTCCTCTTAACACTACCTTCAGAGTGTCACATAGATTTTGGTAAGTTGTTTTTCTATTTTCATTTAATTCCAGAAATTTCTTTAATTCTCCCATAATTTCTGAGTTTATACACTCATCATTCAATAGTGTATCATTCAATCTCCATGCATTTAAATAGTTTCTTTTTGGCTTCCTGTTTTTGATTTCTATTTTCATTTCATTATCGTCTGAAAAGATTTAGGGAATTATATCATTTAAATTTGCTGCTGTTTGCTTTTTGGCCCTGGATGTGATCTATTTTGGAGAAGGTGCCATGGGCTGCTGAGAAGCATTTATATTCTGTTGTTCCTGGTTGAAATATTCTGTATATGTCTACTAGGTTCATTTGTTTTATAGTTTTCTTTAGTTCTAAAGAGTCTTTACTCATCTTTTGCCTTGAAGATACATCCAGTGGTGTGAAAGGTGTGTTAAAGTCTCCCAATATTATTGTACATGGGTCTATTTGAGATCTGATGTCCAGAAGGGTTTGTTTTACAAATGTGGCTGTCCCCACATTTGGTGCATAAATATTTACTATCATTATATCTTCTTGGTTAATTGTTCTTTTTTAACAAAAGGAAGTATCTTGCCTTGCCTCTTCTGATGTTTTAGCTTAAAGTTTGTTTTGTTGGATATCAGCATTGCTACCCCTGCCCATTTTTGGTCTCCATTAGCATGGTATATTTTTTATATCCTTTCACTTTCATTCTGTGACTGTCTTTGGCTCTGAGTTTCTTGCAAACAGCATATATTTGAATTATGTTTTGTAATCCACATTGCCAGTCTATGTCTTTTGATTGGTGAATTGAGTCCTTTGATATTTAGAGTTATTATTAAAATGTGATGTTTGTTTCCTGTCATTTTGTGTTCTGTCTTCTGTTTGGTATCCTGTTATTTCTTCTTTACTTAGATACCCCATTGATGAACTTTATCTCTTCTCTGATTCTGAATCTGCTTCTCTTTTCTTCTTTATGGTTTATTTCTATAAATATTTTCTCTAGTGTTATCTTTGGTGGTACTGGGGTTCCTGAAAACACTTCTACCTCCAGGCTATACTCCCAGACCTATTTTTTTTTAAACAGTGTCTCTTAAGCCAGCATGGCTGGCTTTGAACCTGCATGATCCTCCTGTCTCCGCTTCTCAAGTGTGGGGATTACAAATGTGTGCCACCACGCCTGGCTTTAGTGTTGTCTTTGAATTTATGATTTTATAAGGCTCTATCTTGAAACACTTGTTTTTCCATCAATTTTGAATAATAGTTTTGCTGGATGTAACAGTTTTAGTTGAAGTTATTTTCTTCCAGGGTCTGATTCACATTATATTAGTCTCTCCTGGCATTCATGACTTGGGTGGTATAGTTTGGGGTAATTTTTATTGTTTTGCCTCTATATGTTACCCGTCCTTTTGTTCTCACTGCTTTTAAGATTTTTTTCCTTGGCCTCTATGTTGGTGATTTTGATTATTATATGGTGTGGGGTGGTTCTTCTTGGATCTTGTCTTAATGGTGTTTTGTATTTCTCCTGGATATGAAGACCCAAGTCTCTTTCTCTGTTTTGAAAATTCTCTAAAATTATTTCTCTGAAGAGATTATGAATGCCCTTGCTCTGTACCTCTATCCCTTCTTCAATCCCTTTATTTGTAAGTTAGGATGTTTCATATTGTTTCATAGTTTTTGGATATTTAGGTTTTGTTGCTGTAATGACTTCTGTATGCTGTTGACTGTATTTTTGGTATTGAATGAACTGTCTTCTAACAGTGACATTCTACTTTCCATTTTATCTAATCTTCCAGAATTTCTTTCTATTTATGTCTTCATTTTATTTTTTGACTTTCATTTCATTCTAGACCTCTTTTTGATTCTCTCTTAGTGTTTCTATTTTCTCTTTCATTTTCTGTATAATTGTTTTAAAGCATTTCATCCATATTGTAGATCAAGATTTGGAACTCCCCTTTTTACATTTCTTCTAGGTCAGTATTCATGATTTCTGTAGTCTCTTCACTATATTTTCAAGGTTCTCAAGGCTGTTTTTCTGATGTCTTCCCATTGCTTGTGGGTATTATGTCTAATCCAATCTTAGTATTAGGAATTTAGAGGTGTCACCAGGTACACAGTGCTTTTCCAATGATGAGGGTTTGGTATTGGGCAAGGAGCTGGGATGATGGGCACAGGATTTGGGTAAGGTAGAGGATATGATTTAAGTATAATAATGTAGTATCTGGATGAGAATGAGAGCAGGTTAGATAGTAGAACTCTTGTAGTTAGTTGTGTATATAAGTATGGAGATATGAAATACTTTGAGTATTAAACACAGAGATGCAGTGAAGGAAAATAAAGTTTTGAGGGACGAGAGTAGATAGGGTAGTGTGAGGAAGTTTGTAAAAGGAATAGGGGGGAGGAGAAAACAAACATAAATAATGTAACAAAACAAGTTACAAAAGCTAACAATTGTATTTCAAGGAAATAAGAGAAAAAAGGAATAAAAAAGAGAACAAAAAAGGAAACAAGAAAATAAAGGACAAAAATAAAATAAGAAAAACTAGTGACCATGTGAGAGACAACAAAGCAAAATAAACAACCAAACCAGAAAAAAAAAGAAAAATAAAAGAAAGAAAAGGGCAGGGTGTGGTGGCCCATTCTTGTAATCCCCATGCTCGGGAGGCAGAGACAAGAGGATAGTACAGGTTTGAAGCCAGCCTCACTGGCATAAGTGACCCTGTTTCCAAATAAAAATATAAAAAGTAGGTGTCTGGGAGTGTAGCCTGGAGGTAGAAGGGTTTTCAGGAACCCCAGTAACATAAAAAAAAGAAAGAAAAAGAAAAAGAGAAAAGAAAAGAAAAAAAGAACAAAATCAAAACATATTTGTACAAAAATATTTGTTTTTCTGGTCACTGGTAGGTTCTGGAGTATATTCCAATGTCTCTTACTTGCTCTATACCCTCTTGTCAGCTTTTGATCCAGTTTCTGCATGATCTCTCCTCTTGCCTCTGACAGCTTTGTGCAGAGGATATCTAATATAGACATGCCATGCCCCTCTGTGACTTTGTGTAGGTACTATTCCTTGAGGACCTTTCCTGTGTCTCTGGAGGTTCTAATTGGACTAGCCTGCTGGATCCCTTCTCTGGGCATACATGAGTACCTGAATGGCTTGGTTTGGGTTACTGAAAGGCTCACTGTGCTGCTGCTGGATCCAGAGGCTTTCCTGTGAGTACTTGGTTCCTCTGGATCTTTGGAGTGCTGTGTCACTGTGGATGCCACCTTTGGTGAGCACATGGGATTTTAGCTTGGGCGCCACTCGCCACTTAAGATGTTGGAGGCCTGTGGCCATTTTCAACTTCTTGTATGTATTATTTATCTGAATTTCTTCTTTTTTTTTTTTTTTTTGGAGGTACTGGGGATGGACCCCTTCTACCTCCTGGCTCCCAGACCTATTTTATATTTTGATTTGGAAACAGGGTCTCTTAAGCCTGCGAGGGTCTTAGAACTTGCGCGATCTTCCTGTCTCCACCTCCCAAGCACAGAGATTACAAGTGTGCACTACCATGCCTAGCTAATCTGGATTTCTTGAGATTACCACAATGGGGCTTGCAGTTAGGGCCCATGGCCCATGGCCCACAATGGCGCTGGCAGGCAGTCCACAGCAGGTCAGTCACGCTCATGTTTTTGCAGTGTATCCCGCAGTTCAGAGTTATTGGATTCCTTCCACCATGATTTCTGTTTCTATTTTGGTTCATGGACTGTATTTATTTTGCTTGTCTAGACACTGCCTTCTTGATTGTTGAGGTTTTTTTTTTTGGGGGGGGGGTTTGGGGCTGGAACCCAGAGGCATTTTACCTCCGAGCTACACCCCCTGCCCATTTTTATTCTTTATTTTGAAACAGGGTCTCACTGAGTTGTGAAGGGCCTCAATAAGTAGCTGAGGCTGTCTGCAAACTGTGATCCTTTGGTTTTAGCCTCCCAAATGCTGGGATTACAAGCATGAGCCACCATGCCCGGCTTGATAGTTGAACTTTATTTGTTTCAGCTATTGAGATGTGCTGCATCTGGCAGTCACTACTGTGAATCTCTCTATAGATAACTTTTTATGACTGTTGAAAAATTGTGACTGAAAGAATGCAGCATAGCAAAGGGTCAGAATATTGTTCATAATTTTACTCCTTACAAACAATCAGATGTGATCCCTTATTTTGCATCTGTGACTAGTATGGAATCCAAAATGTACATGTGGTTCTTGGTTTTCCAAACATGTTGTTTTGGGGATGTTTGGTTTTTGTACAAAAAAACAAATAAAACAGCTTACATAGTGCATCAAATACATCTGTTTACCCTGATGATAGTGCAGTTACAGATGGGTTAAAAAGTTATTTTCATGGTATTTAAACAGTTTTCAGAATGTAAAAGAAAAATGCCATACTCAAGATCAAAGATGCACATCAAACAGAAAACTAGATAATCATGTAAATTACTTAGAGGTATTATTGTTTGTAGACAAATATGTTCTTTCTCTTCAACTTAACACCATTTTTTTTTTTTTTTTTTTTTTTTTGGTGGTGGTACTGGGGTTCCTGGAAGCCCTTCTACCTCCGGGCTACACTCCCAGACCTATTTTTACATTTTTATTTGGAAACAGGGTCTCCTAAATCAGCGGGCACGGCTGGCTTCGAACCTGCATGATTATCCTGTCTCTGCCTCCCAAGCGCGGGTATTACAAGCGTGTGCCACCACGCCCGGCAACTTAACACCATTTTTTAATTTGATGGTTTTATGTAATTTTAATTTTTTTTTTGGCCAGAATGTTATTCAGAACAGGTAACAAAGGGTTTCTAAGATGTTAAGTCCCTATAGGCTAAATGAAAATTTTTACATAAATGATTTCTAGTAAAGCAGTTAAAATGATGGGTTTTGTACAGTAATGCTTTTTAAAGTGATAAATTCCAAGAAAAAACATCAATACAGGAAGGAAGAGAGGAAGGAGGGAAAAAAAAGTAGGGGATGGAAATATCTACTTGCTTAGGGAAAGAAAATGTCATCTGAATGAAAATAACAACACATCAGACTATGTAAATTAAGGATTCTTTCCTGGAATTCACATAATTTCAAAAGCTCAGAAAAATAATTTTGACAAATTATGTCATTTTGTATATATCCATATATATTAGCTTAAGGAAACAAATGGAGGTTATCAGTTTGGTAAAGTATTAATTTTCTCTATAAAATATATTGTGTTTTCAGTTTTTGAGTATTTTTGAGTGTAAATGTATGTTGTTTTTTGCATATGCATATTTTTATATAACTGCATACATAAATGTTTTCCATTGTATTTTCATTTGTGAGTATATGTCCTGAGTGCAAAGATTTTAAATCATGTTTTTATTTTTAATGCAGTGGTGAATATAACTATTATTAAATTGTCATTTTTATTTACTTGTGTGTTTTAATTGAATACATTCAATAGACATGCACATTGATGTTTTTATTTTTGCCATCAAGTTGATTGTCTTATAATGTGTATCTCTAAACATATTTGTCAAAGAAAAGCAAAAATAAATATAACTAGAACTATTTGTCATACTGAAAATAAAAATTAACAAAAATTTACTTAGTAGAACAAATCATGAAATATATTTTTAAAATGCATCTAACATTAATATATTGATTATGTAGAGTTTTAAGTGTTAAATTTTAACTTATTCAGTTGGAAAATTAGCCTTATAAACTAAGGAGCTAAAAGCTATATTGTTTCATTTTTTGCTTTAATGGTAGATAGTTGCTGTGTATATATAATTCCTTTTCTTAGCAAACTGCAGATTCCTAATATAAACCTAATTCCTGTTTTCAAAAATAAAGGCATACCTCTGCCTACTATAAAGAAAAAAAAAGGCAGTTAACATCTGCAATGTAAGTTTATTTGGAGGGATCCCAAGATATCCAGAACTTGTAATAAACAGATTTATGGGGAAAAATGGGTTTTCTATAACAAATAGATGGACATTTTCTTCATACATATAGCCATACACAGATATATACACACAAACACATCTATGTTGAATACGAAGTTTGAGAAAAGTCAAAAATGTGAGACAGGGTATAGGGGTTTTGTGTTTGGTACATGGCTTTTTACAAGTGAATAGAGGATAGTGAACAACTAAGTTTCTAGGCAGAATGCCAGGATATATAAAACTTACCACACAAAAGGGAGACAACAGCAATGTGTCAGTGTATTGCAGAATATCAGCAGATTCACTTCAGTTGGAGATTGAGAAAAGTGGTCCTCATTCTTCAGGAACCATGTCTCTGGATGTTAGCCTAAAGATGAATTTTAAGACTGAGTTCACAGGTGGACTAGGGATAACTAATTCGGACTTTCCACAGCCCTATTGTAGCAATTCTATACACTCATTAAATTTAAAGAACTTTGTAGGTTTAGATATTAGTCTTCTGAGGAATACCTGGCAAAGATCTTCTTCCATTATGTAGCATCTCTCTCGATGATTTCTTTTGACAAATGTAAACTATTTTACTTTGATGACATCCCATTTATTAATTATAACTTAATTAATAATTTTAATTTCTTGAGCATAGGGGATCTTGAGAAAGTTTCTACCTGTGGTTATATGTTAGAGTGTTGAACCTATACATTCTTCTATTAATTTCAAAGTCTCTGATCTAAATTCCAGGTCTTTGATCTATCTTGGGTAGATTCTTGTGCAGGGTTAGAGGTAGGTATTTTATTTCATTTTTCTACAAATGGATAGCCAGTTTTTTCAACATTACTGTTACAAATGTTATTTTTTTCCTCCAACTTATGTGTTAGGAAACTTTGTTGAAAATCAATTTGCTATAAGTATATAAGTATATGAATTTGTTTTTTGTATCTTCCATTGTTCTATGTGTCTGTTTTTCTGCCAATATCAGACTTTTTTTTTTTGGGGGGGGGTACTGGGGATGGAACCCAGGGCATTCTACCTCTGAGCTACACCCCCAGCCCTAAGTTTTATTTTTTACTATTTTGAAACAGGGTCTCATTGAGTTTCAGAGAGCCTTACTAAGTAGCCAAAGCTGTCTGTAAACTAGGATCCTCCTGTCTCAGCCCCCAAATGCTGGCATTACAAGCGTGCACCACCATGCCTGGCCAGTTAACAATGTTATATTCACATGTATACACATAGTAAAAGGTAGTATTTATTTTGTCTCTTTTTTGTGTGGTATGGGAGATGGAACCCAGGAAAATTCTACCTCTGAGCTATACTTCCATCCCAATTTTTCATTCTTTATTTTGAAACAGGGTCTCACTGATTTTCAGAGCTTGGCTAATATTGCTTTGCATAAAATTCTCAAGTTTCATTCATTTTTATGCTAATTGTAATTTTTTCCTTTTTTTCGGTGGTGGTACTGGGGTTCCTGGAAGCCCTTCTACCTCTACAATCCCAGGCCTATTTTAAATTTTTATTTGGAAACAGGGTCTCTTAAGCCAGCGTGGCTGGCTTCGAACCTGCGCGATTCTCCTGTCTCTGCCTCCCAAACTCAGGGATTGCAGGCGTGCGCCACCATGCTCAGCTAATTGTAATTTTTTAAATGGAAGTAGCCAATCTGAAAAAAGTCCCTAAAAATAAAATGAACTTTCTAGTGTTTAAGTGTCCTGAAAAATATTTATTGCAAGCTAATATAACTTACTTTTGTCTATGGAAAATTATTTTCTCAATATTAAATTAATCCAAATCATTCAGACTCTATGTATAATGAGGATTAATATAAAATTATAGAAATAGAAAAGTTAATTCATGTAAACAAGAGCAATATTGTTTTTATTCCTCTCTGTATCCTTTTCCATTATTCTGAAGCTAAACTCCTAATTTCTTAATATAACTTTTACAAATTGATTGTGTGTGTGTGTGTGTGTGTGTGTGTGTGTGTGTGTGTGTGTGTTACTCAGGGTGGAACCCAGGGGCTTTTCTACCTCCGGGCTATACTCCCAGACCTATTTTATATTTTATTTGGAAACAGGGTCTTACTAAGTTGCTGAGATCCTCACTAATTAGGTGAGGCTAACTTCAAACCTGTGCAGTCCTCCTATGTCAGCCTCCCAGGTGCTGGGATTACAAGCAAGTGCCACCAAGCCTAGCTTAATATAACTTTTAAACCCTTAGATACTTCATCTAGTACTATCTTGTGTATACTAAAGCACAGTATCATTGACTAACTCAAGGGACTCCTGAAATTGATGGGTTCCAGCCTTCCTTGGGATCCTGACATTTTGCTTAATTAATCTGTACCAGCTCTCTTTTCTTTTTTCATTCTTTTTACTCATTGTTCAGATCCCACTATAAAACTTTGGCTTTATATTTTATTTCAGAAAAATATTTTTCTAATTCCACAGACATTTACATGTAAATAGCACCCTCATTTTAGGAATATTTTTATAATTAGTGTGTGTAATAAATCAATGTAAGGAAAAGTATGTTCCTGAAACAACTTAGATAAACATTTGTATTATGGTTTTTGAGAATAGCACTTAAGTTTTTGTAACACAAGCTAAACTTTAAGTTCCAGTAATCAAGGAATATGTAACTTTAACTTCAGTGTACTGTTCTTATCCACAAGCAATGACTTACACATTGCCAGCACTCAATGACTATCTATAGAATTAGTTATTTATATCAACATATTGAAATAAAACCATTTAACTTCAGTCTAATAATAAGAACAATGGTTGAAAATCAAGAGAAATGCATTGCATTCTACTTAGTTTATCTATAGGAATTTCCTGCAAGGTGAGAATTACAATAAACTCACTGAGTAACAATTATTATAATAAAATCTCTGGACTTGGTATTCAATACATTTTAATAAATTATAATAATATAACAATAAGTGACATGTGCATTTTATTAACACCTTAATTGGGAAAAACTGATAAGATTAATTAATGTAACTTAGTATAAATAAATTTTAGAAAGTTATATACTTTTATATTTTAATTTGCTCTATCCTTTATCATACTTTGAAAACAAGTTCTTTGAATGGTTCCTTATTATATTTATACAAATATTTAAAATTAAATATTTGCTAAGATAAATATTGGCTAAGAGAAAATTACATGTTTTAGATATATTTCCATTAAAATATTATTAAATTAAGTAAATTTAAATGTAAATTTATGATCAATAAAGATAATATTTATATCTTTTTATTTAGCTATTTCAGTGAAAAAAATTGGTCTTTTGCACAGTTGGAATAATATATATCATGCAATTAGATTCCAATTAAGTGCCATTTTCTTTCTCTTTTGAAGTGTCATTTTCTTTTTTTTTTTTAAATGCCATTTTCTAAACTTCTTAAAATATGCTCCACTGTTATTTAGTTGTCTTCAGTGCAGTGGCTAAAATATAGCAGTGATTCTGATTCTGATAGTTATTTGACAGATTTCTATACAAAATTTGTCCAAAAAGAATTAAATTTTTTCTCTTTTTGCTTCATTCCAAACACATATAAAAGCCAATTATTGTCCATTTAAGTGTTAGTATCTAAGAGACACAGACATAGGAAGAAACAGAGAATAAATAAAAAACAGATACTTAGTCATTATCATTTATAGTGGTAATTTATATATTATTTTAATATAAGTTTTATGGAGTGAGAGAGATTTCATCTATGCTTGTTTCTAAATGTCACAATTAAATATATTTTTCTCTAATTTAGCGAATTGTTTAACTAAAATTTTCTTTTCTATTTCACAGTTGTTTTTCATCATTGCATTGTACATAGATATTTTCCTTAGCTTCATGGTTGTTATGTTGAATTTATATTCCTTTAAATTCATCAACAAACATCATAAAGTAGCCCTTGTCAAAATATTTCTGTATTTTATGTATAAAAAGGAAAATTGGCATGTGTATTCTATTTCAGTGAGAATATATTTTCCTATGCATAATATATGTTTTAAATTCTCAAGCATATAAACACCTGTTCTGGTTGCTGTTTCTAGTTTAATGAGTTTAGGGAGGTTTATATCTCTACACTGAGATTAGTTCTATCATTTTGACATTTAATTTTGTTTCTCTTTTATAAATGTCTTGTAAAAAGAGAATCATTTAGCATCTGTTTTGTTACCTTCCAACATCTGTCCCAGTTATCCACTGTAACAAAAAATGCACTATTTAAATCATTGATTGACTCACATATATGTATATATACATATATATGTATATATACATATATGAGTAATAAATTATAAATAAATAATATATAAGTAATAACATAGAGTATATGTAGTCTATGCTAAAATAAAATATAGAGGAACAAATAAGACAACTAAGAAAACCTACCTGAGGGGCTAGGAAGAGAAAGAGGAAAACTCTCTAAAGCACATGATGTACTTCAACAAACATATCAAAGCCAATCACTAAGCCAAGCATGGGAAGAAGAGATGTGAAGGGAATAGGTTGGGGATTGGGTAAGGGCTAATTGGGTGTACATCTGCACAAGTCTTTTATCACACTAAGATGAATGACTATAATGCACCAATAAAAAATTAAAATATATATGTATTTTAACATACATGAGTCAATCTATATATGTATATATATACAACTTCCCCATGCATAGCATATGTTCAGAATATATATATATATATATATATATATATATATATATACACAGAATATATGTAGAACATAGTTATATAGTTATATAACTATATAACATATTTATATAGAATATATAGAGAGAGAGCGAGAAAAATATATTCTGACCTTATACACTGAGAAATAATTATTTGGAAAAATTAATTATTTATAAAACTTAGGAAAGGTTATTTTGTATGAAAAAGTGAAATTGTATGTAAAGTCATCATGGGACTTATAGTACAATTGTTCACTTTCAAAAGCTCATGACATATTTTCTTTTTGTTGGTAATATTTTTATTGTAGATAAGGATTTTTCTTATCAGTGTGTGGTCATACATTTTAATAGTATACAAAATGATGGAAGCATACATGCGCACATCACTCATTTAGTCCTTTTCCACTTCTCCCCCTATTTCTTCCCCTCTCCTCACTTCTCATTTTTGGCTTAATAATTGACTTCAATATGCTTGTGATTATACATAATGTACATTAGGGAATTTCTCTCTTTCTTCCTCCCATCTCTCTCAGTTAGTCTTATTATTTATAAAACTTAGAGAAGACTTTTTTAACTATGCAAAAGTGAAATTATGTGTAAAGTTAGTATGTGATTACAATTGTCAGTTTTCAACAATTCATGACATACTTTCTCAAAACTTTAAATAGGCATGTCTGAATTATATCAGCCTATGCACACTTTAAATATTTCTTTGTTTTTTTAGAGTCATAATTAGTATAAAATCATGTTCCAATTTTAGAATGTCTATGTAAACTGATCTTGAGTACTTTAAAGATGGTCAACCTAAACCTAAAGGCAGATAAAGATGTTAAAAGTATAAAAGAAAGAAAGAAAGGAAGGAAGAAAGAAAGAAAAGAATAGAATAAAATAGAAGAATAGAATAGAATAGAATAGAATAGAATAGAATAGAATGAGGATTGAACCCTCTGAGTAACAGCTTCAGTTATTTTATTTTGAAACAGAGTTTTGCTAAATTATTGAGGGTCTAAGTTACTGAGATTTTTTTGAACTTGTGATCCTTTCATCTCAGCCTCCTGAATACTGAGATTATAAACATGTATGACAGTACTCAGCTTTTTATACCACATTTTTAATTAGTGCACTGCCATCATACATCTTGATGAACTTTAGGGTGATAGAGGCCACCATGCACCCCGTAGTCTGAGTCCTTCCTAAGCTCCTACGTCACTTCCTTTTCTTCCCCACATTTTTGTTTTCAACATTGATTAGCTTTTATAAAGTGTGTGTACATACACCATTACCATTGAGTTTTTACTTCTTTAATTCTTCCTCCCTCCTCCTATTTCCCTCTGTCACTTCACACAGTTTACTTCTTTTGTGTCTGGTGTCTCTCCTATTTCCCAATTTCTACTTAGATTTAGCTGAAGAAGAAAAACATCTGACCCCTTATTTTTTTGTGACTGACTAATCTAACAGCATAATGTTCTCTAGATGCATCTTTTTCTCTGCAATGACATAATTTTGCTAGTTTTATGACTGAGTAAAACTCCATTGTGTACACATCCTAGAATTTTTGAGATCCATTCATTTGTTAGTGGACAAATTGGCTGGTTCCATAGTTGCACAAGAAGAGATTTTGAAGCTGTAAACATAGATACACATGCATTGCTCTGGTAGTCTGGCTTTAATTCTTTTGGGGAGATGGCCAGGAGTGGTGTAGCTGGAATCTGTGGTAGGTTCTTTTCCATTCTTCTAAGGATCATCCACACTCTTTTCCACTAGTTTACAATCCACTAAAAGTTTATCAGGGTTCCTACTTTTCCACATCCTAGTCAGCATTTATTATATTTTGTGATTTTTATAGATTACCAGTCTAATGGTTAGGTAAAATCTTTCGGTGGTTTTCATTTGCATCTCTCTCATTATTAATCATGATGAATGTTTTTTAATATATTTATTGGCCATTTGTAATTTTTCTTTGGTAAAATGTCTATTTAATTCATTTGCCCATTTTTATTGAGTTATTTGTTTTTATTTCTTTTTTTCGTGGTGAATTTCTAAAGTTCTTTTGCCACTTTTAAATGTGTAATATTGAAATAAATTTTAATGTAGGAACTAATGATATCACTGACATATAATACATTTTAATTACCTATGCTGGCTGACAAAAGTAAAACATAAGAAAGTGCTAGCAACTCTAACAAAAGCATTGAATTGTTTTTACTATGTAATAAAACAATTATCCTATTTATTGCCATTTATATTTTACAATTTTGAATATCTACTATTCAATTCTATTTATTTCAAAATATTAGATTATTTTAAAACTACGTAGTATATAATTGCTACTTAAAATAGCAAAATAATTGTAAACTCATGTTTTAAGTATATTCTATTCTCAAAGTATTTAGCTAAGCTAGTAGTGTCTAACGTCTTATAACTTTTGTTTACTATTGTAGACTGAGTCTTCTCTAATAAAAAACTAAAGAAATATTTTCCTCAAAAGCATTTTAACAACATACATGTAATAACTGTCAATTTACAAATCAATTTCACCTCATTTAAAGAGAATATTGATTTCAGATTCAGCATTGTTTCTATAAATAATAACAATGTACTATACATTTCAAAAACTAGAAGAGAAGATTTTGAAAGACTTTTACCATGGAGAAATGATACATAATTGAGAGGGGAAGGAATGAAGTGGGAATTGGGCAAGGCCTGACTGAGTGATGTGTGAATGTGTGTCTCTATCATCTTGTACTCCATTAAGATGTATGACTTCAATAAAAAAATTATTAATTTTTTAATAAATTAAAAAATAATTTTTTAATTTACTAATTAAAAAATTAATAAAAGGAAAACTTAAAACTTGATATACAGAGAAGCTCCTCTGATTTTGTGAATCTTTGTCCTTGATAATCCAACTGAACTAATGATAGATAGATAGATAGATAAATTATAAATATAGATTATATATACATATAAAATCTTAAAATGTTCTTTTTGACATTTTAAACATAAACCAGTAGCCATAGGAATAAAAAAGAGGTATATATAAACTTAAGTATAATAATTACTATTTTATTTCCTGTTAATGAAATCTAACATCTTGTAGAGACCATGACTGAATATCCTATATCAGATACTCCATCATTACACTCTTTTGAGTTGACCTTTTTCTTGTTCTGGCTTGCACACTGCATGAGCATTATTGGCTTCATGAGCACAGATCCTGGTCAACACTCTAACCAACATAATCTAAAATGACTGACTGTACACACCTTAGATAAAGGAAGATTTGTTTGTTCACAGTTTTTGGATATTTGGGGGTTCAGTCTATGTGAAGTCAAGTTTTCAGATCTCAGGGCCTGACTATGACTGAATGTGCAGAAAGCATGGGCTCTGCTCTCATATCATGAAGGCCAGAAGTAAAAAAAAAAAAAAAAAAAAAAAAAACAAGTAGAGATTCAAAGACAAAAGCAAAGTTATTAAAGCCACATTCCTGACTCCCTTTCTCTAGACTTACTCTACCTGCCTATTTTAACACCCAGGAAGTCCATTAAAATAGATTCATCTTCTGGTTATACTACAAACCACATGTTCTCATGTCTTAATTATATCAACTCTGAACATTAATATGTGAGCTCTTCAGAAAACATTCTATACCTAACCATAAGAGTACACTAGTGGATAATTCCCATCACTTTTTGTGTATGTATGTCATGCTTGCCATTATTTGGATTTGATATAAGTTGACAATCATAAATTTTTTTATGTCTATATGTAATATTCTTTAAAGTTAGTAATTGAGTCAAATGTCTTAAGTTCCTTTATAAAAATTAGGTGTCTAAATTATCTTTTCTAAAGCTTTCCATTTATTGTCACAATTGGACTCTACTCAGTGCCCCCATGATAATCTTTGGAATGTGGGGAAGTTAATAAAAATTTTGACTCATGAAAAATATAGCTAATAAAAAATCTTTCTTCTTGTTCATGGACAATTTAGACATATTATTTATTGGGTTTCTTGGATTGTCTAGGAGAATTAAGTAATCACCAATATTGGTCAGGATTAAAGAATCGGATAAAAGAGTATAGAATAGAATAGAAGAAGACTCTCCCATTTCTCTGCTTTGTCCCCTTGGCCCTCACTGCAACCTCACAGATTGATTTTTCTAATAAAATACTAGCTTTTGAGCAACTCTAAAGATCTGCCATCAGATTTTACTATTTTTGCAAACATAAAATCACACTTAAAATAGCATTTACTTTTAAATTCATATGCACACATATCTACTTTATTTTTAATTGGCACATTGCACTTTTACATAATGATGGATTATAGGGGGATATTTCAATGCATGTATAACCTATAATGATAAGATCAGAGTATTCAGCATATCTATCCCCTCAGACATTTATTACTTCATTAAGTAAATAAAATCAGTATGCTGAAGACATGTCTGCTTTTTATTTTAGAATATTTATAGAATTGAGAAAAAATAAATGAGTCTTCTTTTATTAATTATATATATATATATATATATATATATATATATGTAACTAGAGAATATTATAGTCAAAGTAACCAGTCTCAGAAAGTGAATATCTCATACATGGAAGCTAGAAAAAATTTAAAAAAGGGAATTCAGATGAAGGAGATACTCCAGTGGAGCAGGGAGGGGGGTTTAGGGGATGGAGATTGAAGGTAAGAGACTTGATGAATGAAATTATTAAAAAAAAAAATATATATATATATATATATGTGTGTGTGTGTGTGTGTGTGTGTGTGTGTGTGTGTGTGTGTATCAATATCAATCTCAATAACATATACAGGGTATTTGAGGGAAGAGGATGGAATCTGGAGGGAAAACTCTAAGAGCTATATACATGTATATTCATCTCACTCATTGACTGTACTAATAAAAGTATATTAGAAAAATATTTTTCTCTGGTTATTTCTCAAGATCACTTAAAAATCTATTAACATATTTTTTTTAGAAAAGGACCAGTCTTTGACAGGTATATATTGAATTTCATAAAAACAACTTGTAATTCATTTATTTTATTCCTAGAAACAACATACAGCAAAAAGCATGAACATTTAAAGCAATAAGAATGCAAAGAGAACCCAATTATTAGAGATAATTTATTCCTAAAAAACTCTGCATTCCAACAAAGCCAAGATATTTTCTCCTGACATCTATTACTGACTGAATTTAATTTCAAACTTGATAACTGCTTGTCTGGCAGATAGGAAGGAAACTAGTATTCAACAATACTAAAAGTTGAGAAGTATACACAACTATTAATTTTTTCTAAAATAGAAGGGATGGAGTATGATGTAGGGAAGAATTATGATGAGAACTCAAATTATTGTTGTATAAAATGTAAGGAATGTGAAAAAAATAAACTCTGATTTATTATGTCAGATCCAGAGTTTAAAAAGTGTGCATCTATAATAAACACAAAACTCCAAAATAATGGTAAACATAAAGACCTACATCTTTTTCTTAAACAAGCTTAAAAATGTAAAATTATTTCTCATTTTCTGTTATATATTTGGCAGTGACTCAGCTGTACTTCTTAGTATAAGAGGACATATCTATTTAAAAATATAAATTATTTTGAAATATATTTTATGCCAGACCATCAATTTTTTATTTGTCTTTTATTATTTTTTAATGAATTGGTTCATTTAATTTAATTTAATTGGTGCATTGTAATAGTACATCTAAAGTACTATTATGAGTACAAGATGGTAGAGACACACATTCACACATCACTCAATTAGCTCTTTCCCAGTCCCAACCCATTTCCTGTCCCCTCCCTCTTTCTCATGTTTGACTTAGTGATTGACTTTGATATGTTTGTGAGTGCACATAATCCACATTAAAAATTTTTCTTCTCCCCCTCCAGTTCCTTTCAGTTTTGTCACCTTATCTGTTCATCTGTCATTTCTCCTTCTTTATCTAGAGTGCCTCTTGTAACCCATTTTCTACCTAGCTTCTGCATATTAGAAAACAACAGTTTATAACAAAGAAAATAAGGACTGCACATTTTTTATTATTTGCCAAAGACATAAAATTATGTATCCAGAGGAAGTTTCTGAACTCCATAATTATGACAAAAAATTTACCTCCATAGAATGAAACATACTTCTTAAAGATGGTCAGTTTTAAGTCCATGTTAAGAATAAGATGTTCAATTTTCTTCAGATATATACATACATATTTTATTAGAATAAAATACATATATATAACAATATTTATATATGCATATATATATGTTCTTATTTTATCTTTGTTTTTGCTCATGTTATAATATATAAACATAGCCAATAATATATGTGATTTATCTCCATTAAACAAAAGCTAGTCAACTTTCTACTTCACATAGAACCAACATAATGAAAATGCTATCCTTATACAAACTTAAATGAGATGTACAATTTGCATTTAAAAAAGACAGAATAAATGTTAAATCAGGAGTCATATCTATTATCATTCATGTTGCATGTGGTTAAAAGTATCTCTAGTTTAAATGTTACTTCTATATGCATTACTCAATATTTCTACCAGAAAAAAAATTATAATGCATATTCAGGTCCTGGCACACTCTGTTTTCTAAAACTGAACTAAAGAAAAGAATTGTAGTGGCAGTGCATTTATTTGACAAGCTAATTGAAGTTCCACAATAAGTCAGTCTGATTTCTAAGGACAGAAAGGTTAATGGAGTGTGTGTCTCAGTATTTGTACAATAGCTGAGTTTTTCTTACTAAAATAACTGTGATTTTCTATATTAGTAGTTACATTATTCAAGCAGCAAAGATATATTTGAAAGGAAACTTAATCATTATAAAATAAACCCATTTTAGTCTCTGGAGTTCTGAAATGTCATGTCTTTGTCAAATAATAAGAAATGTGCAATCCTTATTTTCTCTGTTATAAAGTGTTGTGAGTTCACCTAAATATATTTAGTGGGACAACATGACTGGAGAATATTTTAGACAGGTGGTATTTAGTCTGTTAAATTGCTGCCATAAATGAGAAACCTGGGAATGTTTTTGCTTGGTACAAGTCAGCTCCAAGTGAAAATAAATGCAAAGTGAATGTCAGTGGCAATTTTTCCATAAGAAGATAACATTTGGAAACCAGGTGGCCAGCAAGTAGAGTTCATTTGAGAAATAAAACTTGGTTAGAAAAAACAGTGCTATATACAGAACTCTGTTCATCATTTTAGTTTGTTGATTTTAATGTTGAATAAGAAAAATAAAAGAAACTTTAAATGGTTGATAAAAAGAGCAAAGCAATTTCTATGATCAGTGTAATAAAGTTTAACATACATTTAAGTGTATTTGGATTGTTCCTAGTTTTCCATCACTCTGGGATGTATATTAATCTTCAACATAATATTATATAATTTTTATGTTCACATTTAAGATTGCAAATATAATGACAATTTTGGATATAATAGCTTGGCAAAATTTGCTAGGTTTTTACTCTATAGAAGATATTTCTGTGAACCTTGAAAATTGATCACTGAACAAAACTACAGATAATAATTTCTGTCCTCTTAGATACTGTAAAATGATTATAAGCATGAAAGATAAGTAAATCTAATATAAATAAAATAACAGTATGTGCTAAAGATAACAAGCAAGAAAAAAAGGAGAATGTCAGCATGGGGAGATGGTGCTTAGAAAGACATGTAGAGAGTAGAAAGTGAGTTGAAAACTAGGATTAATTACATTTTAAAACTATGAGGTAATATTATCAACTCACAAAAAAAGATTGCTCCCACTTTTTCAGCAAATTGAGGATGGAAAAAGATGAAATGCACCAAGTTTAGAGACTATATTGCATTTCTCCCTAATGTATTGAGTGTATTGTATGGTTTAATGAGATAATTTTTGTAGCCCTGGTAGTATATTGCCATACACTTAGTAAGTTTCAGTTACTGAACTCAAAGAAGATTTAAAAGTCCTGCTCAAAAAATATCCAGTGAAATACATAATATGGATAGAACCATTAAGCTAAATTTTGGGAAAAATAGTAAAAAAAATCATTTTAAATCTGTTGAATAGATTGTTTAACATGAAGCAGTCAAGTTACATAAATAACAAAGAAAGGCAATAGAAAAGTTAATTAAAAAATAAAAAGCAATGTTTTGTGAAATGCAATATGGACATACATATAAAATTGAATAGATAATAAATTGATAGTGCATTTAAAATATTAAATATTCATATGTTTATCAGTAATATATGTCTTCAAATGAAAAAAAAACTCATTTCTGAGTTTAAACAGTGGATAAAATTTTGAAAAAAATACCACAATATGAGATTATGCTAGTGGAGATTTTAAAATTATTAATCAACTTTACCAGTTTAAAGGAAACCATAAAAATTCAGATTAAAAACTTACAAATAAAAATTAGTATTTTCTTTCTCAGAATTATGTATCAGAATATGAGGGGGAAATTCCATTAATATGAAATTAACAGAATGACAATAAATAATATAAAAAATGTGTTGAGAAACTTGGACTTATTCATAATTAAAATAGATGCATTTTTAGAATAAAATGTAACATATAACATTTTTTCTATGTAAATAACATCATAAAAAATAAAAATATTCTAAAATTAGCTGCAATGATAAAATATAATGTCAAAAAATGAAAAATATATAGGACTAATATCTAGAATATACAGAGAACTTAAGAAACTAAATACTAAAACAAACAACTCAATAAAAAAATGAGCAAGTCTCCTTTGCTGTACAGAAGCTCTTTAGTTTTATACAATCTTACATATTGATTTTATTGCCTTTTAGTTTCTTGGGCCTTTGGGATCTTGTTGAAAAGTTTTTATCTGTGCCTATATGTTGCAGTGTTGGACCTAGGCCTTCTTCAATGAGCTTCACAGCCTCTGATCTAATTTCCAAGTCTTTGATCCACCTTGAATTGAATCTTATGCAGGGTGAGAAAGTAAAATTTATTTCCATTTTTATGTATATGTTTAACCAGATTTGCCAACACCATTTGCTGAACAGGCTATCTTTTTTCCAAATATCTTTTTTCCAAATATCTTTTTTCCAGATTTTTTGGCCCTTTTGTCAAAAATCAATTGGCTGTGTGTGTATTTTTTTTTCTGACTCTTTTTTTTCTGCTCCATTGATCTATGTATCTGTTTTCATGTCAGTATCATGCTGTTTTTATTACTATAAATTTGTAGTATAGTTTAAAGTCAGGTATTGTTATTTTACCTGCATGGTTTTTGATGCTGAGAACTACTTTGGCTAATTTGGGGTTTTTGTTGTTCCAAATGAATTTATGGACTGATTTTTTTCTATGTGAGGAATGATCTTGGTAATTTAATGGGTATTGCATTGAATCTGTAGATCATTGGACCATTTTGATGATATTTATTCTGCCTATCCATGAACATAGAAGATCTCTCCATCTTCTAAGATATTTTTCAATTTCTTTTTTCAATGTTTTATAATTTTCTTTGTAGAGGTCTTTTATCTCCTTGGTTAGGTTTATTCCTAAGTTTTTTTTTTTTTTTTTGTATGTGGGAAATCCTCAGTGGAAGTTATTTTTTGAATTTATTTTTCAGTGGATTTATGGTTGGTGTACAGAAAAACTTCTGCTTTTTTAAGATTGATTTTGTATCCATACACTTTTTTGAATTTGTTGATCAGTTTTATAAGTATTTTTTTTTTGTATGTGGGAAATCCTCAGTGGATGTTATTTTTTGAATTTATTTTTCAGTGGATTTATGGTTGGTGTACAGAAAAGCTTCTGCTTTTTTAAGATTGATTTTGTATCCATACACTTTTTTGAATTTGTTGATCAGTTTTATATGCCTTTTGGTTGAGTTTGTTGGGTGTACTAAGTATAGTATCATGTCATCCGCAAATAGTAAATGTTTGAGTTCTTCTTTTCCTTTGATTTCCTCTGCTTGCCTTATAGCTCTGGCTAGAGTCTCAAGTACTATATTGAGGAGAAGTAGTGATAATGGACATCCTTAACTTGTTCCTGTTTTTAGGGGGAATTCTAGAAATTTTTCCTCATTTAATATGATGTTGGGTGTGGACATATTGTAGACTGCCTTTCAGATGTTGAAGTATGTTCCTTCTATTCTGATTCTCTGCAGTGCTTCTATCATAAAGAGATGTTGGATTTTATCAAATGCTTTTTCCGTGTCTATTGAAATGATCATGTGATTTTTGTCTTTGGTTATATTTATATGATGAATTACACGGATCAAATTTTATATGTTGAATCAGCTTTGCTTCCCTGAGATGAACCCTACCTGGTCATAGTGTATGATTTTTTTGATGTGGTTTTGAATGCATGTTGCTAGTATTTTGTTTAGCAGTTTTGCATCCAAGTTCATCAAAGATATAGGCCTATAGTTTTCCTTCCTTGAAAATGTCTTTATTTGGTTTAGGTACTAATATGATGTTGGCTTCATAAAATGAATTTGAGAGAGTCATTTTTTTCTATTTCATGAAACAGATTTAGGACTATTGAAATTAGATATTTTATAAAGTTTTTTTATAAAATTCACTTGGGAAATCATCTGGTCCTGGACTTTTCTTTGATGGTAAGTTCTTTATTTTAATCTCTTTGATTGTTATTTTTTTGTTTAAATTTTCTATATTTTCTTGACTCAGTTTAGACAGGTTGTATTTATCTAATCTATTTCCTCTAATTTTTTTTATTTTGTTGGAGCATAGTTTTCCGGTAGTTTCTGATAATCCTTTAGATTTCTACACTATCATTAGTGATATATCCTTTCTCATCTCTTATCTTTATAATTTAGGTTGAATCTCCTTTTTTTGGTTAGGTTGGATAGTAATTTATCTATCCTGTTAATTTTTTTTGAAAAACCACCTTTTGGTTTTGTTGATTTTCTTTTTTTTAGAACCTCAACTAAAAGCCAACTGAATGGGAAAAGATTTTTGCCAACTACTCCTCTGATAGAGGATTAAAATCTACAATATATAGGAGAACTCAAGAAACTCAGTACTTAGAAAACAACCCAATCAAAAAATGGGCAAGTGAATTAAATAGACACAAATGAAGAAATTCAAATGGCCAATAAATGCATAAAAAACATCATTAGCAATCAGAGAGATGCAAATCAAAACTACCCTGCAATTTCACCTAACTCTAACTCTAGCATCTCTCTGACTGCTAATTATGTTGAGCATTTTTATGCATTTATTGGCCATTTGAATTTTGTATTTCATGAAGTGTCTATTTAGTTCCCTTGCTGATTTTTTATTGGGTTATTTGTTTTTTAGCACTAAAATTTTTGACTTCTCTCTATATATTAGTCTTCCATCAGAGGAGTAGGTGGCAAAAATCTTATCCCATTTTCTTTGCTCTTGATTGAGGTTCTTGACAGTTTTCTTTGCTCTACAGAAGCTCTTCAAGTTTAATGCAATCCCACATATTGATTCAGCTTTTAGTTTCTTGTGCCTTTGGGGTCTTGTTGAGAAAGTTTTTATCTTTGCCTGTGTGTTGCAATGTTGGACCTATGCCCCCTTCAAGGAGCTTCAAGGTCTCTGTTCTAATTTGCAAGTCTTTAATCCATCTTAAATTGACTTTTGTTTAGGTTGAGAAAGTGGGATTTATTTCCATTTTTCTGCATATGTTTAACCTGTTTGCCAACAACATTTGTTTCCAGTATATGTTTTTTCCCCTTTGTCAAAAATTAATTGACTTTGTGTGGATTGGTTTCTGAGTCTTCTATTCTGATCTTTTGGTCTATGTATCTGTTTTTGTGCCAGTACCATGCTGTTTTTATTACAATGGCTTTGTAGTATAGTTAAAAGTCAGGCATTGTGATTCCTTCTGCATGATTTTTGTTGCTGATAACTACTTTGGATATTCTGGTTATTTGTTTGTTTGTTTGTTCCAAATAAATTTAAGGACTGATTTTTCTATGTCTATAAGGAATGACCTTGGAAATTTAAGGGGTATTGCATTGAATCTGTAGATCACTTTTGGAAGTATGGCCATTTTGATGATATTTATTCTGCCTATCCATGTAAAAGGAAGATCTTTCCATCTTCTAAGGTCTCCTTTAATTTCTTTTTCAAAGTTTTATAACTTTCTTTGCAGGCCTTGGGACAAACATTCGATATAATACAGCAATACCACGTCTGGGTATTTACCCAAAAAGAATGGAACAATATTACCAAACTAATGATTGTATAATTATATTCATATCTGCACAATTCACAATTGCCAAACTATAGAATCACCCAAGATGTCCATCAAAAGATGAATAGCTTACAAAATTGTGGGATATGTACACAATGGTATTTTACTCAGGCATAAAGAAAAACAAAATTATGTCATTTAAAGGCAAATTGATGAAACTGTATAACATTATGCTAAGTGAGATCAGTCAGTCACAAAAAAATAAGAAATTGGATGCTGTTCCTAATATGCAAAAGTTAGCAAGAAAAAGGGTCATAGGAGGAACTCTAGATGAAGAAGAGGATACTATAGTGGAGCAAATAAGTCAATCTGAGGGGATGGGGCAGAGAAAAATTATCTAATGTCCATGATGTACATTAACAAACAAATCAAATCAATCACTAAGTCAAACATGAGAAAAAGGGGGGAGAGAATAGAGGGAAAATTAGATAAGGGAAAATTAGGTGATGTGTGCATGTATGCCTCCACCATCTTGAACTCTATTAAGATTTATGACTATAAGGCACCAATAAAAAGTTAAAAAAATTAGTGAAGTGGGAAATTAGAATTTGTCAAACATTATGGGACAATGTGAATTACAATAAGAAAGGTTCTCACTGTGCTGGTATTGGAAAATTGCTGTGGAATTAATTTCCAAAAATGTAAAAAGTAGTCAGAGCCTGGATGCTGTGTAGGAATTGAGGCAGGGAGGGCTGGCAGCAATTACAATGCAGAGCCTCTCTCTCTCTCTCTCTCTCCTTTATTTTAATAATTAACCTATTGTAAAAGCATTATAGATAATTAAAGCCTTTAGTCCATATATATATATAATTAATTATAATTAATATAATTAATATAATTAATTATATTATATTATATAATTATATATTATAATATATATAATATTAGGGATATATATATATATATATATATATATATATATATAGGCAATCGGTGTCTTTGCTTACCTCTTCTCCTTTACGAACTGGCCTGGGTATAAGAAAGGTGAACACCATGTGTTGCTACAAAGCTCTAATATTTGATGAGCAATAAATACTGCTCAATAAAATAAAGACAAAAACCATGTAGATTATTGACACCTGCACTTAGTAAGAGCACTGTCTGGAGACAAAGAGGCATCACATGACTAAAAAGTAAGTTACTAGCCCATTGCATTGGTAACGCTGAAGAGATACCAATACAAAATCTATTTAAAGGCTGGGATCCAGAAAAGTGGTCCAGAGTTTCATTTTCTAGCTCTCCAGCTTGGGTGCCAGTACATTGCTTTTTTCTTCTCTTCTCTTTATTTCCTACTGATTTTGTAATAAAGACTTGTTACGGCTGTTCCAAGATGACTATTAGTTTTAAGACTTTTAAGACTTTGAGGAGAATTATAGCAAAAGCTTAATGTTTATTGAAAACATATTAATAAAAGTCTTATGCTTATTCAGTTGGTAATGTAGCCCATGACAGCAAAGTTAGGTAAATGTTTTTTTTTATAAATTATAAAAAAGTTTTTATTGTAATGTCATGGCAAGAAGTATAGCAACACTGTAGATAAAGCTATACATCAAGTATTTCAGTGAGTGTCAGACTAAGGCATTTACATACGTGTATCATGTGAGATTTTACCCTGTTTGCAAGCTATCAAGTGGATGCTAGCAAAGGTAATCACACTCCTTGTTTAGAGACATAATGTCATTTTTTTTCCAAAAACATACACTGTAAAAGAGATAGCCTGTTTAACAAATGGTGTTGGCAAATCTTGTTAAGCATATGCAGAAAAATGAAAATAAATCCCACTTTCTCACCCTGCACAAGAGTCAATTCAAGATGGATCAATGACTTGAAAATTAGACCAGAGACCTTGAGGTTCCTTGAAGGGGGCAAAGGTCTGACGCTGCAACACATAGACACAGATAAATACTTTCTCAACAAGACCCCAAAGACAAGAAAATAAAAAGGTGAATCAATATGTGGGATTGCATAAAACTGAAGAGCTTCTGTAAAGCAAAGGAAACTGTCAAGAACCTCAATCAATAGCCAAGAGACTGGGAGAAGATTTTTGCCACCTATTTCTCTGATAGAGGACTCATATCTAGAATAAACAGAGAACTCAAGAAACTCAGTACTAAGAAAACAAATAACCCAATCAAAAAATAGGCAAGTAAACTAAATAGACACTTCATGAAATAAAAAATACAAATGGCCAATAAATGCATGAAAAAAAATCATTGGCAATCAGAGATGTAAATAAAAATTACCCTGAGATTTCACCTAACTCCAACTAGAATGGCAATCATTCAAAACACAAACAACAAGTGCTGACAAAGATGTGAAGAAGTGGAAACTCTAAAACACTGTTGGTAAGATTGCAAATTAGTTCAACTACTTTGGAAAATAGTATAAACCGTCCTCAGAAGAATGTCAATGAACTTACCATTTGATCCAGCAATACCACTTCTAGGTCTATCCAAAAGAAAGGAAACCAAACTACCAAACTAATGCATGTGTATCTATGTTCATAGCTGCACAATTCACCATTGCCAGACTATGGAACCAGCCAAGATATTCATCAACAGATAAATGAATTACAAAAGTATGGGATATGTATACAATCTAGAGATAAATGGGTAACAGGAGGAACTCTAGATGAAGAAGGAGATCCTATAGAGGAGTAGATAAGGTGACCTAACTGAGGGGATGAGAGAGGGGAGAGGAAAACTCTCTAAACCACATGATGTACTAAAACAAACATATCAAAGTCAATCAATCACTAAGCCAAGCATGAGAAGGATGTATGGGGAGGGAATGGGATGGGGATTGGGTAAGGGCTAACTCGGTGATGTGTGCATGTCTGTCTCCACAAGCCTTTCATCCCATTAAGATATATGACTATAATGCACCAATAAAAATTAAAATAAAAAAATAAAATGAATTGGCAAAAAAATACTGCATGCACCCAAGTATTGTGTTTGCTTTAATATCTCTTTAATTTCAAATCGCATGAGTGACATAGAGTAGGCCAGAAGGCTGTAGAATATGAAAGGAGTTTGGTCTCAGCTAAGGAACTGCAAGCCTAAGAAATCTCTGACTTTGTGAAAAACGACTAGAAAATCTGAACAGAAAAAAAAAAAGTTTCCCTTTGAAAGATTCCTGTATGCTAATGTCTCATACGTTATGTGTCAAAGGAGATTACTATCCTTAAATATTCAGTCAATTTATCCTTATATATCAAAGAAGAGTTTGTGTAAGTGAATTGCATTATGGCAAATACTCCTAGTGACTTTAAAAAATTGAATGTGGAGTTATAAAGTGCAAAAAAAAAAAACTGTGGATATTTTACTTTGAACTTGAAAGGATAAAGCAGTTCAGAAATTTTTGCAGACTTTGTTAATGGGTGATTAAATACACTCTGCAGGTATTATGGAAATAAATATTTTAATCCTAAGGAATGGGTAATGATAGGTAGAATAAAGACCTATGCAAATTGCCCATGCCCTTATCTATAGACCTATGTATATGTTGCCTTTCATAGAAAAAAAAAAAAAACTTCTCATATGACTAAGTCAAGGATTTTTGCAATGAAATGAATATCATGGATAATTCTCTATTTTCTAAGTGAACTCAGTGTAATTGGATGAGTACTTATAATTTACAGAGGGAGAAAGAAGATCAAAAGTTAAAAGGATGCATAGTGTGTAAGATGATACTGGCCATTTATGAGTTTGAAGACTGAATTAGCTCATGAACCAAGGAATATAAATTTAGAAAAGATAATTTTATTTTCATTATAGCCTTCAGAAAGAAAATCAAGCTATTTTAAGACTTTCATTTTATTCCAATAATTTATATTCCTGATGTTAGACCTTCATAATTGAAATGTTTATTTTATTTAAGCAATTAAGTTTTCAATAGTAGTGATAAAAAAAAAAACTAACACTTATTTCCACAGAAGAAAACATGATCTTTCTTATTCTGGGCTCATAAGCTAGATGAAGTTACTATCTCTGTCTTCCAAGTTGGTGCAGTGCAAACATCCTTGAAAAGTGTTCAGAAAGGTAGAAACACCAGAGACTTATAGAGATGTGTCTTCCAGTTGGGAAACTGAGTGGGCTTCTTGGTCTCTTCTAATTGTCAAAAATATTATGAAATAAGCTGGGTGTGGTGGCGCACGCTTGTAATCCCCGCGGTTGGGAGGCTAAGACAGGAGGATCACACAGGTTCAAAGCCAGCCTCAGCTACTTAGTGAGGCTCTCAGCAACTTAGTTAGACTCTGTTTCCAAATAAAATATAAAATAGGTCTGGGGGTACAGCCTGGAGGTAGAAAAGCCCCTGGGTTCCACCCCCAGTACCACCAAAAAAAAAAAAATTATGAAATAGAAGAGAGATAAAGCAAAGGTAGTGTGGTTTTAGCTTAACCTTTAATGGTTTAGAAAATTCTATCTTCTCAGAGTGCAAAAAATGCTAAAATTCTGGGGAAAGATCAAATTCAAGACACTACTAAGAAAAACGTAGGACAAATATAAAGCTAAAGCTATGAATTAAAAAATTTTAATCATAACATCAAAAATACCAAAAGTTGTATGTCAGACAAAGTGCCTATAAAGAGAATAAAGTGAGTGATTCCTGTATTATTTCAATAAAGCCTCAGTCCATGCAAAAGGTCATTGTTTCTCGGATTGAAGGGCTCATCTCCAGAAGATTGAGAAGAGGCTTGTATCTGGGGACATAACTATCAATGTGTTTTAAAAACTTCTTAAAGAAACTCTATATTATCTAAAAGCTAGAGAGAAATGGGTAACAGGAGGAACTCTCTATGAAGAAGGAGAACCTATAAGGAGCAAATAAGGTGACCTAACTGAGGGGATGGGAGAGGGGAGAGGAAAACTCTCTAAAGTACAGGGTGTACTTATAGAAACATATAAAAGTCAATCACTAAGCCAAGCATGGGAGGAAGGAGGGTATGGGGTGGGGATCAGGTAGGGGCTAATTGGATGATGTGTGCATGTATGTCCCCACGATTCTTTTATCCCATTAAGATGTATGACTACAATGCACCAATAAAAAATTTAAAAAATAAACCATGAAAAAATGATGTGTTATCATCTTAGACTTAAAATCACAAAGACAGTATATAATTAAAAAAATGTTCTTTATTCCCACAAAGTTCATTGCAGGTAGCTGACTGAAGAGGCCATGTGCTACTTTTACTTAAAAAAATAAAAATAAAAAGAAGTTAGAGCCAAGAGCTCAAAGCAATCACTCACTACCTTTGCGACATAATTACAATATATTGCCTTTGCCTACTTAAATTGTGGAATTGTTTTGGACCAATGATTACTTTCCAGTTTAATTTTCTCTCTTTGTTCTGCAGAAACAATCACATCATTATCCATTGGAAGTAATCGAAGCAGGTTACTTCTTCTAGCTCCATAAGTTGAAGATAATTTTACTGGAGGTTATATTTAAAAAATTATATATAAAGAGTTACATCTACTACTAGACGTAATGCAGATACATGAATCTGGATTTGAATTGACTCAGTAATGCAATAAGATATTAGGTTTGTCTTGTGAGTAGCTGAGCATATTTTACTCATGGGAGAGAAGTAAATTTGTGAAGACAGAAAAGACTGTGGTAGCAGGCTCCCAAATGCGTCTGCAGCTGTTCCTTGGAATTCATACCTTCAATAGGCTCCTCATATTTTACAGAAATTTTCAATGTGCTAATAGCAAATGGCAGAATATCATGTTTGCTCTAACTCTCTCTTTTTCTTTCTCTCTCTTTCTCTCTCTCTTTTCCCCTCTCTTCCTCCTCTCCTATTTTAAGCAGGCAGTAGGAGGCTCCTGTAGTAGGAAGTGAAAGTTTGTGTAGGAATGGTGAAGTGCTAAGGTCATCAGGGGAATGATTTGGAAGTAGCTATTACATCTCCAATTAGGTGTTGAGAACAATAGGTTTGTACCCTAGAACTTGGCTTGTTAGAACCTCTGAACTCATCTCACCCTCCTCAGTTCTTGCTAGATTCCAACTTGCAGAACTGTTCAGGAAGATAAATGTTTGTTCTTTCAAGCTGCAGAGTTTTAGGGCAAATTGCTATGTGATAATATATGACATTTACTGTCATTTTTTTTTTTTGTTCTAAATCACTGTACCTCAGTACTTGGGAGTCTGAGATAGGATAATGACAAGTTTGAAGAAAGCCTCATCAAGTAGTCAGACTTTCATTAGTCTAGTGAGATTCTGTTTCAAAGTAAAAAATATAATAGGTTTGGGATATAGCTTGGAGATAGAATACCCCCTGGTTCAATCGCCAGTATCATAAAAAAAAGCAAATGTAAACCTGGGTGAGATGGTGCACACATGAAATCCCATTACTTGAAGGCTCAGGGAGGAGAATAATAATTTGGAAGCCAACCTTGGCCTGAACCTGTTTAAAAAGTAAAAGTGAAATATGGCTGAAAATGTAGCTCAGTGGTAGAATCTGTGGGTTCAATTCCCAGTAATAACAACAAAAAAGCAAATTATAACATATTTATATGATAAAAACCCACTCTGCAATAAAAAAAGAAATAATCAATACATTCAATAACATAGGCATATATCAAAATTGTTATTTTGAATGATACAAGTCAAAACTCATTATACATGAAATTCTAAAATCACCAAAAGTTAGATGAAAGAACAAGAAATATAGAGGTTTTTGCCTGGAACATGGATAGAACATGATTCATTTGGAAAAATAAAAGTAAATCCCTATGTAGAATTCAATGCAGTATAAAACCCAAAGTAAGATATTATTTAGTAAATCCCATATCTTAGATATTGTTTTGGTGAAATATTATTATTTGACATGTATTTTTGAATACGCTTTTAAAATACAATATTTTGATATTAAGAGATAACTGCAAAATATCTGAGATGTACAATTATTTATAAAAACCCATTCTGAAACAGTCATATGTATTTGTCTGAGGTAAATATTTAAATTTATTGTCAAATATTAGTTTATCAGTATGATTATAATGCACCAATAAAAGAATTTAAATAGTGTCATCTACTTTGTATCTTAAAGTTAACTTATTAATTCGTGGTCAGTTCATTAAAAAATTAGAAATACTCAAACTAACAGAAGTTAAAAGCAATACATTTCAGAAAACTAGAGCCCCAAATCCAAGTGATTGAAATTATCCACTCTTATAATTATGGATGGTTTATAGACAATTAACCATTTGAAAATAAGAGGTAAGGATACAGAGATCATGGTAAGCAAAATAGTTAATCTGTTAGCAATCAGCTAAAACTCTCTGTGATGAATATGTAAGAATTGTCTATAGGAAGCAGTTTAGATATGCTCTTTGGGGATATTTTAGTTTCATTATAACTGGTAGAGGACATACCCAAATGATTCTATTAAAGGTCTACATTTTATAATAAGGAAATTAAAGAGAGACTGAAGAGATGATAGCAGCATGATCCCCTGAAAATAATACTTCATTTCAAGTGCCTGACTTCAGTCAAGCATCAGGAAAATGGTCTAGGTTAATTTTTTTTCAGGCATGTGGGGGAAATAAGCTTGGAAAAATTTAATCTTGATATAATCTCCATTCCTTTTGTTATTATTTAGAACCAGGAGGAAAAGAGAAATCTGTTTTCAAGTATTTAGCTGTCATATGTCAGATGAGAAATGTCAGATAAGAAATGAGAAATGTCAAAATGTCAAATAAAAATGAAATCAGAGAAAAGGAAAAGGATTAAGAGTTAATAGTTGTAGTGTGCCTTTCACTTTACATGCAATCATCTTGTCAGTTTTGTCAGGTTTTAATATTTTCTATTTTAGAAGCTCAAGTTCATAAAACTCATAAATTTTAGTCATTATAAAATCATTTTTCCTTACAACTAGAGTACAGTTTTCATTTTATAAATAAAGTTGCATCAATTCAGTGAAGATTTTGTCTTTCTCCCATAATCCTGTTGTGTGTCTAAGTAGGGAAAAGAAACTTCTTGAAGAAAACAACAAAATTTGGATCCTAAAGGCATTTCTTTCTTAGTGATCTGAAATGTATTTTACTTGATGACAAATGTCACCTACCTCCATCTCTTATGTGCGATTAAAAAATTGGGACCCTCAGTAACTTAGCAAATTTCTTTTTCAAAACAACAAAGCACTTCTATTAAATAAGTTAATTTATTAGTACCCTCATGAATAAAGAGAGATCTATAGTGTGTAAAAAAAAAACATATTAAAAAAGAGCTCTGATATTTCATGTATTGTCACATTGTGTTCTTCACTTCATAACATAATGTCCTGAGAACAAATTGTTTCAGAAAATAAAATAACATTTATTGATGCTTCTGTTACATTAAGAACAACATTCAAAGATGACATAAGCCGGGCTGTGGCGCACGCTTGTAATCCCAGCGCTTGGGAGGCAGAGACAGGAGGGTCGCGCAGGTTTGGAGCCAGCCGCGCTGGCTTAAGAGACCCTGTTTCCAAATAAAACATATAAAATAGATCTGGGAGAGTAGCCCGGAGGTAGAAGGGCTTCCAGGAACTCCAGAACCACAAATAAAATAAAATAAAATAAGATGACATGAGATGATTCATAGTGCAAGTTCTTAGGTAAAAGTAAAAGGTCCTTCACACCTTGAGGTATTTCCAATTCTAGTTTTCTAGGCTTACTATTTGACAAGTTAAAACGACAATAAATTAATTTAGCAAATCTTTTCCCAGAAATACCTATTTCTAGAGCTATATAAATCATGTGTTCTTTTATCTTGCCTGAGAGAAATAATTGAGGTGAAGGCCAGTGAGATGATCTTGATTTAACAGAGAAAAGAATACAATTCATTTTAATAATGACAAATATTATTCTTATTTAGCTCATTTCAAAAAGTCACAGGTTGTTTTTCTTATATTTCTGTGTACTCATAAAAGCCTCATCACTGTAATGGGTTAAAGTTCCCCTATTGTCTCTTTCTCATTTCTTTTACAATACTTCAGTTGTCTAGGACTTAAGTATTTCTGCCCCCCACAAATGGTCCCAACTCTAAGCTATGTTGGTTTCACATGTTCTCTTTTCCTCCCTCCTTTTAGTCCCTTATTATATGGCTGTGAGTTTTTAATTTTACCTTTTATATTTTAAAATTTTTAAGTTTCTTTTCTTTTTTTCTCATATTTCTCATGCTTTTATCACTAAGCTACAAAGTTATCATCTGATAAATGGAAATATCTTAGTGAAATATAAGAAGTAGTAGAGAGCTTCTTGAACAGAAGACAGATCCATCATATGCACAAATAGGACTTAAAAGATAAATAGTGCACACATGAAAAAAGGAAAATATGTTGACAATGGATGCAATATTTTAATCAACTTCAACTAACATTTTAAAAATTTTAATTAATATTTTACACAAATTTTTATTTATCAAACTTGGATTATAATTTTTGAACAAAAATGTTTGTAGAAGATCAATTGAATATTATATACATAAACTCATTTTATGACAGTCTATATTTTGGGGAAAATAAATAACATTTTATTTTCTACAGGAAAATAAAATAGCTAATATACTCATAGTTATATTGCAATACAAAAACAATAGAAAATTTCTTAGATTCTAAGTTACCCAAAAAGTTCAGTTTATATATTAGAAAACTCTCTAGGCATATTACCAAGTTTTATTCAAAAATAATTTGAAAAATTTTATTTAAATAATGAATATGAAGTACATCCAAAAAGATATGTCGTTTGGTATTGATCAAAAGCAGAAGAATAATGCCTAAGAAAAATAGTTTTAAATATTAAGAAAAGAATAAAAGCAATAATACAAAAATAATGAGAAAGTTTAAAAAAATATACTTGACTTACTGATAAAGTTAAAAAAAACACACTTGACTTACTGATAATATTTAGATATTGGCTTATATTTTGTTTTAAAAATAAGCAAAGGAAGAGAGTGTGTAGCTGGGCATGGTGCTGCATGCTTGTTATCCCAGTACTTGAGAGGCTGGAATGTGAGGATTGTGGTTTGCAGTCAGCTTAGCAATTTAGTGAGAACTTGTTTCAAAATAAAGAATACAAAATAGGAATGGGGGAGAGCTTGAAGATATATCTTGCCTCTGGATTTCATCCTCAGAGCCACAAAATAAAGAAAATAGTGGGTAATACTTTTTATTTTATTTAGCTTTTATGAAACTACTTTATAAAAGCCAATAAATGTAACACATATGGTTTTGTCCACTGGAGATTCAAATAGTTTCTTTCTGATGGAAGAAAAGATATAAAAATTAATGGTATTTGTTATACACATTTTGTTCTATAAGTCAGAATTTCATTTGATTATGAAATTTTCAAAAAAATAATTAGCCAATGTTTTTTTATATCCTAAATATTCTATAACATTTCCCATTTGACCAACTCCAACACATTTCTGTATGGAAAAATAGATACTGTGGAATACCATTCTGTATTTTATAATTTGATACCATCAGAATGGTCCATGACTTAATGTCGTATTATGTTCATAAAAATAAATTTTATTTTTCAATTATAATATAATCAGCTTGTCTTAATTTATAATTGAACTTTCTGGAATTCTTATGATACATATTTATAATCTTCATAAATTTCCAAAGATTCATGTACTCCATATGTATTCTGTTTGAATTTCTATGTTGGAAACTCTTTCATTACAAACATTTCAATATTAATTTTCTTATTATATTTCTCCTGGAGCAGAATATTATAATCTTATAAAATTGGATTTTATATAAAGGTGCCCTCCTGTTAAAGCCATAATTCTAGGTTATGGCATGCCATCTTTGATGTAACTTTAAAGAAGAAATCAAGCTGAGACAAATATAAATTCTTGAAAATGCTTCATTAATTTGTCCCTTTGAGGTCATTTTTATTTTCAGTTTATAAAATAGTGTTAGCTTTTAAGTAGAAAGTCTGATAACACCTCCTGCAAGTTTGACCTAATTAGACTCTGAGAGACAGTTGTTTTAAAAATACAAAATATGCCTTTAACCTTGATCCAGGAGACTGGCCCATTATTTTAAGTCTGGCTGTTAAAGCACATACATACTATTAACTACATGTTGTTATAGAGCCTTTTACATTGCATTAGAAAAATAAAGAACATATAAATGCAAATATAAAGAGAATACTATAAATTTGGTAATAAAAATCATGCATTATAAATCATGTCATGAAACAAAGCTATGGCAAATATTCCCCAACCATCTATGAATTATTGAAAATAATATTTCACAACTTAGAGATTAATTGTAATACCAGTAAACAAATACTTTATTTTTATTTATTTTATAAAAGCCAAAAATTATTTAATTTTTTATTTCTATTATATACTACATTAAATTTTTTATTAGTGTGCTGTCATTGTGCATGACCATGAGATTCATAATGATATATTTATACATAAACATAACATGATTTGATCTGAGTAAGCAACACTTTTAAAGTACAAAGAATAGTGAAAAAGTCTCCAAAATGGCTTTCTCCGATAAATATTAATTTTACACCTAAGTTAGTGAATAATAGATGCAATATAGAAGAATTGTTACTCCTTTTTTTATCACTGGTAATAAGATGCACATCAAGAAAATCATACAAAATGACCAAGTACCATCCATCCAAGGGCTGAGAACCTGGTTCAATAGACAAAAAAAAAAAAAAAAAAAAAAAAAAAAAAAAAAAATTCCATGTAATTCATGACAAAACCAGAATCAAAGACTAAAAACACATGATTATATCAAGTAGGCCCACAACCAAGATCATATTAAGTGGGGAAAAACTGAGAGAATTCACCATAAAAAAGGAACAAAACAAGGATTTCTATTATCACCATTTTATAAAATATAGTACTTGAGACTCTAGCCAGAACAATAAGGTAAGAAGAGAAAATCAAAGAATAGAAATAAGAAAAGAAGAACTAAAACTATCACTGTTTACAGATGACATGATACTGTACGTAGAACACCCAACAAACTCAACCAAAAAACTTATAGAACTGATGAAAAATTCAGCTAAGTGTCTGGATACAAAATCATTACTCATAGACATAGAAAAGTAAGTCCTTGAACTCATTTGGGACAACAAAAAACCCAGAATATCCAAAGTAGTTCTCAGTAACAACAACAACAACAACAAAAAAAAAAAAATGGAGAAAACATCACAATACTTGACATCAAAGTATACTACAAAGCCATAGTAATAAAAAAGAGTATGTTAGTAGCACACAAACAGATACATAGACTAAAGAAGCGGAATAGAAGACTCAGAAACAAATCAACACACTTATCGCCAATTGAATTTTTAAATTCTATTGGCTGCCAATTGATTTTTGACAAAGAGCCAACAACACACACTGGAAAATATAGATAGCCTATTCAACAAGTGGTGTTGGCAAAACTGTTTAGCCATACTCAGAAAATGGGCATTAACCCCATTTTCTAACCCTACACAATAATAAATTCAAGATGGATCAAAGACTTTATAGTTTCAGCACTTCAAAATATAGGCACAGATAACAACATTTTTTTTTATGAGAGCTTTAAACCAAAATGTTTATTATAGTAAGACATATAACTTAGATCTGCACTGTCTAATCTGGTAGCCACTAGACACATGTGGCTATTTACATTTATATTAAGTGTAAATAAAATTCAGTTCCTTAACAATACAGGCACATTCCAAGTGCTCATTAGCCACGTGTCGGTGCCATATTGGCGAGCACAGAGAACACATCCATGGCGCCGAGGGAGCTACCGTATGAGCACTGCTTTAAACAGAGGAGTACAATCCTGAACGGTAGACACACGTGGGCAGTGACAGGAGTGAATGTTAGCAGACAAGTGCCGACTGCATGAGAAACCGTGACGTCCAATTGGAAATCCAGTGAGGGACAAGGATCGTAACACTTTGAATATTTCAAGTTTCTTGTATGATTCTGGAAGATAAACATAAGAACATTTACTATAGACTTTCTAAGCAATATACAATCACAGTGTATGTTAATATAAATGGTCACAGAAAACTTGCAAGAAGTCGAGGAAAAGGGGAGCTGACCAGAAAGTCTTTAAACGCGTGCCACTCAGTAGAGGGAACACAAGGAAGGGAAGCCATCAGGCAGATGCACTGTAAAGCATGTGCACTGGCTGACATGTGGTCTAACATGAGTCTTGACTTTGTGCACAGCTAAGGAAGAGACAGCACTAATGACTAAATCGTGACACTATTTTCTGACATCAACTGTAAGACACACCCTGCCTTCACATATTTTAAAGTTAAAATCTACATCTTAGAACTGATAAAATTGGGTATTATGGGAAAAATTAATCCAACTATGTTTTAGCTTATATAAGAATGAATTAAATTGCCCTACTAATGGACAAGTGAACTAAATAGACACTTCACAAAAGAAGAAATTCAAATGGCCAATAAGTGCATGTAAAAAATGCTCAACATCATTAGCAATCAGAGAGATGCAAATCAAAACTTCCCTGAGAATTCACCTAACTCCAACTAGAATGGCAACCATTCAAAACACAAACAACAAATGCTGGTGAGAATGTGGAAAAGTGGGAACTCTGCTACATTGTTGGTGGAACTGCAAATTAGCGCAACTAGATCCTCAGGAAAATGAAGACGAGCAGGGCATGGTGGTGCGCGCTTGTAATCCCGGCATTTGGAAAGCTGAGATCGGAGGAACGCAGTTCACGGACAGCCTCAGCTACTTAGTGAGGCCCTCTGCAACTTAGTTTGACCCTCTTTCAAAAATAAAGAATAAAATATAGGGCAGGGGGTGCAGCAAGAGGTCAAATGTACCTGGGTTCCATCCGCTAAAACCTGCAAAAAATAAAATAAAAATGAAGATAAACTTACCACATGATCAGGCAATACCACTTCTGTGTATCTACACAAAAGAATGGAAACCAAACTACCAAACTAACGCATGCATATCTATATTCATAGCTGCACAATTCACCATTGCTCAACTATGGAATCAGCCAAGCTGTTCTTCAAAAGATTAATGGATTACAAAATGATAGGATATTTACACAATGGAATTTTACTCAGCCATATAATGATCACAGTTACGTCATTTACAGGGAAATGGATGGACTGGAGGACATTAAGCTAAGTGAGATTAGTCAGTCACAAAAAATAAGAAATTGGATGTTCTCCCTAATATGCGAAATCTAAGGAGAAAATGGGTCATAGGAGGAACTCTAGAGCAAGGAGATACTATAAATGAGCAAATAAGGTGACTTTACTGATGGGATAGGAGGGGGAAGAGGGAAATTCTTTAAAGCACATGATGTACTTTAACAAACATATCAATGCCAATCACTAAGCCAAGCCTGCGAAGGGAGGGGGAGGGAATAAGGCAGGAATTGGGTAAGAGCTGATTATATACCTTGTACTCCATTAAGATGCATGACTACAATGCACCAATAGAAAATAAAAAATAAATTAAAAAAATAAATTATCCTGCTAATAGACAAATGGTGATAGGATAGTTTTAAAATTCTAGGTATCTACTTTTTATAATTACATGGTGGACAAAGGTATAATGGCAACATCACAGGGTCGTAAAATCCCAAGAGACCACCATGCTTTAGGTGGTCTATGCTGACCACATCGGCATCCTATGACACCATATTTAAGGAAACAGCTGGTCACATATGCTAGGGAGAGACAGAGAACCCTGACACTGCAGTCCCTGCAGTCCCAAAGAGGGACGGCATGGCCTTACCGCGGGAACTGTCCTCGGGGGCAAACAGTAGTTTCATGGCTCTGAAAACCATCTTTGTTCTGCCTGTTAATCTCTCCCACTCTCCAATTTCTCATCTCCCACTGATATTTTGACTCTTCCCATAGCTTTGGCCTTTTTAAAAGCCCGCATGGTGGCATACACCTATAATCCCAGCTACTTGGGAAGCTAAGGAAGGAGGATGGTAGGTTTGAGGCCAATCTCAGCATTTTAGCAAAACCCTTTCTAGACATAAAAGAATGTTTGAAAAATGCTGAGAATCAACAGAGATTTGTAAATTATACAAGGGACATGATAAAAGGCACAGCTGAATAACTAGAATCTGCCAACAGAATGACACTCTAGATGAGAGTCTACATTAAAATGATGGAGTCTGTGGAATGATTGGAATTAAATTTTGCACTTCTGTCTCCAAACACAACACCTGATGGTATAATCGCTAAAGCCTTAAGGGGATTCACCACCTTAGTCAAAAAGCTCCTGAAAATTCAGGAATTGACCACCCCTAATGGAGCGATGTTTCAGAAAACAGATATGACATTATCTTACCATCATTGATAAGATATTATTTTATTGATTATTGTGTTCAGAGTTATGACTACAGTCCAATATTATATCATTCCCTGCATGAGGAACCTAATTCAAAGATTAATCAAAACCTCCTTTACTAAGCAAACTCCAGTAACCTATCAGCATAATCTCCTTCTCTTAGACACTGAGGATCATGAAATCCAATTTATGTTAACAGAATTTGAAGAAAAGAATGACAAAGTATAGTCAAACAGGGGAAGTCTGTAAGAAGTATAATTCTTTTCTATCAAATAGGTTGATCAGATAACACCTATTTTAGCTTATATAACTTTTGATTTCCTGGAATCTAAAGTTTTGTCAAACTGTGTAAGTCAAAATTCTTACCTCTCTTTAAACTAGTCAATGGCACAGAGTTGTGAACCTGAGCCCTGACCAATCAGAGCAAAGGACAAGATCACATTGCAGAAAAGACCCCAACAGACTTCCAGTTCAGTGTGCTTTTGGTAAAATAAGGTGTGGTGTGCTGAGGATGTAGCTCAGTGGTAGAGTCCTCCTGGGTTCAATTCCCAGTACCAGGAAAAACACCAACTGCCTTCTCATGGCTTGATAGCTCCATTCCCCCGCGCCCATGGTATTGGGGATTGAATCCAGGTGCTCTCTACCTCCAAGCTACCCCTACAAGGTAATTTTGTTGTTGTTTCAAATCAGGGCCTCTCTAGGTTGCTGAGAATTTATGTTCCAGCAGCTGTCCTTGAACACCCTCCTTCCTCAGCTCCCAAGTATGGAGGTGATACAGGTGTGCACCACTACACCTGGCTGAGAGCTCTTTTCATTTCAGCACTGATTAAGAACCTGTTGCCTGGATGTACAAGGGTATGTGTTTTTTCTCCCACTGAAGGACTTCCTGGTTTCTCCTAATTCTTGGCAATTATGAATGAAGCTGCCATGAACATCCATGTGCCAGTTTTGTGTGCACACATTTTCAGTTCCTCTGCATGGGATGTGGTTGCTGACCACATGGTAAGATTCCTCGTAATTCTATAAGAAACTGCCAACCCATCTTCCCAAGGAGCCGTGCCATTTGTCCTCCCCCGCAGCGAGCAGCATTCCCTGCTGCCCCATGTCCTCGCCAGCTCTGTCACACAGTGCAGAACTCTGACCCACCTTTAAGTGTGTCCTGGTACCCTCCTGCTGTCCTCCTCGTCTGCACTGCCCAGACAACCTTTAACGTGAAGCATCGTTTGACATGCTTCTCTGCCATCTATATATCTTCTTTGGTAAAGTTTGTTAGTTAGATTTTTTGCCCATTTTAAACCAGACAGTTCATTTTATTAGGAAATGTTAAGAATTCTTTGCTTTTTTGGATAATCCTTTATCAGATGTTTCTTTTCTCGATATTTTCTCTCAATCCATGACTTGTATTTCATTCTCTTGCCAGTCTTTCGAAGAGAACCTTTCAAAACTTTTTGCACTGAAGGTTGAACCCAGAGGCCTTCTATCCCCAGTCCTTTACTTCTTTATTTTATTTATTTATTTTTATTTTTGTGGGTCTGGGGATGGAACCCAGAGGCATTCGACCTCTGAGCTACACCTCCTGCCCTATTTTTTATTCCTTATTTTGAAACTGGGTCCCACTGAGTTGCAAAGGGCCTCACTAAGTAGCTGAGGCCCGTTGCAACCGCGGTCCTATGGTCTCAGCCTCCCTAATGCTGGGATTACAAGCTTACACCACCTTGCCTGGCTACTTCTTTATTTTTTATTTTATTTTATTTTATTTTTTGGTGGTACTGGGGATGGAATCCAGGGGCCTTCTACCTCCAGGCTACACTCCCAGACTTATTCTATATTTTGTTTGGAAACAGGGTCTCTTAAGCTACCTGAGGCTGGCCTCGAACCTGTGGGATCCTCCTGTCTCAGCCTCCCAAGCCTGGGGATTCCAACCCTACACCACCATGCCTGGCCTTCTTTATTTTTTATTTATTTTATTTTATTTATTTATTTATTTTTGTGTGTGGTACTGGGATGGAACCCAGGGGCTTTTCTACCTCTGGGCTATACTCCCAGACCTTTTTTATACTTTATTTGGAAACAGGGTGTCCTGTTTCCAAATAAAGTTTCCATATAAAGTTTCCAAATAAAGTGTAAATAAAGTAGCTGAGAGCCTCACTAAGTAGTTGAGGCTGGCTTTGAACCTGTGTGATCCTCCTGTCTCAGCCTCCCAAGCACAGGGATTACATACGTGCAACACCACACCCAGCCTTCTTTATTTTTTTAAACTGGATCTTGCCAAGTTGCTAAGGTTGGCCTCAAACCTGCGATTCCCCTGTCTCAGCCTCCCAAGTACTGGGATACAGACACATTCCACCATCCCCAGCTGTTCTTCACTTCACTGAAGTCCAGCTGACCAATTGCTTTCTTCTTGGATGCTGCTCCTTTGGTATCACATCTAAAAGTCATCACCAACACCAGGGATCCTAGTTTTTCTCCTGTACCACCTGGATTGTTCTGACTGTTCTGCGTCTTACATTTAGGAGTGTGGTCTGCACTGAGTCAGGTTTGTGATAGGTCTGTGGCTTTCATCCAGATTCATCTTTGTTATCATGTGGACGTCCAGTTGCTCCGGCATCATTTGTTGAAGTCTCCTGCCCCGTGGTGCCTCTTTTACTCCTTCATCTCCTTTCATGGAGAGCAGGTGATGAGGGCTGATAGGAAACCACCACAGATCCCCAAATACGCTGCCCACGGACCACAGCCGATGAAGGGTTGCCTGACAGGGCTGGCAGCTCTCTGCTTGGCAGGTGACCACAGTAAGCACTCTCTTAGGCCTGGCTGCGGTCATCGGGCCACTGCTGGCCCCTCGTCCCTGGCTCCTGGGACAGCCCCTAGAGAGGGAGTCATGGGCGGGGGGCCAGGGTACACAGCCATGCTCACAGGGAGCACAGCCTATGTGGCTGCCGGCTGCAAGGCCAGATAATAACTTTCTAAGATAAATATTGATGTGTGATTCATAAAAACTCTGAATAGCTATTGTTCCATTTTAACAATCAGCACAAATATCAGAGAAGTACCAATAAATACAAATTACAGCAAACAATAATGATGCGTCTCACTTGTATTAAAATATTGATTGTAATAATTTTAAAATGATTCCCCTGGCATGTTGTGTATATGTAAAATAGAATAGGTCTTCAACATAGGAAAAAGTAGTAATAATAGACCTCAAGTGCATAATGAAAACTCTATGACTGTAATTTTGAACTTTCTCAGTCAAATTCTTCTAAAACCAATTTTAAATCCCTAACTAGATTCTAAGTCAATATATAAAAGACTTAATAGGCTATGATAAAAGTAAAGCTAACTTAATTTTATTCTTGTTTACTCATTGTATAGGATATGTACCATTATAAATTTATATGTAATAGCATAATTTATTTTCATTATATATTTCTACTTTATCAAATTTTATGTGCCTCTTTAGCCTCTCTAATCCAAGATATCACTTTACTATTACTTTAGGTAAAATTTGTCTCTCTTAAAAGAAGAAATGAACATCATGTGCCTAAGTACTACAGGAATAGTTAAGGAAAACAAATTCAATTTAATATATAAAATCAACCAATTTGATGGTGGTGAATTTTCCCAACTACAGTAATTTCCACTCATTCTACTGAATTATTTTGGCTCTAAAATATATTAATAGTATATTTTATAACACTTTATCTGTCAGTGATTTAACTGAAAGAGGAAATATAAAGTAACAAGCCATTGATGGAAATGTCTAATGAAATACAGTTGATGAATTTCTTATGTTAAAAATAAGAAAAGCTAAAGAAACATCTCCTTGAGTTAGAACACATTGTTTTTACTCTATATTCAGGAATACTATTTTAAATAGTTATTGAGCTCTGAGAATTGATGCTTTTATTCTATCTCTAAAATATAGTTTTTATATACAAAATAAAATAATTACACCCAAAGCAAGTCATTCACTCCTAACATTTTTATTAGTAGCTTTCAGAAGCAAAAGAATGAATTTTAATACATTGTTGGTGGGATTGAAAATTAGTGCAACCACTTTGGAAAACAGTATGTAGGATCCTCAGAAGAATGGGAATGAACCTAACATATGATCCAGCAATACCACTTCTGGGTATCTACCCAAAAGAATGGAAACCAAACAACTAAACTAAGACATGCATATCTATGTTTATAGCTGCATGATTCGCAACTGTCCAACTATGGAAGCAGCCAAGATGTCCATCAACAGATGAATGAATTACAAAACTACAGGATATATACACAATGAAATTTACTCAGCCATAAAGAAAAAACAGTTACATCATTTACAGGGAAATGAATGAAACTGGAGAACATTTTGCTAAGTGAGATTAGTCAGTAGCAAAATATAAGAAATCAAATGCTCCTCCTAATATGCAGAATCTAGAGAGAAAGTGAGTCATAGAAGAAACTCTAGATGAAAAAGAAAATACTGTAGATGACCAAATAAGGTGACCTAACTGAAGGGGATGGGAGAAAGGAAGAGGAAAATTTTCTAATGTACATAATGCACATTATAATCACTAAGCCAAACATGAGAAGAAGGGAGGGGAGGAAATGAGGTGGGAATTGGAAAAAGACTAATTGTGTTATATGTGCATGTATGCCTCTACCACCTTGTGTCCCATTAAGATATATGACTACAATGCACCAATAATAAAATAAAATAAAAACAAAGTAAAAAATGAAAAAAGATAACACCTATTTTCTGATAAACTACCTTGATGAGAATAAGTTGAGATACAAAATTCTTTTAGATGGACAAGAATATATTTTATGGTAACAGAGAAAGGTGCTTATAGGAAAAAGACTAGAACCATGAGGCCCCATCAGCAGCCAACTTGTCTGTAGTTACAACGAATCAAATAATGAAAATATCTGACAACGGATCAGAGGGTGAAGATAAATGAGGACAGGCAAAAGATTATACTTGAAACTCTGATCACTAAAATAAGTAAGTGAAAATAATAATTTGCTTTCTCTACTAAATATAAATTATAAAATATAATTAGATCAATCTGTAAATGGAATGTAGAAATGTTAATCATCGGAAATATTTTTTGTTTATTCTGACTCAAATCTCTCCGTCTAATCTTAAAATTATTCTATGATATACTAGTTTGTATACTCACTTTCTTAGTGCCTCTTTTTGTTTTATATTCTTGTGCCTGGAAGGGCACTGAGCTTTGTATTTGTGTGCATATATACTCTGATACTTTGCTACCCTAGTTGTGCTGTACTTGGCAAAGCACTATGTGGGTTTCATTGGCTCAGAACTCCAATCAGTAATGCCCTTTGCTAGGCATTTAAAAATCATTCCTTCCATTGATAAAATCTCTAGCTAAACTCACTGAGAACATTTTAAAATAATCATGCTTTCTGCTCAACATAAAAGCTATTGGATACTTTTTCTGTATTCACTTTCTGTATTAATCCACATATACTTTGGTTATGTCCATATATTAAATGAACAGTTGGTTAATACAACATGAACTAAAACTAAGTGACTTTTGAAATTTTGTAACATTGACATAAATGTCAAAATGAAGTGGGGTAAATATAAGCAAAATAATTAATGTATCATGTCTTTGTGTTTATTGGAGTAAATTCTGGCTACAGATTATTTTTATAATTGTTATTGAGGGATGGAGTAAATTTGCTTACCCATTATTTTATGTTGCCCTCATTGACTTCTTGAACAATCACTTTTGGTTGGAGGGAATCCCAAGGTTTCCAAAACTAGTCTCATGAAGACTGGAAACTAATAAAATATTATTGACACCAAGAGAAATTATTCAAGTTCAAGTAACTAGAAGAATTTCTGAGACAATATGATAGAGAAAGGGGCCTACTTGAGTCCAAACTTCTAGTCAAACCTGTCAAAGTATCAGGTAGTTAACTGACATAATTCTAATTTTATACCTGGTAAAAGGTAATTGGCTAAAGAATCTTCCACCAAATTTTCTACCCATAAAAATATAAAATACAATAAAGCTTTTTGTTTTAGAGTAAATATATATATATATATATATATATATATATATATATATATATATGTATATATAACAATAGATTCCCATACTACCTATACTACACTTGATGACAGCTAAGTTAAGATCGATGTTCAAATCTTCATATTCTTTCTGATATTAGCCATGCATTTGTCATCATTACTTTCAACTGATCCCATTTCAGCTCATTTCCCATTTTCACAGCTAAACACATTTTGTCACAGATGTGGGATAAATAATCAGAAATTGAGACAAATTCAAATATTCTGATTTCTTTAACCTCAGGGAAGATTAACCTTCATGGGACATGCTATTAATATTTAAGATCATAACTTTTTCTTATATGGGAGAAATATACATATCCCCTTAAGTATGTTTAATTATTGTCTTTTTCAAATAGTTGTTGGAATCTAAAAGAATCCTGAAGTCAGGTGTAGTGGGACATGCCTAAAATCCCAGTACTCAAGCAAGTGAGTCAGAAAATTCACAGGTACAAAAACAGCTTCAACAATTTAGTGATACTCTCAGCAATTTAACAAGGCCATATTTCAAGGTAAAACTTAAAAATGGCTAGGCTTATACTTGGAAGGCGAATCCCCATCCATGGGATAAAGCAATAGGATTAAAAAAATAAAAGAGATCCCTCTCATCCTATAAGATTTGTGTAGGTAAATGTTTTATATAATATGATAACATTCCAGCTCATTTCTAATTAAAGAATAAAACAAGGCTAGATGTAGCTTGGATGTAAATTCTTCTGGGTTCAATTTCTAGCATCACAAACCAAATCAAACAAAAAAATCATGAATATGTATAAAATATATGTAATATATATTTGCATATATTTGTGTATAAAGTATATACATATATGTGATATATGGGTATGTATGTGTGTGTGTTTGTATTTGTATTTTCTTTGAATACATGGCTATAATATTCACACAAGATAGTTAAAATTTTATGTGGAATATGAACAATGCTTCCAAATTTGAGAGTGACAAATGATAGTTATTTATTAGCAGGGTAAAGAGAAGCAGAGTTAGTCTTAGGAAAAGTCACATATGTAGTTAAAGCAAATAGGAATAGAAACACCAACTTGACTCTGTTATTTGAGGTCACGATGAAAAAAGTAAATTCCAGAAAATTTTTGTCAGGAACCACATCACACACTTACACACACACACACACACACACACACACACACACACACACACACACTATAATATTGGCAAGTCTGAACTACTAAATCTTGTAGATCATTTTCTTAAATATTTGTATAGAGTGTTTCAAAAAATGGAGAAATACGAATATTGCTGGAAATACTGACGTGTAATGTAAAGAAGAGATACTGAGAAAGCAGCTAAAAAGTAGAATCTTATCATTGTTACTTATTTAAATATAATATGACACAATTTGTAAACTGTCTGTATATGTCTTCTTTATTGTCTTAGAAATGTAAGATTAAATTCTGGTGTGCTACTTACAAGTTTTGTTTTGGTTTGGTTTGGTTTGTGATGCTAGAAATTGAACCCAGAAGAATTCTACATCCAAGCTACATCTAGCCTTGTGTTTTATTCCTTAATTAGAAACTAGTTCTCACTAAGGTTTTGAGGGCCTAAGTTACTGAAGCTGCAAATCTACTCTTTCAGCATCCCAAGTACTAGAATTACAGGCATGTTTTCATATGCCCAACCCAGCTTATTTCTTGTAGCTATAAGTATTACATATTTATAAAATTGTCCCTTTATACATATTACCTAAATTTGAATTTATTATTAATTTTTACCACATTTCTGACATTTAAAACAAACAGGATATCTGAAATCCATATGTCCTACCCCAAAATGATTTATAATTTATGTCAATCTGTCATAAAAATTTGTTATCATATTTCTAGTCTGTATTAGATACCCATGTCACTAAAGTAACTGAACTCAAAGAATGTGTATATGGTAGAAGAAAATCTTGTTCCCCATTAAGATGTATGATAACAAAGCACCAATAAAATAAACAAACAAACAGATAGATAAACAAAGCAATTTATCAAACAGCTTACAGTCCAGAGCAGTGTAGTCCCAAGTGATGACTTGCATATGGAGAGCCAGAGGAGCCAGAATCTGGCTGAGTAGTCCAAGAGCTGGAGTTGCAGAAGAGAAGTGATAGATTATGTAGTCTCCATTCAAGATGAAAAGACCAAGAAACTTTCCAGAGAAAAGATGGTGAAATTCCAGATCGAAAACTTGAAGGCAGTTATTTTAGACAACAGTATACATCTTTTTCTCAAGAAGAATCACATATTTCACACAGCTTTCTCCTTTTCATCCAGGTCCAGTCCCTATCACAACAGTGCTGGCCACATTCAGGGCAGGACTTCACTTCCAATCTGCCCTTACATAAACCGATTGTCTCTTCAACAAACCCAAAGTCACATGATCTTATGTGTTTCATAATCCAGGCAGGTTGAAAATCAGATTATTCATCACACAGTCTTAAACATTATATTTTCTTCAAATAATTGAATATTGTAATTAAATCCTATTTACCCTTTAAAAGGCAGAAGAGGATTTTACCTAAAGTTACTATAGTGACGTCTATAAGTTCACTGTTTTTTCTTAAAGGGTACTTCTAGGTTTTAATTTACACATAAGTCAAAATAATTTTTTTAAATCTAGAGTATCCAAAAAGTATATTTTATATCTATTCTTAAGTTTCAATGTAAACTATTATGACAATATATATCTCCTGCCTTATAAAATTTTTCTCTGTCAAATTTGATTTTGCTTATAAGATTTGATTTTATAGCATCACAATGTGGCCTAGAAATCATTTTCAAAGTCAGATTTAGTTTATTCTAACTAATTCTATCATTCAGCATCATTTGAAGTCTCTCCTGTATAAGTCACAGTTTGTACCAAAATTTTACAATATGGTCTGGGAATGTGTCCTATTGTCTAGAGGAGGGAGGCTAAAACCCAAACTGTTAAACTCTTTTTGATTAGAAATTTTTTGTAGAATTTAAGTTAGGGTAAGATCCACAAAATAGAATCTGCTGTTGGCATGAGAGAGGAATAATAATTATTGGTGCAGGCAATTTGACAGTTATATAGAATATTGCATAGTTTCATCAAACATATAAATTTCGGCTAGTATGTTCTGCTGTATTTAATACTCCATGGCTTTATCTAGAATAAAAAGAAAAAATGTTGATGTGAGAATTAGTTTATTGATCAATGAATTCAAAATATTTTATAAAGATTTTAAATTATGTTTTCCTATATTAGAGTAAGTATATATCTATTATTAATAATTATTTTATGTTAAATTATATACATTTTAATGAGGAAGGTAGAGCTCCATTAAGGTGGAATTATTCAGAGTACAGTATTCCTACCAGCGTCTACTAGAAGAGTTGAATAATAATGAACAGGAACATCTGTTTTTAAATAATAAAGAGCTTTATAAGGATGTAGACCTAGAGATTTAAAAAAAAAGATAGAGATGGGCTACTCTAAAGAGTGAAGTCTAATAGCAAGTGGATCAGTGAGTCAGTGGGCCTTCATTAGACATGAAATCTGCCAGCACATTGATGCTAAAATTCTCAGCCTTCATAACTGCATAAAATAAATGTTCATTTCTTTTTTATAAGCAACCAACTCTATGGTGTTTTGTTAAAGCAATCAGAATGAACTAATACAAGTTGGTTATAACTATTTTATTTTTCCCTTTTTTTAAATTTTGGTACTGAGGATTGAACTCAGGTGTACTCTACTACTCAGCTTCTTCTCTAGATATTTTTATTTTTTTATTTGAAACATTCTTGCTAAATTATCATATGTAGGCCTCAGCCTCCTAAGTGGTAGTATTTTAGGCAGGCACCTATGCACCAGGCTATTATACATATATTTTTAACACTCATTTATTTATGCCAATTTTATAGCAATTAGTCATTTTACTACTTATCTGTCACATAGTGAATGGTCATTAACGTTTAAGTAATAATTAGTATTACTGTCAAGAACTGGAGAACATTATGCTAAGTGATATCAGTCACAAAAAGTAAAAAAAAAAAAAGTTGTATACTCTTCTTAATATGTAGAAGCTAAGAAGAAAATGGGTTATAGCATGGACCCCCCAGGGAGAAGAAACCTTAGATGAGCAAATAAGGTGACCTAATTTAAGATGAAGGGAGGGAGAAGAAGAAATTTCCCTAGTGCACAAGGTGTGAATTCACAAACATCAAAGTCAATCACTAAGCCAAACATTAAGAGGAAGGGAAGAGGGAATGGGGTTGGAATTGAGAAAGGGCTAAATGAGTGATGTGTGCATGTATGCCTCTAATATCTTGTACCCCATTAAAATGTAAGATTACCATGTACCCATAAAAAATAAAATAGAAATAAATCTGGCATGTTGGCACTTGCTTGTAATCCCAGTACTTGGGAGACTGAGACAGAAGGATCCGGGTTCACAGATAGCCTCAGCTACTTAAAGAGGCCCTATACAACTTAGTGAGATTCTGTTTCAAAATAAAGAATAAGAAATTGGGCTGAGAGTATAGCTCAGAGGTAGAATTTCCAGGGTTCAGTCTCTAGCACCACACACACACATACACACAAACACACACACACACACACACACACAATAAATAAATAAGTAAATAAATAAACAAAATACAAAATAAAAATATTTCAAGCATGTCTTGATAAAATTAATTTAAACCTGTAATATAACAAAATACAAAATATAGAGTTTTATATTAAATATTCTAATTTTTTGCCAATTATTTTATTGTTTGTGTGTGTGGGGGGGGGGGAATTGAACCCAGAGGCTTCTACCTCTGAGCTACATCCCTGGCACAGTTTTTCATTTTATTTTTAATTTAAAACAGGGTCTCACTAAGTTGCAGAGGGTCTCACTAAATTGCTAAGGCTGACCACAAATCGTATCTTCCTGTCTCATCTTCCTAAGTACTGGGATTACAAGTGTGTGCCACCATGCCCAACTATAACATTTTTATTATTTTATTAATATAATAGCTACCTAAGAATTGAATAAAATGTAAAATGAGGATAACTTATTTTCACAAATAGTTTTGGTTATCATGACATATTGTTATCCTCTAAAAATATTTATTGCTAATTGTGGTGGTGCACACCTGTAATCTCAGAAATTGGGGAGTAGAAAAGAGGATCACAGGTTAGAGGACAGCATCAAAAAGTAGTGAGACCTTCTACAGCCGAAAAAGACCTTGTTACAAAACATAAAATAAAATAAAATAAAATAAAATAAGGTTTGGTGTGTAGCTCAAAGGTAGAATTCCATGGGTTCAATCACTAGTACTACAAAAGCAAAGCAAAAATATTCCTATCCTGGCCTATCTTATGTGTAAGATTTATATGACGCAAACAAATCTCCAAATTTAAAATGATGATAAATTATTTAAATGAGTAGAGTAGTTGTTATATTTTAGCAAGGCTTTAGAAAGGTTTGTATTAGCTGGGCGTGGCGGTGCACACTTGTAATCCCAGCATTCGGGAGGCTGAGACCAAAGGATCGTGGTTCACAGACAGCCTCAGCTACTTAGTGAGGCCTTCCACAACGTAGTGAGACTCTATTTCAAAATAAAGAACAAAAAATAGGGCAGGGGCGTAGGTCAGAGGTCAAATGCCCCTGGGTTCTATCCCCAAACCCACAAAAAAATAAGGTTTGTATTATCTTAGCAAGATATTTATTATTTTTTAATATTTTTCAAGTTTTATTCTAAAAATATTTCAAGAAAAATCAAATTCTGCCTGTTAATTTTGACAAATTATTAAAATTACCAAGGTTTCAACTGCTTATAATTGATATAACTATTAAATGCTAAAACTAATATTTTATCACTTATTTTCATTTATAGGTGTTCACTATAATAATTTCACTTTAAGAAAGAATTTTCTGATATTCTTTCTTACAAAAAAGAAAAAATTCATAATTTCTTCTTATTAATCCATGTAAGATTTATAAGGCTGCTTTCTATTATGTCTGACAGACAAGATAAAGGCTAAAGTATCTCTTCTGTTGATATATTGAAAGCTCAAGGACAGATGAGGATTCAGTGATAGTCTCACATATATGATGCATTTTTGAAACAGAATTACATAAACTCATAACTACCAAGACCTGTAAACATCTTGTATTTAATGTTAAAATATATAATAGTGAACAAATGAAGAACATAGTACAGAAACAGTTTCTAACTCAAATATGGTACTTATTTAACAGTAAACATTGCATTTATGAATATATATTCACACATATACATATATTACATTATCATACAAAGTCACAGTTGGAATTTCATAATTTAGAAATTAAAGCCTGCCCCATCATATGTAAAATTTATTTAATATTGTGACTTTTATTTTTTCAAACAATATTAATTGTATATAGATTAATTATAGGCATAATGAATATTGGGGAAAATTATGCACTATACTAGAGATTTCTATAATTACCTTAATATTTTTAAAACATTACTATAATTTCTGTGTGTGTATGTGTGGGGGGGACTGGGGATTAAACCTAGTGGCATTATACATTTGAGTTAAAACTCAGCCTTCTTTTATCTTTTATTTTGAAACAGTCTCACTAAGTTGCAGAGAGCCTCACTAAATTGCTGAAGCTGGCCAAAAAACTTTGATTTTTCAGTCTTAGCCTCCCAATTAATTATCAACCTTGATTCTCTCTGAAAAATGTACAGGTTCCAGAAATTAGGATATGAGTATCTTTGTGGTGGGAGCATTATTTTTCTGACCACCACGAAAAATTGCTTAATAATCCAGATTCCCATATGTCTTTCTTTTGCCACTCACTTTTCACAAGTTTGATAAAATATCCTGGAAGACAGGTTCTTTAAATGCTTGAAATTTTTTTTTTAAGGTTTCAAGGTGTATCCATCAGCATTACTGAAGCTAAAATCTAAAGGACTATGTGACTTGGAGGAAAAAAGATTTATTTTCTTAAGGTTTCGAGCTAAATTCATATGAGGCTGAGGAAGGCAAATCTCAGGAAATGGAAGCAAAAGTGGAGGAAAAGCACATGGGCTGTTATCACATTTTTGAGGCTTAAAGAAAGAGGGAAAGCAAGGAAAGGAGGAACAAAATATAATATCCAAGGCTGCACCCCCAGGGACCACTCCTCTTGCCATACCCTAGGCATACCAGGTACCATCCAGGCAAATACATTACAACGGATTTATTTAATTTGGGGATTATAACCTTCAACACCCAATTATATCAGTTCTAAATATTAATACATGAGATCTTTAGAGTACATTTTTATGTTCAATTATAACACAGGATTTGTTTGTATCACTAAGGATTGAACTCAGGGTGATAAAACTTCAAACTACATACTCAGACTCTCTTGAAATTTTTATACAGGTTCCTAAGTTGATGAGGATCTTCCAAAATATCTGAGGTTAGCCTAGCAGCTGAAATTCTCTTTTCTCAGCCTCCTTAAGTACTGGGATTCCAAGTGAACCCCAAACAGAGAATTAGCTCTTTAAGCTAATTCTCCATGTTTTTAACTGTCAGGATTTTAGGTTGCCTAGTTTAATGTCCACAGGAACATACTAGTTTTATATCCTATTATGGGAAAGGTGTTCTGAAAATGGGATAAAGTTAAAGTTCTTCAGTGGAAAAAAAATATGTTGAGTTATTAGGTTCAGCCATTATAAACCACAAGGATCTTCAGGAGGTGAGATGGCCAGAATTTCATAACACATATGACAATAAAACCAGAAGTGATGACAGATGTGCACATGAGAAAGAGAGAGAGAATAAAGCTCTCTCTTTCTAATATATATGTGTATAAAAATTCCATGCTGCTACCTTTGCTGTGGAATAAATAGCATAAGCCCAGAAATGCAGATGACTACTAGATGTTGGCAAGACAAAGAAATGGACCATCATCTAAAGCCTCCAGAAAGATTGCATAACAGCCTACCCAGCCTACCCACTTCAGACTTCTGACCTCCAGAACCATGATAGTCTATGCTGTTTAAGATACGAAATTTGTATTAATTCATTATGGCAGCAATAGTACACTAATATACCCACCCATTTCATTTTGGAGCTTCAGAATGTAGTAAATTACTGGCATAAAATCAAAACCTAGACCTAAAAAAGCCATGGCCATATCCTGAATGATTTTTTCCACCTTTATAAGATGATTTTTCTACATTTCTAAAAGTTAAAATCCCCAAAAAATTAAAACCTTATTTTTTAGTGTAAGTTCAATAAGAGTTTCAAACATCTTCCAAAATAATTGAAGAAATGTACCAGAATATTCAGAGTTCCAATGTTGCCAAAATCTTGTTTCAAAAGACACAGATACTCAGCCAGAGTCACAGAAGCCGGGGTGGTTTTGAATCCAAATGGCCACGGGAGTTATTGTCTTCAGATTGTTCATTTGGCAGTTCTAGGTCTGGGAATCAGGTGCCTGCCATAGCTAAAACATTTTCTAAAATGATCAGAAACACTTTGCCTTGGCAAAGCTTTCTCTTTCTCTTGTGAGAAAAAGCAAAGCAAAATATAAAGAAAAACAAACCAACAATAACAGAAAGCCTTTTATACTTTAATTATGGCAAGCCACAACTTCCTTGTTTTTCTTATCTTACTTTTTAAATATAAAACCTCCTTTCTCAAATTTGCCCACATCCTAAAACCTGGACCATATCTCTACAGATCTAAGACCAGGGTTGTGTCTGGGAATAGCTGGAATTTTCTTCCTGAAATCTTACTTTTTCCAGGAGAGTTGTTTTTGTTTTGTTCTCTTAGAGGGTACTTAAAATCTGGTATAGGTATTTAAAAAGATCACTCTTTTCTATCCATTCTAAGCATTATTTTAGTACTAATAAGGGTTAAATTATCACCGCAGAACATTACTGGCTACATTTATAAGCTCTTATAATCCATTCAGTGTTGGGAAATGTTTTGAAGTTACTTTCAAAAGGTATCTTTTCACAATCTCTTGTAATTCAACAAGTAAGCAGTGCTTTGGAATTCCATACTCATCTCTGCAAACAATTTCCAACAGAGTCATGACCATCTGCCAAAATAAGCTGACTACAATTCTCAAAGTTATAAGTGGCCCATTATGTAGACACTCCCTGGCTTGAAGTCTAGCAAACCCAGATGTATTTCCTACATTGAATGGGGACAAATCATAGTTTACAAATATGGGATGTGAGATGAATCGCTTATTTTAAAAATAAAAATAAATTAGGTTACTCCATTTCATCTTGGCTGTAAAGTAAATATGATTCCATAGCTGATGATGTATTCAAACAGTCCTAGAGGCTGTCTATTCTCAGACAGAATGTAAGTTTATAAGCCAAAATATTAAAAATGGATATTTCTCCAAATTGAATGCTTTAACACTCTGAAAGTTGGGATTTTATATTAAAGTTCCCTATTTTTACTGATTGTTAACATATGAAGCCTGTGATAATTCTCAGTATGTTATTAAACCTTTACTTTTAGTTTACCATGATTTTGACAGATAAGAAAAGGTCTTCAATAAATAAAAAAGCAACACTTAACACTTATGCTGAGGTTTTTCTTGAAATGAGCTGTTTTAGATTGCGAGATTACATTTAAATACTAACAAAATTTGATTTTGCTATACATTTTATTTGTACATGGTATCAACAAAATTTTTACTTCAAACTCCTTACTTGAGTGGAATGAATAGAAATTTAACTTATTACATATAATTCATGTCTTCTGCTGATTTCTTTTTTCTTACAAGAAAATGCCTCCCAGATTTATTTTCTGCCTTAATTTGTGACTTACATGAATATATTTAATCCAAGAAACTAAATTTAAAAAGGTGAACAGTGAGTTGGAAGTTTATGTAGAAGCCAGTAATCTTTCTTCCTTCCTTCCTTCCTTCCTTCCTTCCTTTCTTTCTTTCTTTCTTTCTTTCTTTCTTTCTTTCTTTCTTTCTTTCTTTCTTTCTTTCTTTCTTCCCATTTGTAGTACTGGGAATGCTGGAACCCAGGAATTCCATCCTGTAGCTACACCCCCAGCCCTATTTATGTGGGTATGTGTTTGTGTGTGTGTGTGGTACTGGGGGTGGACCCAGGGTGTTTTCTACCTCCAGACTACCATCCCAGATCTATTTTATATTTTATTTAGAAACAGGGTCTCACTAAGTTTCTGTGAGCCTCACTAAGTAGCTGAGACTGGCTTCAATTCTGCATGATCCTATTCTCACAGCCTTCCGAGTACGGGGATTACAAGCATGTGCCACCATGCTTGCCTACTTGGCACTGGATTTTTGAAACAGAGGCTCATTGAGTTGCAGAGGGCCTCACAAAGTAGCTGAGGCTGTCCTCAAACTGTGATCCTCCTGTTTCAACCTCCCAAATGCTGGGATTTCAAATGTGTGCCACCGTACCCAGAAAAGCCAGTAATTTTGACTTTACCTTTTCTTCTATTTTTATTATTCTACTTTTTTAGTAACTTTTTGCCTTTTTTTCTACTTGTGTGAACCAAGGATAAGATTCAGGGGTTTGAAGTTGTTAATTTTCAGTTTTTATTTTACAAAATTATTTATTATTGCAAGGCATATAATCCTGAAATCAGAATTCTGCTAGCTAATCAGTTTTATTTTGCAAATGATAGGACCTCATTATTCTTTCATACCCTATCCCTCTACAAAATAAATGATCCCTATTATCACTGAATGTAGACAGGAGGAGACGATATGGAACATGTTTGTGTTGCTGCCCCTCCAGCAAAAATTGTGAGCACTTTGCTTTTCTATGACTGGGCCATGGACACATATCAGATGTGGCTGATTTTATCCATGCATACATGCATAGATGAGAAAAGACTGTTTCAAAAATGTTCTTTTAGCATCTCTCTTTACCTCCTGTTTTAAAGTCTTTTGTCTGAGTTAGAAATGTGTTTAGCCAATAGAATCCCCAAAAATTTGATTATAAAATGATTAAAGCCTATTTCTTTTATATGTTTACAAAATAAATCTAGTTTACATTGTGAGGACAGGAAAAGGACAGCTAAAGAAAGTCACAATATTTTAAATTTCTTTATAGTAACTATTAATTTACCTTCCACTCTTTTTGCAATTCCACCCAATTTTGTCTTTTCTATTGGAAGGTCCATTGTCAAATAGAGAACTTTGGTCCAAGAAGAGTGGAGTCATTTTATCTATATCATTACTTATTTATTTATTTATTTAGGTGGTGCTGGGGTTCCTGGAAACCCTTCTACCTCCGGGCTACAATCCCAGACATATTTTATATATTTTTTTATTTGGAAACAGGGTCTCTTAAGCCAGAGAGGCTGGCTTCGAACCTGTGCGATCCTCTTGTCTCTGCCTCCAAAGGGCGGGGATTACAAGTGTGCGCCACCACACCCAGCCTAATTCTCTCTTTTAAAAGTTTAGTCCACATACTTTGTTTTATATGGAAAAGGGGCTGAAGGAGGAGACTGAGAAAAAAAAGGAAATCTGAAAGAAATTCAAGGAAAAAAATCTAGTTCAGCAAGTTTTCTTTAGACAATTACCTGGTTTTTTGTTTTGTTTTGTTTTGTTTTGTTTTTGGGTGGAACTAGGGGTGGAACCCAGAGGCTTTCTACCTCCGGGCTATACTCCCAGACCTTTTTTATATTTTATTTGGAAACAGGGTCTCACTGAGTTGCTGAGAGCCTCACTAAGTAGCTGAGGCTGGCTTCGAACCTGTGCGATCCTCCTTTCTCAGCCTCCCAAGCGCAGGGATTACAAGCATGCACCACCACGCCCGGCAGACAATTACTTTTTAATAAACTAGAAACAAAGCTTTTGTGGGAAATAAAAATTGTTGCAAGCTTTTATGGCTCTGGTTTATTTTATTGACACATTTAGTTTTAGTGTATGTAGACTATTTAGCATAGAATGAATGTTCCAGATACACTTTTGAGGTGTGATAAACTAGTAGTTTAGGTAAAATTTATTCAACTGTTACCACATGTATATATAAAGTTATACATACTTATAATCTCACTGGAATGGAACTGAGTTAATATAACCCCAAATCAGGCAAAGTTTATTGACTTTTAAAATTTCTTAGAAAGGACTTTCTTCCATTCTAGAGTTAATAAGATACATACTTTATAGGTGCTTTCCAATGGAAGTACTTAGTCTTTGTTGTTTTCCTGCAAACGAGCTTCACCTTCAAGAAATTCCTTTGCAGTGGCACTACAAAATTTTTAAAGTTAATAAACTCAAAAAAATTTGGAGCCTGGCATGGTGGTGCACGCTTGTAATCCCAGCATTTGGGAGGCAGAGACAGGAGGAGGATCACGATTCATGGACAGCCTCAGCTACTTAGTGAGGCCATCTGCTACTCAGTGAGACCCGGTTTCAAAATAAAGAAGAAGAAATTGGGCAGGGGCTGTAGCTCGGAGGGCAAATGCCTCTGTGTTCTATCCTTAGACCCACAAAAAAAATTGTTGTGGTGCACACCTATAATCCCAGTATGACTTTCAGCAGCCTATTGAACAACCTTGTTTTTAAAACAAACTATTTACATATCATATATTATATTAAAAATGGCTGGGGGTGTTACTCGAAGGTAAAAATGCCCTGGGTTCAATCCCCATTGCCATCAATAAGTAAGTAAGTAAATAAATAAATAAATAAATACTCTAAAAAATTCTAAGCCAAATTAGTAACTTGTCTTACCAAACTTAGCAGTTGAATTTAAACTATAAGAAAACAAAGATATTTGAAAGGCAAACACTCTAACAGTGCTGAAAGAGAAGGGAAACAACACTGGGGAGTCCGGTGTTTTAAAAATAAATTTGGGGATGTTCACGCTGGGTTCAACCTTTGTGAACTCACTTTGCAATTCTATCTTCAGTGTCCAACTTGTTCATAAGGGACCCTATTTTTCCATAGATAAGTGTCCACTAAAAGGTAGGAGAAGGATCCAATCTTCTTTTTTTCTTTCTTTTTTTTTTTGTGGTACTGGGGTTCCTGGAAGCCCTTCGACCTCCGGGCTACACTCCCAGACCTATTTTTATATTTTTATTTGGAAACAGGGTCTCCTAAGCCAGCGCGCGTGGCTGGCTTCGAACCTGCGAGATCCTCCCGTCTCTGCCTCCCAAGCGCGGGGATTACAAGCGTGTGCCACCACGCCTGGCAATGATCAATCTTCTAAACAGAGTTTTGGAGCATAGTTGCAAAACATTGTTCATAAAAACAAGGGTTTTTACACTGAGAAACTCCTCTTTTGTGTAACTCATTTTTTAAAAGGTGCTAAGCAGTAAGTAGTTGCTAAGCTTTTCTATCTCTGTATATATGTGCACACACATACACATCAAAACTGAAGCAAAGTCACATAAGAGAAAAATAGCATAGAGTGATGAATTTTACAAATGATTCTTAGATGTATTCATCTCAGCACAGTCTTATTGAAAAAATTAAAAATAAAACACCAGAGAGCACATTATGTATAGATAGTGAATATTGAGTTTAAGTTCAGGCTCTGTACATGACTATCTGGGAGGTAATTTGGCAAGTTTATTTTTTAATTTAATCTATCTTCTCTCTCTCTTTCTCTCTTCTCTTCTTCTCTTTTCTTCTCTTCTTCTTCTTCTTCTTCTTCTCTTCTTCTTCTTCTCCTCCTCCTCCTCCTCCTCCTCCCCCTCCTCCTCCTCCTCCTCCTCTTCCTCCTCCTCCTCTTCCTCCTCCTCCTCCTCCTCCTCCTCCTCCTCCTCCTCCTCCTCCTCCTCCTCCTCCTTCTTCTTCTTCTTCTTCTTCTTCTTCTTCTTCTTCTTCTTCTTCTTCTCTTCTTCTTCTTCTCCTCCTCCTCCTCCTCCTCCTCCTCCCCCTCCTCCTCCTCCTCCTCCTCCTCCTCCTCCTCCTCCTCCTCCTCCTCCTCCTCCTCCTTCTTCTTCTTCTTCTTCTTCTTCTTCTTCTTCTTCTTCTTTTCTCTCTCTCTCTCTCTCTCTCTCTCTCTCTCTCTCTCTCTCTCTCTCTCATTTGTGTGATACTAGGAATTAAACCCAGTACCCTCCTTCTATCACTGCAGACTTCATTTTTTACTCTTATTTAAAAACAGAGTCCTCTAAATTGCTAAGTTCTGTAAGCTTCCCTTTAACCTGGGATCTGTCTCAGCCTCCAAAATTCTGTAGAACAGGATGTATCACAAACTTGGTGAATACCATGATTCTAATCTTGAAAGTAAGTAAAATAATACTTAATTTTATTATTAAGTAATTTTTTGGAGGGGTTTTCATACTCTATAAAATAGTTGGTAAATGATTTGTGGTTATATTACACTGTGTAGTTTTTTTGTGTGTATGTGTGTGTGTGTGTGTGTGTGTGTGTGTGTGTGTGTGTGTATGTGTGTAGTATGGGGGATTGAACAGAGAGACATTCTTTGCTGGCAGTCTCATTGAATTGCTAAGGCTTACCTTGAACCTCTGATTCTCCTGTCTCAGCCTCCCAATTACTGAGATTAAATACTGAGATTAAAGGTATGTAGCACCAATTCTGGTCATAGTCTGTAATTTTAAATATTATATTATTACTGTTTAGCTGATATATTAGCATAAAATTTTTATTTTAAATTTATTTAATAATAATAATAATAATATTTAAAAATAAAACACTAGAGAGGCAGCACATTATGAAGACAGCACATTACTGAATGGTAAAAGCTTTCATAATCTCTAGAGTGGTATCACTATACTACATGTCAATTTTGCGATATAAAAATGTCGTCTCATATTACAGAGATATTTTAAAAATAAATTATTTAATTCAAGAACTATATAATAAGGGATGAAAGTGATGATAAACACATCATCAATCTTCCAATGAACACCTTACAGATAAATGTCCATTATTATGTCATTTTCAGCTGCACAATAATCAATCTGCAGCTACATACTTTGTTTTAAGTTGGTTGATTTGCTGTGAGTCTCTGGAGTTGGGTGCTGTGGGGGAAGATGGTACAAACATGGTGCCCATGGCTGTAGATGTTGAAGGTAGGTAAGTTCTTTTCTGCTCTCTGATTGGTCTTCTAGCTTTTATTCCTGCCACCTTTTATTTATCATGTTCTTTTTTTTTTTTTAAGTAACTGGAATGAAACTCAGGGGCATTATATTATACCTCCGAGCTACATACCCAGTCCTATTTTTTAGTCTTTTTATTTTTGAAACAGGTTCTCACTGAGTTGTAAAGGGCCTCTCTAAATAGATGAGACTATCTACAAACCATGATCCTCCAGTCTCTGCCTCCCAAATGCTAGGATTAAAAGTGTGCACCATCACACATGGCTTCTCATGTTCTTTTTAAAGTTATGGTGTTTTCTTGCTTTTATAAGAATGCTGTTTTTATGACATTGGAGATTGATACTGAAAAGCGCTGCTTCCCTAGGTCGCCATCTGCCCAGAATTATCACATTTACTTTTAAGAAAGACCATATTGAAAACACGTGTTAAGCCGGGCTTGATGGGACATGCTTGTAATCCCCGAGTTTGGCAGGTGGAGACAGGAGGATCGCACTGGTTCGGAGCCAGTGGCGCTGGCAAAAAATATAAAATAGGTCTAGGAGTGTAGCCCGGCAGTAGAAGGGCTTCCAGAAACCCCAGTACCACCAAAAAAATAAATAAATAAAAATAAAAATGTGTTAATAATATGTTCAGACTTTATGCTATTTTATTTTGATAAGGGAGGAATGTTTTCAAGTATAGCTTAAAAGATTTTATTTGTTTTTAATTTTGCTGGTTAATAAATGATATATTTTCTCATCACTGCTTAAATTTAATTCATGTCAATAGACACTGAAAATGCATTCCACACAATCCAACATCCATTTATGTTAAAAGCACTGCAGAGAATTAGAAAAGAAGAAACCTATCAGCATCATAAAGAAAATATAAAATAGGCCCACAGCCAACATTATATTAAACAGAATAAAGTTGTAAGAATTTTCTCAAAAAAACAGGAGCAGAACAAAGATTCCCACTATCACCACTTCTTTTCAGTGTAGTGCTTTGAGTCTCTAGCTAGAGCAATAAGGCCAAAAAAAAAAGAAAGAAAAAATAGAAATAAAAAAAGAATAACTACAACTATCCCTGTTTTCAGATAAAAAGATACTATATATAGAAAACCCAAAAAACTCAACCAAAAGGTTCATAGAATTTAAGAATAAATGCATCAGTTTCTGGATACAAAATCTATATTAATAATCAGAACTTTTTCTATATGTGAACCATAAATCCACTTAAAAATTCAGAAAAAAACTTCCACTCAAAATATCTTACAAAAATAAAATACATAAGAATAAACTTGACATGCCCTGGAAGGCCTGGTGCGGGGTTGAGGGGTGAGGCCAGTACTGGGACCAGTGAGGCTGGGATCAGGACCTGCCGTGAGGTAGGATGCTCTCCCTAATATGCAAAACTAGGAAGAAATGGGTAATAGGAGGAAATCTAATGGAAGAAGGGCCCTATGGAGGAGCAATTAAGGTGACTAATCAGAGGGGATGAGATGGGGGAAGTTGGAATCTCTTTAAAGCACATGATGTACATAAATAAATATATCAATATTAAACACTAAATCAAGGATGGGATTGAGGGAGGGGGAGGGAATGGGGTGGGGATTGGAATTGCAAATTAGTGCAACCACTTTAGAAAACCATATGAAGGATCCTCAGAAGAATGATAACAAATCTACCATTTCATTCAACAATACCACTTCTGGGGATCGACCTAAAGAAATGGAAACCAAACCACCAAACTAATACATGTGTATCTTTGTTCATAGCTGCACAATTCACAACTGCCAAATGATGGAACCAGCCAAGATGTTTATCAACAGATGAATTGATTACAAAGCTATGGGATATGTACACAATTGAATTTTTTTCAGTCATAATAAAGAATAAGGGTATATCATTTGCATGGAAATCAAGGGAACTAGAAAATATTATGCTAAATAAGATTAGTCAGGCACAAATAGTAAAAAAAATCAGATGCTCTCCCTAACATGCAAAAGCTAGGAAGAGAAAGGGTCATTGGAAGAAGTCTAGACAAAGAAAGAAAAACTGTAGATAAATAATAACGTGACCTAACTGAAGTACGTGGGAGTTGGGAAGAGGAAAATGTCTTAATGTACATGATGTACATTCACAAACATGTCAATCAGTATGCCAAAATGGAAAAGAAGGGATAGAAAAGAAAACAGGGTGGAAGTTTTGCTAAATAAGTGATATGTACATGTATGCCTCCGCTATCTTGTACTCCACTGGTGCTAAAATGGACCAATTAAATAAATAAAACAAATAAAAATATTTATTATGTAAAAATTAATATTTTATTTTATTTTAAGATAAAATAATGTTTTAATTTTTTCAGCACTAAAATTTTTAAAACATTCAAATTTAAATTACTTGTTTGGTGAATGTTCCTCGTAATCTGCTATTGTATTTGGATTACTAATATTTCATTGAATAATTTTATAGCAATTATCATCAGAGATATTGTCTTGTAATTATTTGTTATTCCTATCTCACATTTGTATGCATATAATACTGACACCAAAATGAGTCTGCAAGTATTCCCTCTTCTTCAAATTCTTGGAACTACTCAAAAAAAGATTGGTTTTATTCTCTGTTTGTTAGAATTAAGCCATAAAGTCAGAAGTCTTGAGCTTTATTTTTTTCCTTTGAGATATTCTTTTTATTATGGATATAATGTTCTTACTTGTTATTGTTTTGTTTAGATTTTTTATTTCTTCATGTTACAGTCTTTAAAAATTACAGATTTATTTTAGGCTTTCTGATTTGATAACATACAACTGTTTTAAGTGGTCTTTTATAATCCACTATTTCTAAGGTATCAATAATAATATTTTGTCATTCACTTTTGATTTTACTTTAGTCTTCTCTGTAACTTATTAGAGCTAAAGTTTTTATATTTTTTTAAAATCTTCTTACAGATCAATTATTAGTTTTGTTCACTTTATATTATTTTTATTTTTTTTTAATTTTTTGGTGGTACTGGTGTTCCTGAAAGCCCTTCTACCTCCAGGCTATACTCCCAGATCTATTTTACACTTTGTATTTGGAAACAGAGTCTCTTAAGCCAGTGTGGCTGACTTCGAACCAGCACAATCCTCCTGTCTCCACCTCCCAAGCACGGGGATTACAAGCGTGTGCCACCACACCGGGATCACTTTCTATTATTTTTAAATTTATATTTATTTTACTCCTACTATTAAGGAAATACCATTTACTCCTTTTTCCTAACTTTGCAAAAGTTGTAAATCTTTCATTACAACTTTGCAAAATACTAGAAAATTGGATTTAATATCATATTAAAAGAATTTCTCACAATGATCAAGTAGAATTTATTCCAGGGATATAAAGATGGCTCAGCATATTAATCTATAAATGCAATACACCACATTAACAGGATGAAATACAGAAATTTTATGGTCATTTTAATTAATGGAGAAAATGAATTTGAAAAACTGATATCTGTTTATGACAAAAACTCAATGAATTTGGCGGAGAAGAAACCTCAACACATTAAAGGTCATATCTAATAAACTGACAGCTAACATTATGCTCAAAAGTGAAAAATTTTAGAGCTATTTTATAAGATAAGGAGCAAGATAATAATGCCCACTGTCACCAATTCTGTTCAACCTAAAAGTATACTAAGTCCCAGCTGGAGGAATTGAAGCTTCTCCCAAATCACTTAATATGAGGCAAAACACTATAGTAGGATTCTTATTTTACCATTTGGATTAATTCACATTTTTTTAAAATTCAGCCTCCTTCACTGCAGCACATTTGAAACTCCACTTTGGTTGACTATTGTTCTTCTGTTGATCTTTTGATATAGATATAGATAGATATATTATATATTATAATTCACATATCATATTATATATATGAATTACATATATTATATGTGTAATTACACTATTTTAACCTAATTTTTAAAAAATTCTAATTTATTATCCAGGTATGATGGCACATATCTTCAATTCTAGTATTTGGGAAGCTGATCCAGGAGGACTGCAGGTGAGAGATTAGCCTCAGCAATTTAGAAAGACTTCTCGAGCAACTTAAGGAGACCCTGATTCACAATTTAAAAGGACTGGTGGTGAAGCTCAGAGGTAGGCTGCTTCTGGATTCAACCCAGAACTGAGAAAAATGTTGGTGCTTTATAGTTATATGTATTTTATATAACAATGATATTTATTGTGACACATGAGTATATGTACCTAATACCTAACCATGTGGTCCATTTAGTCCCTCATATGTTCTGCTTTTTCTCCGCATCTCTGCCCTTTGGTCTATTTTTTTTAATCTATTTTTTTCTCTCTGTTTTATTTTCCTTTTTTTTTATCTCTCTAACTTTACATATATAAAAATTGTCAACCTTAACATCCTGAGTCTGATTTTGCTTATGAGTGTTTTCACAAATTACATGATTTTGTTTTTTGTTTTTTTAGATTAGCCAAGCACAGAAAGAAAAGGCACATATGCTTTCTCTAATATGCTCAAGCTAGGGTGTATTGGGAATACCAGATAATGGGGAGAGAGCCTCAGTAAAGCCAGAAAGGATGGGTAGGAGAGGAAGAAGGCTGAGGTTAGTTAATGGAAAAATGACATCTGAATATGTGTATACATGTGAATATAACATCGTTAACCTGGAAACTCTGTATTGGGAGGTAGGGGAAAAGGGAAGAGGGAAGGAGAGAGGGCACAAAGTACTGTGTGAATATTTGCCATTGTCCACATGATCCACATTATGTTGTGAGAATATAATGCACCAATATAAGAAAACAGTAATGAAAAATAAAACCAGAAAACATGAAAAATTGTTCTCAAGTTCCATATATTTGTCTACAACATAATTTTAATTCTTTTTTATGATTGAATAAAATCCCATTGCATGTGTTTGCATATGTCAGTGTATGTGTGCATCTCACATTTTTTATCCATTTATTTGTTGATGGATACATAGGCTGATCCTGTAACTTGGCTATTGTGAATTTCTGTTTTCAAAATGGGAATGCATGTATAGCTATAGTAAACTAATTCTTTAACTACTAACTTTTAAATTAGTATTAGTACTTAAATTATTATTTTGGTATTTTTAAATTCTATTTTAATTAGCATTTTTAGTATTCTTTACATTTTTTTCAGCTTCATTTCTAGCATTCGAGAGAAGATGCCAGAAGAAATTTCCAGAGGCCTTGGCAGTCCTGCCCCTGCAGCTTGGCTGATTGCAATGGGTGGTATCCTAGTTCTTTCAGCCTGACACCATGGCTAACATACCAGCCTTTCAATGTAGTTAATACACTTTTCTGGCTTTTCTAAATCTCTTTTTTTTTTTTCTTTTTGAAAACTTGGCTTTATTCTCACAGCCTCATAAATTGTTCCATTTGGTCCTGCTAGCAGGGATTCTGATCCTGCCAAAAGTTTTCTGGATTCCCAGGCTTTTCTTTGAAACTGGAGGCAAGCCTCCATGCTATGCTTTTTCTAGCAAGGCCAGAATGATATTGGCTCAGAGATGAGCCACAACAACAGAAATGGTTGTCACACTACTTAATCAAGCCCCTGGGGCTTTTTCAGTCATAGCTGCTGGGCTTGTTATATCTGGGCAGCCCCTGGCCCCAACTTAAACTATCACCTCTATCATAGCAATCTGGATAAGGAAAGCAGGAATAAAGGATTACTGGGCTATCACCACTTCTAAAATTGTATGCACTATGATATATTCATGCAATAGAATGAGTAACAGCACATTTTGTGCCTCATAAATGGGTCCATACCTCTGCACTTCATAAAATGCTCCATATCTTCATGCTATAACCAGCCAAATGGCATACTTCCTAAAGTCACTCATCCAAGGGGAAAATAAAAGTAATAATGAAGGCAATTGGGTAGAGAATTGGATTTAAGGCTTCAAACATGTTTAAAGTTCAAATAAATTTGTCCATTTAAAAACCATTCATAGCTCTAATAAAAAAAGCTTTAAGAATTAAATTCAATAGCATGATAAATGTCTTATGGCACCAATAGTCCTGAAAGCTACTTAATTATAATATAAAATGTGTTCATTGTAAATTTGTGGAATCTGTAACACTTATTTACATGTAGCTCTCAAGTTCATTATTTCTCAGCTTGCTCTTTTTCTTTGTTTGATAATAGGCAGGCAGTTGAACATTGTACAACTTTCAATTCTTTTCAGAAAGCAGAATTTTCTATGAAATGCATTGTGAACAAACGATTTACTACTCCTAATGTAAAATATGACTTCTATGTTCCCCTTCATTTGAATACTCAATTAATGGAGACTTTTATAAAGTACACTCAACAAAATCAAATACAATACTTTGAAAGTGTGTGTGTGTGTGTGTGTGTAAAGAAAACATGTTCTATATTGAGTATCAGATACAAAATGTTCAATGGTTTGAACTGCAAAATGGACCAACTCTGGATTCTTATCTTCCTTCCTTTTTATTTGTTATCGCTCCTCTTTTGAAGGCTCATTTTCAATCATCATCTCTCCTATGGATTCTCATGGCTCGACCCCAGATTAGTAAACATCAGTGCTCACTCAATTTGTGGCTTAGAAAATTTTCTTTCTTTTTTTTTTTTTGGTACTGGGGATGGAACCCAGGGACCTTCTACCTCCCCAACTCTATATTTCATTCTTTATTTTGAAACAGGGTCTCACTGAGTTGCAAAGGGCCTCACTAAGACACTAAGGCTGGCCACAAACCTTGATCTTCCTGTCTCAGCCTCCAAAATGCTGAAATTATATGTGTGCACTACCACACCTGGCAAGAAATTTCTTAATTAACCTGATTCAGTAATTCTTTGCCAATGATATTTATGTATATACATTGCACTTTCCTTGAAATTCAAGGCAATTTACACATATGGTATCCTTGCATCCTGATTTTGTAGGGCTTTGATATTACAAAGAATTATCTGATTCTGTCTCAGGTCTTTTGTGAGTAAGCATACAGCCATCTGAATCTTCTGAAATGTGTCAGGGATTTTTTTTTTTTTTTTTTTGATGGTACTGGGGTTCTTGGAAGCCCTTCTACCTCCGGGCTTCACTCCCAGACCTAATATATATATATATTTGAAACAGGGTCTCTTAAGCCAGCGTGACTGGCTTCGAACCTGCGTGATCCTCCTGTCTCTGCCTCCCAAGTGCAGGGATTACAAGCGTGCGCCACCTGGCCCGGCTGTGTCAGAGATTTTCAAATTTTCCATCAACATATTCTTCTCTGAGTCCCTAAATGTGTATATTTTAAATTTTGTCTTCGGTTATGCTTTTTCATGCTTCTACTGTGTATATACTTGGACAACATCCATACTAAACCCTTACAACTAGTATTTTTCACAATACTCTGAGTATGTCAGGGCAGTGGTGCATGCCTGTAATCAGAGTTACTCTTGAAACCAATGCAAAAAGATTATAAGTTCAAGACCAGCCTGGGCAACTTAAGGAGATCCTGTCTCAAAATGAAATAGAATGTACTATGATTGAAACTCGGTGCTAGAGTATTTCTGGGTAATTAAATCACCTGAAAAAATTCCAGAAAATACTCTAAGGAGACCATTCTGAGAGATACCACCTAAAGACAATATCTTCAAATGTGGGACTTTTCTTTCAGGGAACTTCTAGACAAATTAAAGAGCAGTGCTCCCAGAATGGAAGATTGTGAATATTAGTCTGTCCCTCTGGCTGCTGTGAGGATTTAGATTTTTTCAAAGATACTATACAAAAAAGTCTATTGCAGCCAGATGTGGTGGCACATGCTTGTAATCCCAGCATTTGCTGGAGGCTGAGACAGGAGGATTGCAATTCACAGACATCCTCAGCTACTTAGTGAGGACCTTTGCAACTCAGTGTGACCAAGATTCAAAATAAAGACTAAAAAATAGGTACAGGAGTGTTGCTCAGAGGTAGAATGTCCCTGGTACCAGAAAAATATATAAATACATAAAAATAAAATAAATATCTGTTGGATTTCAAGGTTAACACAGAGAATAGTATTGCAAAATAGTTCAATTTATAATTCTAGAAACCCTTTTGTTTGTTTGTTTGTTTTACCAGAGTCCACATGTTATTTTTAAATAATCTTCAGATGTGGCAAGCCTTTGGTTAACTTCCAGTATTCTTCAAAAATTAGTATTTGACAATTTTTTAGTGCTTTAGGTGCTTTTATGTAGAAGCAGTTTTATGGATGTCTTTATCCCACTCTTTTGGCATCTCTGCCTCTCAAACAATGATCTCATAAGAAGACTGGAGCAATGCTAAATTTAAAAATTGTGCTATGGAGAAAGATACTGTTGTTATTATTCATCAAATAAAATTTGAATAATAATATACATATATTAGGTATCATATAAAACATATATGAGAACCTTGTGGAATTTCTATAAACAAATAGCTGGCTCCTTTTATAAGCAGGCAATTGAAAAAGAAAAGGGTGTGTAATTCATACTACTAAATTAATTTAATTTTATATTACACAGACATTTTTATCTTATGATATTTAAGATCCACTATGAGCTTGCTTTCAAGTCACCATTGTCATGAACAGTTTCTGAAAATATTAATAAAGTAAGTATTGCAAAAGTCTATACTTGAGGACCAACATTTTCAGATTGACATTTAGTGGGCTTTGTGAAGTTGATAACACACAGGTTTTTCAACTTTTTGTCAAGTTTATATTTTCTTCTTTATTTTTTGCATTACTATGGATTAAAACCAGGGTTCCCCTACCAAAGAGTTGTACTTACAGCCCTATTTTGCTTTAAAAGTGGATCTAGTTAAGTTACCCTAGATGATAGCCATGAACTTGTGATACTCCTGCCTCAGCCCCCGAAGTAATAAGATTAAAGGTACGTCACATTGCAACAGGTTTAATTTTTTTTTTTTTTTGGTACTTCAGATAGAATCAAGGGGAATTCTACCTTTAAGCAATAATTTACATCCTCTTGTTTGTGTGGTACTGGGTTAAACACAGAGACATTCTACCTCTGAGATATACCCCAATCCTTTTCTAACTTTTTATTTTTATTTTCATAAAGGTATTTTATGGGTACACTATAGTTCCATATCATAATGTGGATCATATTGACAAAGGATACATTCACACAGTATTTGGTACCCTCTCCCCACTTACCCATGACAATCCCCTACCAACACTGAGTGTCCAATTTAAACATGCTATATTCATACTTTTACACATATTCGAATGTAGCTCCTCCATTAATCAACCTCAGCCTTCTTCATCTCGAACCCTTCCATTCTAGATTTGCTGAGGTTTCCTCTCTATTATCAGAGGTCCCTCTGGTATTCCTAATACTCCCTAGTTTGGGCATATTAGAGAAAACATATGTCCCTTCTCTTTCTGTTCTTGGTTGATCTCAATTAACATAATGTTCTCCAGGTCTTTTCATCTTCTTGCGAATGACACAATTTTGTTCTTCTTTATAGCTGTGTAGAATTCCATTGTGTGTATTTCCCATAATATTGCAATCCATTCATCTGTTGATGGAGACTTAGGTTGGTTCCATATTTTGGCTATTATGAATTGTGCTGCTCTGAACATGGGTATGCATATGTTACTGTAGTATTCTGCAATTTTGCTGGATTAATTAACTAGCTATAGTAGTGTTTTATTTAAGTTCTTTGCATCTTCTAGATAAAGAATCATGTCATATGCAAACGGGAATAATTATAATTTCTCTTTTCCAATTTGAATTCCTTTTATATTCTTCTCTTTTCTTATTGCTGTGACAAGAGACAGGAGGACTATATTGAAAAGGAGTGGAGATAGAGGGCATCCTTGTCTTGTGCATGATTTTAGAAGAAATTCTTCCAGTTTTTCCGCATTCAATATGATGTTGGCTTTGGGTTTATTGTATATTGCCTTAATGATGTTGAGATATATTCCTTCTATTCCAATTTTCTGCAATGTTTTTATATGAATGGGTTTCGCTTTTTATCAAACTTTTTTTGCATCTATTTATATGATCATGTGATTTTTGTTCTCAAGTTCTGTTTATGTGGTGAAAAACATGTATTGATTTGCATATGTTGAACCAGTTTTGCTTTTCTGGGACAAAACCAAATTGGTCATAGTTTACAATTCTCTTGATATGGTTTTGAATGAGTATAGCTAGTATTTTGTTTAGAACATTTGCATCTATGTTTATCAAAGATATTGATCTGTATCTCTCTTTTTTGAGGTATTACCATTTTGTCCTGGTATTAATGTGATACTGGTCTCATAGAAGAAGTTTGAGAGAATTTCATCTCTTTCAATTTTCCGGATCATGTGTAGAGTATTAGGATTATTTCTTCTCTGAAAGTTTTATAGAATTAAGCTGGAAACCCATCTGGGCCTGGGCTTTTCTTTGATGGCAGAATTTTCATTGCTGATTCTATTTCTTTGCATGATATTGGTTGGTTTTTTGCTTGCCTTCAACATATTCATAGATTTTGGCATGTTGTGACTCTCTTTTTATTTAATTTTAAGAACTTCTTTTCTCCCCTTATTTCTGATCTTATCCAATTCTTATTCAACAGTGTATCATTCAATCTCCATTTATTTAGTTTATTTTGGTCTTTCTGTTGTTGATTTCAACTTTCATTTCATTGTGATCTAAAAATGGTGCTGCAAATTAGATTACATCTTTTGAATTTGCTGGTGCTTGCTTTGTAGTTCAGGATGTGATCTATATTGGAGAAGGTTTCATGGCTGCTGAGAAGAATGTGTAGTCTGCTGTTCCTGGTTGAAATATTCTGTATATATCTATTATTCCATTTGGTTTATAGTTTTCTTTAGTTCTGAAGAATCTTTACTCATGCCTTGGAGATCAATCTAGTGGGATGAGTTGTGTGTTGAAGTCTCCCACTATTATTGTATTTGGGTTTATTTGAGATATAATGTCCTGAAGGGTTTGTTTTACAAATGTGGGTCCACCCACATTTGGGGCATACATATTTACTATAATTATATATTCTTGGTTAATTTTTACTTTTAGTAAAAGTAAGTGCCCTGCTTTGTCTTCTCTGATGTGTTGTAGCTTCAGTTCTGTTTTGGTGGATATCAGTGCTGCTACCCCTGCTTGTTTTTGTTCTGGATTGGCATGATATGTCTTATTTCATCCTTTCACTTTCAGCCTTTGGCTGTAAGGTAAGTTTCTTGCAAGCAGCATATATTTAGATTAATTTTTTAATCCACATTGCTAGTTTATATCTTTTACTTGGTGAGTTATGGCCTTTGACACTGAGTGTTATTATTGAAATATGATGTTGTTTCTTGTCATTTTATATTCTATCTTCTGTTTGATATAATTTTATTTCTTCTTTGTTTAGTTGCCCCACTGATCAAATTCATCTCTTCTCTAGTTCTGAAATTTGCTTGTTTTTTTCTTTATGTTTTATTTTCTAAAATATTTTCTCTAGTGCTGGATTTCTATTCATAAATTTTAAGACATTCTGCTTATATTGAAACACTTTTATTTCTCCATCAATATATTCTTAGTAGATATAGCAGATTAGGTAGGAAGTTGTTTATTTTCAGGATCTGGATTATATCATATCAGTCTCTTTTGGCATTTATGACTTGAGTTGTAATGTCTAGAGTGATTTTCATTGTTTTACCCCATTATGTACTCATTCTTTAATTCTCACTGCTTTTAAGATTCTTACATTAGCCTCTATGTTGGTCATTTTGATTATTACATTGCATGGGGAGGTTCTTCTTTGATCTTATCTTAACAGTGTTCTGTATGTCTCTTGTACATTGATTTCCAAGTCTCTTTCAATGTTTGGGTAATTCTCTGACACTATTTCTTTGAAGAGATTACAAATACCCTTGGCATGTGTCTCTATTCCATCTTCAATACATTTTATCCTTATTTTAGGATGTCTCATATTGTCCCATATTTGTTGGATGCTTTGGTTCTGTTGTTGTAATGTCTTCTGTATGCTGTTAACCGTGCTTTTGTATTTGAATAAACCATCTTCTAACAGTGTTATTCTATTTTCCATTTCATCTAATCTTCCAGAACTTTTGTTATTGATGTCTTGGACTCTTTCGTATGATGTCAGGCCTCTAATTCTTTCTTAATGTCTCAATTTCTTCTTAAATTTCCTGTGCACTTCCTATAAGGCTTTTCATCATATTAAATATCAGGATTCAAAATTCTTCTCTTTGTGTTTCTTATATGTCAGTATTTATGATTTCTTTTATTTCTTTACTATTCTTTGTTCTTATATTTTCAAAGCTCTCAGGTTTGTTTTTCTGTTGTCTTGGCATCTTCTTATTTTTGTGTGTGGGTCTCTGGTTAATTTGTCTGATCCAATTTTAGCAGTAGAAATTTAGAGTTGTCCACAGGTTCATGCACAGGTAAGCCAAGGTTTTTTTTTTTTTTTTTTCAATGATGAGGGTTGAGTAAGGGGGAAGTAACTGGAGTGATCGTTACAGGATCTGGTAAAGTATAAGATATGATTAATTTGAGTAAGAATTTTAGTATATAATGTAGATATGGTTGAGAATGAGGGAAGGTTAGATAGTAGAATTCTTTTAGTACAGAGTATTTAGGTATGGAGATATGAAATAGCTTGAATATGAAACAGGGAGATACAGTAAGGGAAAAAAGTTTTGAGAGAAGAGAGTAGATAGGCTAGAGGGAGGAAGCTTGTAAAAGAGAGGGAGAAAATGGGGAGGGAGCAAACACACATGCATAAAATAACAAAAGAAATAACAAAAACTAAAAATTATAAATAAAATACAAAAAAACAACCAAAAGAAAAAAAGAAAAAGAAAAAGAACTATCAACAGTGAGAAAGAAAAGGAAAATAAGAAGTACTGCTAATTTACATATATAGGGTCTGTGCCTGTAAAATAGCTGTATATCTGTTCATTGTACTAGATTCTAGAGTATATTCCAATATCTCTCATTTCCTCAGTAACCTACTGTCAGCTTGTGGACCCACTTTATGAGTGTTTTTGTCCTCTTGCCTCTGACAGCTTTGTGCTGAGGCGTCCAGGTGTCAGGTGTCACTGTAAATAAGTTCTGTGTAAGTGTAGGGTTCTGCATTTTCCCACCCTGGGATCTTTGCTTTCTGGCCCTAGGCTCTGCACTCCCTTGTCTGAGCTTTCCACCTTCCTGTCCTGAGCTCCATGCCCTCAGGCCCTGGCTCTGCACTCTTCACCATGGGCTCTGCAATCATGAGCTCTGTGTTTTGTGCTTTCAGGCTCCTCACCTTTGCACTTTTGGGACCCTGTTCTGATCTTTCAGGTACTCAGCTCTGCACTTTCTTGGCATGGATTTGTGCCTACTGACCCTGACTGTTGCATCTTTCTGTGCCATCCTACCCACACTGGCAAAGGGCATCCACTGTAATCTCAGAGTAACTTCCCATGACCCAGTGTCAGAGCAGTGCCCAATGCACCATGGCCTTTCCTGTGTTTTTGGAGGTTCTAACTGAACTATCTCAGGGATGGGCCTCAAAATCTTAGCCCACCGGGATCCCCACAGTTGCTCTGGGTGGTCATCAACTGAGTAACACATTTTGGTTGCCTTGCTGAGTCTCTTGAAGGCAGTGTGCCACTGCAGGTGCCAGCTCCTGGTGAGTGCATTGAGTTTTGGGTCTTTTTCTCTGTCCCTGAAGTGCGGTGCTGGTTGCTTAAGATGTTGAAGGTCTGTTGCCGCTTTCTGCACTTCAAACCCTTGAATTACTTGTCGGAATACTGGGGAGCTGCAGAGCTGGAAGTCATAGTTTTGGTTGGTGGCCCATGATGGCACCTGTCACCACACTAGGTGAGTTGCCTGCAGGCTCTTTGCTGTGGATCTTTTGTTCAGAGTATTGGATTTCCTTCCTCCATGGTTCGCTTTTTTTGTGTTTTTGTTTGTAAATATGTTCCACTGCATTTTTTTGTCAAGGTGCTTCCTCCTAGGTAGTTGATTTTTGTTTGTTACAGGTACTGAGATGTGCTGCATCCCACAGTCACCATTTACTTTTTATTTATTTATTTATTTATTTATTTATTTATTTATTGCGAGTCTGGGGATGGAACCCAGGGTCATTCGACCTCGGAGCTACACCCCCTGCCCTATTTTTTATTCTTTATTTTGAAACCAGATCTCACTGAGTTGCAGAGGGCCTAAGTAGCTGAGGCTGTCTGCAAACCACGATCCTCCAGTCTCATTCTCCCAAATGCTGGAATTCAAAGTGTGTACCACCACACCTGGCTTTTTTTTTTTTTTTTAATTTGAAACAATATCTCAGTAAGTTACAGAGGGCATTACTGTCTGAGGCTGGCTATAAACTTGTGATCCTCCTATCTTAATCTCCCAAGTACTTTGATTAGAAGCATGCACTACCATGCTTGGTAAACTGAAGCACCTTTTATCTTCTTTTTGAAATTTGAAACAGGGACTTGCTAAGTTGCTGAAGGTCTTGTTAAATTGCTGAGGATAGCCTTATACTGTACTGGGATTATAAATATACCAGAGTGTCCAAGTCAACTGAAATATTTATATACTGTACTGGGATTATAAATATACCACAGTGTCCAAGTCAACTGAAATATTTAAAGTAATGCTTCATTATCTTGAGAACATAAACTGATAAGATACTCTCACAATATCTGCCTCAGCCTCCCAGAAACATTTAATTTTATATTTTTCTTTGAGCAGGAAATAACAGTGACACTTTTTTTTTTTTTTTTTTTTTGGTGGTACTTGGGGTGGAACCCAGAGGCTTTCTACCTCCAGACTATACTCCCAGACCTATTTTATATTTTATTTGGAAACAGAGTCTCACTAAGTTGCTGAGAGCCTCACTAAGTAGCTGAGGCTGGCTTGGAAACTGTGCAATCCTCGTGTCTCAGCCTCCTAAGCACAGGGATTACAGTGTGTACCACCACACCTGGCACACTGACACTTTTGTATATATTAACTTAGAGAAAATTGGTGAAAATGAGAAACAATATATTTTATTAAGGAATAAAACAGTTTAAAAATACCTCAATATTTATATTTTAAAGTCAGAAAGAGTAAGTGAATACATAAGTAAAGAAAATAGTCAAGCCGGGCGTGGTGGCGCACACTTGTAATCCCCGCGCTTGGGAGGCAGAGACAGGAGGATCACACAGGTTCAAAGCCAGCCACGCTGGCTTAGAAGACCCTGTTTCCAAATAAAAATATAAAAAATAGGTCTGGGAGTGTAGCCTGGAGGTAGAAGGGCTTCTAGGAATTCCAGTACCAAAAAAAAAAAAAAAAAAAAAAAAAGTCAAGAGAAGACATCAAAAATAAAAGGCTTGAAGGTATTATCAGTGATAGAGTGCCTGCCTACCATTCATGAGGCCCTGTATTAGATAGATCCCAAACTATAAAAAAAGGGAATAATATTATGCAGAAGATTTAGAAGAAGACAAAAATAAAGGAGAAGTACAAGAACAAGTAGAACAACAAGAAGAAGCAGGGTCTTAAGAAGAAAAGAAGAAAAATGGAGATGTAAAGATTAGAACAAAGAAAATCTAGAATGAAGAACATTCTGTATAATTATATAGTACCATGATCATTAAGCATTAAGAAAGTTGAAGAGCAAGCACATGTTTGTTTTTATTTTCTTTTAAATAATTTATTTCATATTGATAGTGACTGAATGCTGCCAAAGGCACAGTTAAGAAAATAAAAATAAAATAGGAAAAATGAGAGGAGTTAGAGTTAGATATAAAATGTCTCCTAAATATATCATCTATTGTTGTTTATAGTTGATGTGATTAAATCAGGAGTGTTGTAATCTTATAAGTTGATGAATCCATTTTAATGGATTTATCTGAGTGGAAAACCAAGGTCAGTGTGGTGTGGCTGGAGAAGGTAGTTGTTTGGGGGTGTGGCCTTAGGAACTGTGAATTAGTTTTGAATCCCACTTCTTGTTTGTCCTCTTGCTTTAGGCCTTTGTGATGTAAAGAGCAGAGCCCGTGTTCTCTCTCTCTTTGCTTCCTGTTGCCAAGCCCTCAGTTTCATACCCTGCTCTCACATGGACTAAACATTGAGATCTCCAAAAATCTGGGAGCAAATACATATTTCTTCCTCTAAGTTGAGTGGTGAAGTATTTTGGTTTAGAGCAGTGGGAATGCTGGCCTAGATAGAAGACAACAGGAAAAAAAAATAATTCTAGGGATTCTAAGGTTGTTATTTTCATTTACATTACAAAATGCCTATGCTAGTATTTCCAACCCACTTTCCTACTAGTTATCATGACAGCTTTTAAAGTAAAATCTAATAAACAAATTAATTTTTCTTTATATGATTATAAGAACTTACTCCACTATCCAGTAGTTTGCTGAGCTATTTGAGGCACTCATTTTGTGCTCTCCAAGGTTAGAAAAAAACTTACAAAAATAATGCATGAATAAAATTAGGCTGAAGCATGCATTGAGATCACAATAAAACACTTTTCTCATTGAAAAATGCTTCTTCTATGACAGATGTTTTGACAACTACACTTATTATCTCTGTGTGGATCCCTCTCTGTCCTTCCCCTTGCTAACATCTACTGACAGGCAGTGATCAGTGTTAGCAAACAGCTCCACTGTTGCTAAGCATCTATCCAGCAAGCCTCCTGCAGTCTACAGGCAAAACAAAAACCCTTCATGACATAGCTGAATAATTAATTAAACTCTGGTAAGTCTGTTCTGCCATTTACTGAAATTAAAAAGATAATAACCTTACCTGTGATGACATGTCTCCAAAATAACAAGGGCCACAATGAACAATGGACACTGTCAGGAATCCTGCCCGACAGCCGACGGGGCTTGGCGAGATGATGAGTACCAGACGACTCGAACACAAACCCACAAGCCGGGAGTCAAGTCAAGCGAGATCTCATTTATTTCTCTCCAAGCAGTTCTTTATATAGCACCAAGCCATGAGGGGAATTTAGCCTAGCCTATCCGGGATAAAGATCACTAGCACGTAGTTTACAGCCAATCCCAGGCCAGTACATGAGCCATTCATGTGTGCGGAAAGCTAGAAAGGGAAAAACCGCTCAGTCTCCCCACCCATAATGAATGGGGAAACCACGCCTTCCTAGCTTCCTCCAGGCGCCATCTTGACCGTTTTTTTGCTGAATCACTTTACTTAAAGTTTTGCCTTAGGCCGTAGGCCTCTCAGGCCGAATCTTCTTAGGCGCTGTATAGACACACCCCATCAGGACACCAATGGCATAGAGCAATATGCTTTGCTGACCTGCTAGCAAAATGTTGATGTTACTACTGAAAATAAAAAAAGGAAAATGCCCTTTGAATTTTTATCATTGTCATGTAAGATTTATTAAACACTGATAGTTTTATTTAGCTAGGTCTTCTCCGAGCAAGTTTTACCAGATCTGACATTTAAGAGCTGGGGTTTTAAACCAGGCAGTGTTGATAAAGTTGATTGTAAAATGTTGGTACTTGAAAAAAGATATTAAAAATTGGATGTGTGAATAGAAGTAACATTAATGGCGAAAAAGAAAAAAAAAATAATGTTTGCTTTTCAGCTGTAGGGGAGATAAAACTGAAGTAAAGAGATGTGTGTCCCCAAAATATATAGCCCTGAATGTATATTTGGATTTGCTAAAATAAAAACAATTAAAAACCAGTTGGAAGGCTAATCAAATTGGGTCAGGTAAAAGCAAGATACGCTTGGTATAGTCATGACTTGATGTAGGTTATGTTATAAAGAAGTAAATTTTTATAACTGTACAGAGAATGAGTTTGAGTAGACTCATAAGACTTATCTGAAATTGTTTTCTTTTGATCATAAATGGTCAGCGATAAGTATTTTAATTAAGGTTTTAATAGATTTCTTTTCCACCTGCAGTCAAGATTCTCTTTCATTAGTTTTGTGATAGAGCAAAAAGTAAATGAAAATCTATAATAACTTTTGATTGTACTATGAATGCACTTAAAATCTAATTTAGGAATCTTGTGCTTTCATATTATGAATTACTTACATGAATTAATAAAAAAGCAATTAGCCACTAATGACTAAGATACAATGAGGAAAGGAGAAATGTATACAGCTTCTGTCTTATTTTCTCTTTCTTGCTCAGCAGGTTGTTTCCACCACTGTCTTATTCAAAATAAAATGCTTTTTGTGGTTCTTCAATACTTCTCTAAAATGTTTCCTGCACCATTATACTCTAGTTGAAGCTCAACTCATCAATGCTTCAGACTTAATTTTCTCGCCACTTGTGAGATATTAAAAATGCTACATATAGTTATACATACATAAAGTTGCAATAAAATTTCTATCAGTCATATGAAAATGAGATTGGAATCAATATATGAAAATCTCTATAAAAATCTATAAAATACTTTGTTTTTCATTAAATATGCTAGACTACAGGGATACTTTCCAATTGTTTCTTATTTAAAAGATACATGAATACAAACAGACAGTGTTGACCGAAAGATACAGGGAAATAAGTTGAAGATTAGATTGCTTTTACATGAAAAAGACTCATTAAGTGTCCTATAAAGCATATGGGACATTATTTAAATGAAACCACTTTGTCCACTATCTAATGCTCAGTTTTCTAGCTGCCATAGAACTCCCAGATGGTCATAGAGGAGGAGGTTCCTATTCCTAACACAATTATACCCTAAAAATTCATAATTCCAATTTACCTTGCATTAATTAAAGTACTTTTATATTGTAAAAATTAGATCATGAAAATAAATCCATGTTGAATTCTACACATGTTCTCTTACTCTAATAAATCTATCTTGATAGTCAAATTTTAATAAGCAAGTTGTTGCTAAGTATGAACTCAGAGAAGATGTCAATTACATTATACACATCTCAGTGTTATCTAATGGTCTATAGTGTAGAATGTCTCCAAATTCATAGTGATAATGTTGATACCTGTTAAGTATACCTTGCTTTTAAATCTATTACATATGACAATTTTTGATATTTGCAAATGTGAATTGCCACATTTTACTTCTGACACCTTGCTCTTTACTTTTATATTAAATATATCTCTTCAAATATACTATTGCAAATTGTTTGTTTTCAGTCCAGTTGCCTTATTGTGAGTCACCTTTAAGTATATTTACTATAAGGTAAATATTTTATTAGAAACAATTTACTTCAAATGTAACTCTTGAAGCTGGGCATGATGGTGCACACTTGTAATCCCAGCATTCAGAAGGCTGAGACGGAAAATCCTGATTTGCAGGTAGCCTCAGCTACTTATTGAGGCCCTCTGCAACTTAGTGAGACCCTGTTTCAAAATAAAGAATACAAAGTAGGGCAGGGGGTGTAGCTAAGAGATCAAATGCCCCTGGGCTCCATCCCCAGACCTACTATCTATCTATCTATCTATCTATCTATCTATCTATCTATCTTTCTTTCTTTCTTTCTATCTATCTAGATATAGATATAGATATAGTTCCTGCATGCTACAAAGAAGAAAAACATATAGGAATAGAACGTTAAAATGGGATAGGGGAAGAGACGTGGGGAGGGGAAAATGAAGAACTAATTAAAGAAACAATTTATTCTCTGACTATGTATAGAGTTTTTATAACCAATCTCACTATTATATTTAGGTGTAAGTTGTGAGGTAGGACTTGAAGAGAAACACACTAAGACCACTGTGCATATGTGACTTTGAACCTCTCTATGTTGGGTTATTACAGTGCACCAATACAAGTTTATTAAAAAGGAGGAAGTGGAGGTGTCCATAGGTTTGTATTTTCATTATACTTCATTTAGAAATATGATTATCTAAAGAATCTCCTTGCCTGAAAGACATACAATACCAGGCCATAAAGCTTTTAGCATATTTTGATTTTAAAATCGACACATCAGCTTCAAAAGACTTATATAGTTTCTGTTTTTTTCTACAAATAAACTCTTCAAATAAAACCTATTAATTAAAGAAAATTGGTGCAACAGAAAATGCAACTTTCTTGTCCTTTTTCATCATACTCTTTGATAAAGATGGAGATATATACATGAAGAGGACTTTTTATCTGAACGGTGTTTAGAAGACACTTAGCCTTATTTAGTTGAATTTAGATTTTCACCCAAGCCATTCCATCTAAATCCAACACACAGTTGTATACTTTCAATTTAGTACCTTATTAATTTGAATGTAAGTATTTAAAAAGTCCCTGATCTTAAAATTAAACAGTATTAAAAGTAGAGTTAGAAGAGTAATTTTAAATCTCAAAGAGAGTATGTGAAACCTGGGTTTCTAACTGCCGAGTTAAAGATGATGAGTTATCAAAGATGTGTTGACATGTAAAATGGCCTGACAAGAAAAAAAAAGATCATCATATGTTGATCGTGGTTTTTATATATACTTTTATTGTGAGCACCTATGGCTATTTTTTTTCTAGAGTTGACAAGTGATAGTTAAGAGGGAAGCTTTGGTTCTTGTTGAGAGCTTTAGAACTGAAGAAAAAATGTAATTAAGTATTTTCTGAAGCCAGGCATGGTGGTACACGCTTGTAATGCCCATGCTTAGGAGGCAGAGACAGCCTTTCTAACTTAAGAGACCCTGTTTCCAATTAAAAAAAATATAAAATTGGTCTGGGAATATAGCTGGGAGGTAGGAGGATTTTTAGGAACTCCAGTACCACACACACAAAAAACTATATATATATACTTGGTAATAGAAAAGATCTTGAGAAATTTGAAATTTGAAATCTGAAATCTAGGGCTTAGATTTTTTTTTCCTTTTTTTATTTTTTTAGTGGTGCAGGAGTTCCTGGAAACCCTTCTATCTCCAGGTTATACTCCCAGACCTATTTTATATGTTTATTTGGAAACAGGGTGTCTTAAAATAATATAGAATCAATATCTTATTTTTTGTTTGTGTGCATCTGGGGATTGAACCCAGGAGCACTTTATTCTTTATTTTGAAACAGGGTCTCACTGAGTTGCGAAGAGCCTCACTAAGTAGCTGAGGCTGTCCACAAACCGAGATCCTCCAGTCTCAGCTTCCCAAATGCTGGGATTAAAAGCATGTGCCACCACGCCTGGCTAAAAACTTTTATTTTAAATAGAATCTCTAAGTTGCTGTGAGTGTCCCTAAAGTGCTAAGGTGAGTCCTGAAACTAAAATTCTCCTGTCTCATCCTTGCAAGTACTAGGATTACAGCATGTGCCATGATGCTCAGCTACATGAGTTTATTTCTGATTATTCTCATCTGTTCCATTGATCTACGTATCAGTGTGTGTGTGTGTGTGTGTGTGTGTGTGTGTGTGTGTGTATCTGTGCCTGTGTGTATGTGTGTGCCAATAACTTGTTGTTTTTGTTACTATGGCTTTGTAGAGTTTTTTAACTTAGATAATAAGATGCTTCCAGCATTACCCATTTTGCTTAAGATTTGCTTTGGGTATATATGGTCTTTTGTGCTTCTGTCTTAACATGGCTTGTATTCTGATTCTTACTAATAACTTGTTGTGTCCTAGTATCTACACATATTTACATAAATCTGTAAAGTGGCAGAAACTAGTTTACTCCCATATGCTAGAAGAGGGATTTTACTCTTGATGTTAGCACCATCTTACCTTCATTGAAAGAAAACAAAATCAGGACAATGCACTAAACTTCTAAAATGAATATGTGCTTTTAGCAAATATTATAAGAGATGCACTTGGGAAAATTTTCTTTCTGAATTTTTGTCATTTAATTTTAATATTTATATTGTATTTCTGATTAAATTATATGAATATTTTAGATTCTATCATTTTAATTACATTTTAAAAGTAATATCAAGCATAAGAAAATGTTTTCTTATGTTTCCTATTTTTATAGCCATCGAAATTTGTATTGACTTTTGTAGAAAACTTTAATTTCATATGTGATTCAGCTCAACGGGCTCCCTCTCCTTAGGGATCCGGTTCCCTTGCTTTATACCTCAGTTTTCTGTCTCTACAATGTCATTAATACATGCCATTTTAATTGCCACATACTTATTATTAAATTATCTCCTTTATGTCTTACTGTGAGACTATTGAAAAATAGCCATTTGGGAAAATTTTTGAAAATCTATGATACTTTATTTTAGATCTAGTGTCAGGTAAGTAATTATTTGTTGTCTTCATGAATAAACCTTATCTTGGAAATAAATATGTACAAAATGACTTTTGGATTTAAACATTTTAATTGGAGCTATAATAATTATAAATTGTAAAATATTGAGGAAAATTCTTGATTTATTTTTAATTTAGGCGTACTTGCTTGCAGTTTGTGACAATTTTTTTTAGTAGCATGTGCCCTTGGCCAATCTCTTCTCTCTGTTCAAATACTGAGGAAGTAAAATTTGCACTCATCTTCAGGATGAATTGATCTTGATTAGATTATCTAAGGACACCATTTCCATATCTCTTTTGCCAGAGAATGACAGGAATGTATTATCTACTCTTGCCATTAAGATGCCACAAAACAAGTTTGTGAATGAGGAAAATTTATCTGGGAAAATTCCCAAGGCTTTTGTATATTGAGTACAAGAGTGGAAAGCCTAGAGATACTGTAGATAAATTTGCACATTTGGACTTCTTATCAAGAAATGGAATTGATTTTCTATGTTGTAAAATATTAACCTTGTATTTTTGTGTGTGTGTGTGTTATCTTTTCTTATTATTTTATTTTTTAAATTGGTGCATTGTAGTCATATATCAATCACATTGGAGTACAAGACTTGAGAGGATATACAAGCACACATCATCCAATTAGCCCTTCTCCAGCCCCCATCCCATTCCCTCCCTCTCCCTCCATCCCACACTTCTTTGGTGATTTACTTTGATACATTTCTTTATGTACCTCCTGCGTTTTAAAGAGGCTCCGTCCTCCAGTATTACATACCCTCTGATTGGTCACATTAGTTGCTTCACTATAGGGCCCTTTCTATAGCTCAACCTCTTCCTGTTGCCCTTTTCCTCCTAGTTATTTCTGATTAAGAGAAGCGTCTGATTGATATTTTCTGTGATATTTCTCTGTGCATGCTGCGTTGCAAGTACCGATCCCACTCTTGATGGTCCCAGTAGTGGCCTGGCTACTCAGTGGACTGATTCAGACCTCGCTGGCTCAAGCAGCGGCCTTGCCTCATGGGAGGCCCCAGTTCTGGTCTCGCTGGCCCCTGAACCGGTCTAACCCCTAAGCTGGCTTTGGTCCCGGCCTTGGAGGCCGCAGGAGTGAACTTGCCTCACGCCAGGCTCCGATGCTGGCCATTGGCCCCTGCACCGGCCTAACCCCTTGGCAGGATTCCAATCCCGGCCTCGGAGGCCCCAGTACTGGCCTAGCCTCACGGCAGGCTCCAATGCCAGCCTCGTTGGCCCCAGCACCGGCCTAACCGCTCGGCAGGTTCCATTCCCAGGTTAGGAGGCCCCAGCACTGGCCATGTCTCACGGCAGGCTCCGATGCTGGCCTTGCCTCACAGCAAGCTCTGATGCTGGCCTCGCTGGCCCCAGCACCAGCCTAACCCCTCGACAGGCTCTTATCCCGGCCTCGGAGGTTCCAGTACCAGCCTTGCCTCACGGCAGGCCCTGATGCCGGCCTCACTGGGCCCAGCACCAGCCTAAACCCTCGGCAGGCTCTTATCCTGGCCTCGGAGGCCCCAGTACCAGCCTTGCCTCAAGGCAGGCCTCAATCCCGGCCTCGGAGGCCTCAGCACCGGCCTTGCCTCACGGCAGGCTCCAATGCCGGCCTCGCTGGCCCCAGCATCGGCCTCACCCCTCGGCAGGCTCTAATCCCGGGTACGGAGGCCCCAGTACCGGCCTTGCCTCATGGCAGGCTCCGGTGCCGGCCTCTCTGGCACCAGCACCGGCTTAACCCCTCGGCCGGCTCCGATACTTGCCTCGGACGTCCCAGCACCAGCCATGCCTCACGGCAGGCTGCGATGCCGGCCTCACTGGCTCCAGCACCGGCCTAACCCCTCAGCAGGCTCTTATCCTGGCCTAGGAGGCCCCAGTATCGGACTTGCTTCACGGCAGGCTCTGATGCTGGCCTCGCTGGCCCCAGCACCGGCCTAACCCCTCGGCAGGCTCCGATCGCGGCCTTGGAGGCCCCAGCATTGGCCTCACCCCTCGGCAGGCCCTTATCCTGGCCTCGGAGGCCCCAGTACCGGCCTTGCCTCATGGCAGGCTCCGGTGCCGGCCTCACTGGCCCCAGCACCGGCCTAACCCCTCGGCAGGCTCTTATCCTGGCCTTGAGGCCTCAGTACCGGCCTTGCCTCAAGGCAGGCTCCAATGCCGGCCTCACTGGCCCCAGCACCGGCCTAACCCCTCGGCAGGCTCCGATCCCGGCCTCGGAGGCCCCAGCATTGGTCATGCCTCACGGCAGGCTCCGATGCCGGCCTCGCTGGCCCCAGCACTGGCCTAACCCCTCGGCAGGCCCTTATCCTGGCCTCGGAGGCCCCAGTACCAGCCTTGCCTCATGGCAGGCTCCGGTGCCGGCCTCACTGGCCCCAGCACCGGCCTAACCCCTCGGGAGGCTCTTATCCTGGCGTCGAGGCCTCAGTACCGGCCTTGCCTCATGGCAGGCTCTGATGCCGGCCTCGCTGGCCCCAGCACCGGCCTAACCCCTCAGCAAGTTCCGGACCCGACCTCGGAGGCCCCAGCACATGCCTTGCCTCATGGCAGGCTCCAATGCCGGCCTCGCTGGCCCCAGCATCGGTCTAACCCCTCTGCAGGTTCCAATCCCGGCCACGGAGGCCTCAGTAGTGGCCTTGCCTCACAGCAAGCTCCGATGTCGGCCACTGGCCCCGGTGCCCGCCTAACCCCTCAGCAGGTTCCGATCACTGTCTCTGTGGTTATTATTTCAAAGGTTCCAGGTGTAATGTATCAGATCTCTGCTTCCCCTGAGTATTGGCCACTGGCATTGCCACTGCCTCCACCGTTTCAAATCCTTTCCAGGCTCTTTTTCCACTCTGAATGTTGTCCAGTGTTTCTAAGCATGTGTGATGGTAGCATTCGACATTTGGTGTAATTTTTCCAAAAAAATAAAGTTGGTAAGATCCGGTTTCTGCTTCTCCTGAATACAAGTCTCCACCACCATCGCGGAGAACTCTTTCAACACCGCATTTCTCCTTGGTCTCCGCTAAACTCTCTACTTACATGTGATGTCTGAGATTCTTAACAATATAGAGAAATAGCAGTCCTCTTTCACGGCAACTTTTTCCATAAGTTCCAGTGGATTTAGATAAGTTTTGTCTGCATCTCCAGTGTCCTGGCATCCATAACGGCTTTTTTACCTCCTCTCCGATATTTTTCTTTATCTTTTTCTGTTCTGGGCCTGGTTTCTCCAGGGGTCTGGCGTGATACTCGCAGTTCGGCCGGGGCCCAGAGTCCCGTGACCCGGGCCCCATCTGGCGTGCCCCACGCGCGACCCCCACCCAGAACCCAGTGTCTTACTGGACCCGGTTTCTACAGAGGTCTGGCGTGCTACGCGCAGTTCAGCCAGGGGCCCAGGGGCCCGCGACCCGGGCCCCGGCTGGTCTTAACATTGTATTTTTGTTTTAGTCAAAAATCCTTAGAAAGCTAAGTATCTACGTATGTTTTGTTAAAAGTAAAGATTGATACAACTGACCAGGTATCTGACATCACCAAAAAATCTACAGAAAATTGTTTCAGAAATAGAATATTCAAAAGTGTATAGATTGACTTTGACTAAGAAACACAATATAAAAATGATTCCTGGTGATACACCTCATGCTTTCCTAAAGATATTTAAATATATATGCAAAATAGTGCATACAGTATATTCCTAAAACTTCCACTTTGGGCAATTTGGAAATGTAAAAAAAAATACTGGAGGCCTGTAATGTTATAGACAAGATAAAGATGCTACTACAAATATTTCTCATTCTGAAAACAAGACCAGTTTTAAACATTTATCTAAGTTACGTTAATATCCTTAACTCAAACAGACAGATTAAGTAATGAAAAGGTTTCTCCGTCAGTATATTAGAGTTAAATAAAGAAACAAATTATTAAAGAAATTTCATTTGAATAGCAAACTGATTGAGTATTCTTGCAATTGCAGTGAATTCTAATGGAATATCATCGTATCTCGTTTGTTGAGTACTCTTGATTTGTATTTATCAGTCTTTATATTCACATAATGAAATGTTTAAACCTATGCTTCTAAAATATCTTCTTCCTCTACATATTGATGATAAAAATTTTGTTTCCCATTTGTATTACTTTCTCCTTTCCACACACTCTGTTTCTCCCTCTCAAGTAGTTAACATTAAGCTTTTTCTAGGCATACAATCTTCGCATTCAATTACTACTTTTAAAACACCATGCTGGAAGTTTGACCTTCCTCCTGTTTTTAGTTACCTGAGTTCATCTCATGATTTGGAAAAGACTAAAGGCAAAGGTCTAGCCAATGAAGGAATGATCAGTTAACAGCTAAACATCATATTCAAGATAGAAAATGCTCACTTACCCAATGCCTACCTAAGGAAATCAGCATAAGAGAACAAGGTCTGATAACTCCAGAAATTAGGCTGGGTATAATTTATCTTTAAGGGCCATAGTTTCTATGAGAAGATTATACCAGTAATGTACAATGTTTTTCTTACTGGATATTTATTCTGGAAAGTCTTAAAATGAAAAGTCACTGAAAAATATAAGGGTAGGAATAAAAGTTTGAAAGTTTATTTTGAGCTGTTGTGGATAGAGGAGATCCTACAGTGGGGGGGGACTGAAAAATGGTGGCTGTTATAGCTGTTGGGAAACCAGATTTATCCCCTTTTGTGACTTTTTTATTCTCATCTGTCCCTGATTGTTATGTTTTGGATCCTGGAACTCGATGTCCTTGGTCCAAATGCAATCCTTAATTTGGATCTCTGTTTTTAGAGCCTCCTTGTGATTAGCAGATTTTTCTTTCTCCTGACTTCCTTCCTTCTGATGTTGCCTCTAATTCTCCTTCCTGATTACTCTTCAAATTTGTTTATAACACTTCCTTTAACATGTACTCTTCCTGCCTGGCCATTGTCTCTTATTAAGCTTCCCTGATTCTGCTGGTTTTTTTTTTTTTTTTTAAAGATGTTTATTCTTAACCCTTCCTTTCCCTAGTTCCTATGCCCTAAACAGCCTCCTATCCATTTCAAACTCCTCACTGGTTGAAAGAAACAGGTACATGGTAGATACCAACTAAAGACATTCATATGGTGAAGATTTGGGAATTTGTATAAACCACCATCATCATAATTAATTTTAATGATATCTGTTTTCCCTGACAATTATTATTGAAACTATCAATGAACTCTTCAGACAGTGCTTAATAGTTGAGAATAATTTTTTTCTCTTTTTGTTTTTGTTCTTATGGTACTACAGACTAACCCTAGGAACATTCTATCTCCCAGTTATATTTTATTTTTATTTTAAAATAAAGACTTGCTAGGTTGGTGAGAGTCTCACTACTGACTTAGGCTATTCTTGAACCTTCAATTCTCCTGTCTCAACTTCTCAAGTACTGCGATCACAACCATGCACCACCATACATGGCTGAGAATAGTTTCATTTTTTCAAATTTAATTTAGCTAAATTATTATTCCTGAATATCTAACATATTAGAAACAATGGAAAATTAATGAGAAAAATAAAAATGAACAGAAAATGTTCAAAATGAGGAGTTTAATTTTTTATAAAGTTCTCATAAAAATTACCTTTAAGAGTTGACAAAATGAAAGCAGATATCTAGTAGCCAAAGTAATTTTCTCCTCTTGAGACCTACAAAAGAAAATAGAAACCCATTTTATGAACATTTGCCTTATGATTATAAAGAAATCCAGATCTTAAGCAATTTATTTCCCACTTTTGTGAATTTTCCTATGGGTAAATACAAAAAAATAAAATCCTATTTTTAAAATTCTCAGGAAAATTGAGTCATAAAACTAGAGTGAAGACAAACAAATAACAAAACCAAGAGTTTATAGCAAAAAAAAAAAAATGTATGGGTAGATCCTTGCAGGAGTGTGACATTTAAAAATAAGTCACCATCTTAAGCCGAGCGTGGTGGCACACACTTGTAAACCCAGCATTCGGGAGGCTCAGCCTCAGCTACTCAGTGAGGCCCTCTGCAACTTAGTGAGACCCTGCTTCAAAATAAAAAATAAAAAATAGGGCTGGGGGTATAGCTCGGAGGTCAAATGCCTCTGGGATCCATTCCCAGACCCGAAAAAAAAAAAAAAAAGTCACCATCTTTATTTTTTATTTTCAAACATTGGGAAGTCACTATCTTTACCTTTATGGACCAGACTCACAGTCACAGATTTCTGATATTTTGACTGTAAGGTATAAAGAAATGCAATGAATAAGCAATTTTAAATATTTTCAGTATTTTACATGGAAATTATATTATTAGGTACTATTTTGATAATTTCAGTTTAGTTATAACAATATCTGGATTCTATAAATTGTACTTTCTACTATATAATACTTCCCATACACTGACCTTATTTATTATACTATAAGGTAGACTTTTATTCTTCACATATCATGCTGTATTTATGAAAATAAATTGTCATGTGGGACTCATACTCTGAAATGTTCTTTATGTTCCTTTCTTCCTGTCTGCTCTTAATAATATGGTATTAGCATGCACCTTTCCCTTGATTCAGACGCACACTAGAACACCAGTTTTCCAAATATTACTTTTATTCCTAGCTTTTGACTCTCACACCATGACTCTCCTATAATTTAGGATTTTCTATTGTATCACATTAAAATCTTAAAACATGAATTGATTTTATATAAAGAGTTTACTGAGGCTGAGTTATCTTCCCACTTTTCAAAGCTCTTTGATAATTTTTTTCTTTCTGTTTACATAATTCTCTTCCTCTGGAATTCTCTGAACTGCAGTTCTCAGTTAAGAGCAATACCTGTTAGAGAAGATATATCTTGTAATACATAGTGCTCTGTGGCTGTTTATAGTCTCCATTTCATTTTCTGATGCTTGAAATCCTCTCTTCATTATGCCTCTTCCAATCATGATGTTGACCGAAGCTGAACTCAAAGTCCAGCTTTCTCATGAATCATGCATTGGACTCTTTTTCCTATAAAATCTTTATAGTATCTTCTGTCAGCCTTGCTCAAAGGTACATAAAATTTTATTTGGTGGTATGGTTTATTGTATGCATCTTGCTTTGCCAGTTGGATTGTGGGTATAAAGGCCAAAGTGTGGAGTTAGAAAGAGAGAGGACAGAGTACATACATTTTCCTAAGTACAACAATGGCAGGAAAATTATATACACATCCTTATTTTCATCATAGACTCAATCCTAATAAAAATATTTTAGATTTATTTAATGTTCTAATTTATTGATGCATTTTAACCATACATCATCATGAGGTATGAAATGGTAGAGACATATATACATACATCATGCATTGAGCTTTGTCTAAAGCCCCTCCTATGTACTATATTTTAATTTGTTTGAATATAGTGAGATGGTTGGGACAAGCACAATGTAAAGAAGATTATGACAGAAGAAAATCATGACTCCTTCATCACTTTGAAGCTGGGATCATTCATTGCTTGGCCATGCAGTATCTGAGAGCATGAATCACATCTTTTCTTCCAGGAAGATGGGCAGGGAGCCCTTCATTTTGCAGCCTAGTACTATGCATTGAAGTGTGTTCTTTGTTGAGCTTATGTCAGTGAACCTGCCAAATTTGACATGAGTCCCTGCCATTGTTTCTAGAATAGTGAGGTATAGTTTTTATTGATCTATATAGTTGCCAAATGCTTGACATCTCTCAGTGAAACCCTGGGTTTTGTTGAGTTCATGGCTATCAGTCAACATATATGTGTTTTGTGTGTTTGTGTGTGATTTTCAAACTACCTATCTACCTATTTATCTGTGTGTATGTACAAATATATTTATAAATGTATTTATATATTTAAAAGTATATTTATGTATGTACATGTATACACATGTGTGTAAAATTCTGAAATTCTTGTGACATCAATATTACATAATTGGTGACATGAAACCACGATATTGGTTTAGAATGCATCATATGTGATTTTTGTATTGGATATTTGCACTTTATGTTTCAAAAATTAGTAATCTAGCTTCAGTTTAAGTAATAAAACTTTATATATTTTTTACCAAAGTACTATGTTTTAGATTTTTGTTTTTAAATGTAAATAAAGAACAATTATAAAACATGAATATATAACAGGATTTTTTTTATAAGAGACATAAGTTGTTTTGAATAAAATTTTATTTGCCTTTTCATTTTTGAGGTACTAGGGATTGAACTCAGGGGCATTCTAGTTCTGACCTATACCCCAGCCCTAATTTTTTATTCTTTATTTTGGAACAGGGTCTCAATAAGTTGTGGAGGGCCTTACTAAGTAACTGAGGCTGTCCATGAAACTCTGATCCTTCTGTATCAGCCTCTCAAGTACTAGGGTTACAAGTATGTGCCACCACACCTGGATCAATATATTCTTACTTAATATTACAACACAGTTCACTATGTTACTGGCAGAATATATCCAGTCCAGTATATCCTCACTAGTACTGTGTGCCAAGGTTCTAGCCCTTCTTTGTGTTCCTGCTTCAAACTAACTTCCGTTTTTGAAACCAGAAAGTTCAAATAGTTAAAAGTATATTCGGTAACAACTAATATTTTTAAATTACCTTCTAACATGCAATAAGAAATAAATACATCAGCCAGGTGGGGTGGCATATGCTTATAATCCCAGTACTTGGGAGACTGAGACAGAAGGATCAAAAGTTTAAGACTAATCTCAAAAAATTAGGGAGATTCTTTTTTTTTTAATTAAGTGCATTGTAATTTTATGGTGCATTTACATTTTACATTGGGGTATAGAGTTTTAGCAAAATATATGCACACAGCTTTTATTGCCCTCTCTACAACGCCCCCAATCCTCACTCTTCTAGAGATTGAGATTAGAATTAGCAACTTCGTACATGTTCATAGCATTATATCTACCATGCCTTCTCCATGACTTTTCCCTTTCTCCTTTTCCCACCCTCCTTATCCACTCCCTTGGTGTCTGCTCATCTACCTGATATTGCCCTTATTTCTAAATACATCTCTAACTTTTACATATGAGCAAGAACATACGTCTTTGGGGCTGGGTGAACTCAGGATAATATTCTTAAATTGCATCCATTTTCCTACAAATGGCATAGTTTTGTTCTTTTTTATGGCTTAATACACTTCCATTGTATGTATATATTAACATTTTGTCATCCATTCTTTTGTTGATGGACATCTAGGCTGGTTTCATAATTTGGCTATTGACAAACTAGTGAGACCCTGTTTCCAAAAATAAATAAATAAATAAATAAATAAATAAATAAATAAATAAATAAATAAAGTTTGGGAGTGTAACTCAGAGGTAGAATGCTCCTGGGTTCAATCTTTAGAATAACCAAAAAATTTAAACAAAGTTTATGTATAAACATATATTTTAAACATGTATACAAAACCCAGGTGAATGTAGATTTTTAATGTATCTCATATAAATCATTTAGTATTTGCTTGAACAATTATACTTTCTAAACCAATTTGAGATGACAGAAATATCACTAATACTTTGAAACTGCTACCAAATTTCTTTAAAGAGAGTTATTCCTTTGACTTGAAGCATATGAAACTTTAAATTTATGTCAGCTTGTCACATACAGTGTATTGAACATTTGATATTGATTTAATTCACTTTGTGGGACTTTTGTGATTAATCCGAAGTGATAAGTTTACAATAGATTCAGAGTATGATTTATGAAACAATCAATCCATTAACTTTATTGTATTAAATAAAAAATGATCTGGCAGTAATTTTAAATAATGTAAATGGTTACTATAGACAAAGAGTATAATATTCGTTTTAAGAAGGTGACAATTTAGGCTCAGTTCTGGTTGTTAAGTAAAATAATTTTGCACATTAAAAACTAAGATAAAATAGGTAACTTATGCTGGTAACCATTAATATTTTTGTGAGATTAAATTTTCCTTACCTCACAGTTTGCAAAACAGAACTTTATTAATACATTAGAATTGGTCATTCAAACTTAGGCTAAATAAAAGACAAAAGACTAATTTTTTGTGGTTTAGAGAAAATTTTAGTCATATTTTTTATTGTTAAAATTGAATATTTAACACATAAGTACCAAAAAAGTTTTATTGCATTTTTTTATAGTTATAAAATATTTTAAAAATACTAGTTAACTTAGATAATTCTAATATATTAGTTTATAAAGATAATACAATAGTAATTAATTTTTATGCTCTCCTCATTAATTTTTAGGAAGATATTTTATTAAGAGATAAAATTTTTAAGTTATTTTATACTGCACTTTAATATATGTACAATTTTGAAATATAAAAGCAAAACATACACAGAAAAGTCCAATGAGGAGAAAAAATTACCAAGTCACACTTTCCTAGGTTCTTTCTTTGTTAAGTGGCAAATAGATAATTTGTGGAATTCATTGACCCAAGGATATATGTTTTTTTTCCTGATAATCACAAAAACAATAAAATGAACTGGATGAGAAAAAGTCTAATATAATGGGAAAGAGTGAAAATTCGAGTCATTTAAAATGACTACATGTCAGGCAAGCCCCCCCCCCCACCCGGAAGGCCCGGGAGGACCCGGACCCTGGGCCCCAATCCCCGGGAAGGGTGGGCGGGACACCCTTAGGCATCCCCCCCACCCAGAAGGCCCTGGAGGTCCGGGCCACATGGCCCCGACCACGGGAGAGTGGGCAGGAGCGGGCAGGCCACCCTTAGGTGACCCGCCCTACCCGGAAGGCCCTGGGGTTCCAGTGGCATGGCCCAGACCCTGGGCGGGAGGGCAGGTGCGGGCGGGGCACCCTTAGAAGACCCCCCTTCCACCAGGAAAAAAATTTGTTTTCATCGCTACTGAGTGCCTGATCCCTCCCCAAACCACACATACTCTCTTCTCTTATTTAAAAAAACAAAAAAGGGAAACGAAAAAAGAAAAATATTCAAGAGGGGTTAAGATGGCCCCGGTGTCAACTAGAATTTTGGAGATGCAGACAAAACATATTCATCTGAACTGGAATTTTTGTAAAAATTCCCCGCAAAGGAGAACTGCTGCTTCTCTACATCGTTAAGAATCCAGGACGTCACCCATAAGAACAGAGTCTAGCAGAGACTTAGGAGAAAGGCGGTGGTGGCAACAGTGGCCGAGATGGCTGGAGACTTGGATTTGGGAGAGGCAGACATCTGATCCAACCCACCCTGATCCTCTGAAGAAATTACCCCAAAGGTTGAACGCTACTGTCGCACATGCTTAGGAACACTGGACATTATGCGTTATGGGAAAAGAGCTTGGGAAAGATTTGAAATGGTGGAGGCAGTCACATTGACAGCGGCAAGTACTTAGGGGAGGCAGAGGTCTGACATAATACACCTGGAACTTTTGAAGAAATTACCTCAGAGGCAGAATACTACGGTGGTAGTATCATTGGGTACGCATCCTTGGGAACATGGGACAACCTGCTTGGTGAAGAGGGTGCTCAGATCAGAGAAGGCAGAGGGGTGAGGCCAGTGCCGGGGCCAGAGAGACCAGCATCGGAGCCTGTTGTGAGGCAAGGCCGGTGCTGGGGCCTCCGAGTCCGGGATCAGAGCCTGCTGAGGGTTTGGGCCAGTGCCGGGGCCAGCAACACCGGATTTGGAGCCTGCTGTGAGTCAAGGCCAGTGCTGGGGCCTCCGAGGCCAGAATCGGGCCTGCCGAGTGCTTAGGCCAGTGCTAGGGTCAGTGAGACCAGGATCCGAGCCAGTCATGAGGCAGGGCCAGTGTTGGGTCCTCCGAGGTTGGGATTGGAGCCATTTGATGTGTTAGGCCAGTGCCAGAGCCAGCGAGGCTGGGATCAGAGCCTGCTGCAAGGCAAGGCCAGTGCTGAGGCCCCCGAGGCCAGGATCGGAGCCTGCGGAGGGGTTAGGCCAGTGCCAGGGCCATCGAGGCAGGGATCGGAGCCTCCTCTGAGGCAAGGCTGGTACTGGGGCCTCCGAGACCTGGAAAGGAGCCTGCCGAGGGGCTAGGCTGGGATTGGAGCCTGCCTTGAGGTATGGCCAGTGCTGGGGCCTCTGAGGCTGGGATCAGAGCCTGCTGAGAGGTGAGGTCAGTGCAGGGACCAGTGAGGCTGGGATTGGAGCCTGTCATGAGGCAAGGCAGCTACTGAGGCCTCTGAGGCAGGGATCAGAGCCAGCCGAGGGGTTAGGCTGGTGCTGGGGCCAACAAGGTCGGATTGGAGCCTGCTGTGAGGCAAGACCGGTGCTGGGACCTATGAGGTCAGGATCAGACTATGCCGAGGGGTAAGGCCAGTGTCGGGCCCAGGGAGGCTGGGATCAGAAACTGCTGTAAGGCAAAGATGGAGCTGGGACTTGCGAGACCAGGATATGAGCCTACTGAGAGGTTAGTTCGGTGTGTGGTCCAGCGAGGCCAGGATCGGGACCTCCCATGAGGCAAGGCTGATGCTGGGGCCAGCAAGGTTGGGATCAGAGTCCTCCGGGTGGCCAGGCCACTACTGGGGCCACCAAGAGTGGGATCGGAACTTGCAATGCGGCATGCACAGAGAAATAGCACAGAAAATAAAATCCAGATGCTTCCCCTAATTAGCAAGAACTAGGAGGAAAGGGGCAACAGGAGGAAGTCGAGTAGTAAAAAGGGCCCTATTGAAAATCAATTAAGGTGACCAATCAGAGGGGAGGGGATGGAGGAGGATGGAATCTCTTTAAAACTCTGAGGTGCATAAACAATTATATCAAAGATAACCACCAATTAAGCATGGGATCGAGGGAGGGGGAGGGAATGGGATGGGGATTGGATGAGGGCTTATTGGATGATATGTGCCTATATATCCTCTCAATCTTGTATTTCAAAGTAATGCATGATTACAAAAAAATGACTACATGTCTCACTAAATTGCAAAGAGCCCCCCAGTACCGCAAAACAATAAAATAAAATAAAATAAAATGACTACATGTATTTTTTTCTCATCTAACATTTTGTTTTTTATTTCTGAAGTAATTTTCAACTAAACCACTGCTTTTGTAAATAAAATAAATATTGATAAAACTTATTTTATAAAGAAATAGTACTTTAAAATCTAAAAATATAAGAAAGATCAAAAGATAGAAATCAATCATATGTTAAGTGCAAGCTAACAACAACAATAACAATTAGTATTGACACCCTTTGTGCATTTATTAGTTAACAGTTCTTGTTCATCAGTTTATAATTTTTTAATGGTTAACAACTTAAGACAGAGAAAGCAAGAGCCGGGCGTGGTGGCGCATGCTTGTAATCCCAGCATTCGGAGGCTGAGACCAGAGGATCGTGGTTTGCAGACAGCCTCGGCTACTTAGTGAGGCCCTCTGCAACTCAGTGAGACCCGGTTTCAAAATAAAGAATAAAAAATAGGGCAGGTGCTGTAGCTCAGAGGTCGAATGACACTGGGTTCCATCCCCAGACCCTCAAAAAAAAAAAAATTTAAGAGAAAGCAGTATAGATGATAGAGGTTTATAAATCTTAAAAATTATATAAACCTTTTTTTTTCTTTTAACAATTTTTTTATTGAACATAAATAGTATACATTTAAACTATATTTGGTGCCCTCTCCCCCCCCCGCCCCCGTTTTCCCTTCCCCCCTTCCACCAATAGTTGTCCAGGTTAACCATGTCTTATTCATAATTTTACACATGTTCAGATGTAGACCCTCATTAATCAAGATCAGCCTTCCTTCTCTCCTATCTTTCCATTCAAACTTTGCTGGTATTTCCCCTCCATTATCAGGAGTCCCACTGGTATCCTCTGTGTTTCCTAGTTCGGGCATATTAGAGGAAACATATGTACCTTCTCCTTCTGTGCTTGGCTGATCTCACTTAACATAACCTTAAAATAATGTACTTGTTCATATTTCTATAAGCATATAAAAACTGAAATATTGCTAATGTATTTTTACTTATTTTTTAAATAATTTTATTGGTGCACTGTAGTCATACATCTTAAATACAGATGGTAGAGGCAAATGTGCATACATTACTTATTTAGTCCTTCCTCAATTCCCACCCCATTCAGACCTTCTCCCTCTCTTTTTGTTTGGCTTAGTGATTGACTTTGATATGTTTGTGAATGTATATCATGCGCATTATGGAATTTCCCTCTTTCTCTCTACCATCCTCCTCATTTAAGTTGCCTTATCTGCTTATCTATGGTTCTTCCTCCTTTGTCTAGAGTTCCTTCTATGATGCTTTTCTCCCTTCCCTTCTGCATATTAGGGAAAGCATCCAATTTTATATGTTTTATTACTGACCAATCTCACTTAGCATAATGTTATCTAGTTTCATTCATTTCTCTAAAAATGACATAATTTTGTTCTTCCTTATGGCTGAATAAATTTTCGTTGTGTACTATCCCATAGTTTTGTAATCTATTCATTTGTTGATGGACATCTTGGCTGGTTCAATAGTTTGACAATTATGAATTATGAAGCTATGAACATAGACATGCATGCATTAGTTTGCTATTTTGGTTTCCATTGTTTTGGGTAGATACCCAGAAGTGGTATTGCTGGACAGAAAATATGTTCATTCTCATACTTCTGAAAATCCTTTATATAGTTTTCCAAAGTGGTTGCACTAATTTGTAATCCCACTAGCAATATATTAGAGTTTCCACTTCTCTATATCCTCACCAGCATTTATTATTGATTGTGTTTTAAATGATTGATATTCTAGTTGGAGTTAGGTGAAATCTCAGTTTTGATTTGCATATCACTAATTGCTAGTAATGTTGAGCATTTTTATACATTTATTCGCCAGTAATCACTCCAAAATGAATACATAGTATATAATTTAGAAAAAACAATTTGAGGCCTGGCATGGTGGTGCACACTTGTAATCCCCGCACTTGGGAGGCAGAGCAGGAGGATTGCACAGGTTCAAAGCCAGCCTTACTGGCTTAAGCGACCCTGTTTCCAAATAAAAATAGAAAATAGGTCTGGGAGTGTAGCCCAGAGATAGAAGGGTTTCATACCCAGAATCACCAAGAAAAAAAAGAAGAAAGAAAAAGAAAGAAAAAACAATTTGACAGCATGAATTGGACATCAAAGAGATATGGGCTCATATTAAAAGAGCTAATCTAAGAATAATAAGCATAAAAAGGGAATAGAGAATGAAACCAAAAGGATCAACAAGTTTTTTTAAAGAAGTAATATTAGAAAAAAACTTTCCAACATAGAAAAAGAGGGCAATACACAGGTACGGGGAACTTATAGAACCCCCCTTTAGACAAGGTCAGAGAAAAGGTTCATTATGCCCCATAATAGTCAAACTGTACAATGTTAAAGCCAAAGAGAGAATCTTAAAGGCAAAAAAAGTAAACAAACAAACAAAAAAAAAACAAAAAACAAAAACAAAAAAAACAAGTGACATTAAGAAGCAAACCAATTAGAACCACTCCAGACATTTCAAACCAAGTCATGAAAGCCAGGAGGGCCTGGAATAACATTCCAAACTTATGTATTTTTAAATGTAGTGTTATCTTTAATATTATGGAAAGTATTTAATCTATTGTAAATAAATGCAGATTTTAAAAAGTAAATATAAAATGTATAATACTTTTTAAAATTACTTTTTGAAGAAAAAAATTGTCAGAAGCAATTCTCTGAATATATATATATATATATATATATATATATATTCCCATTTTTATTAGTCAAAAGTGCAAAATGTATAAAACACTTAATATTTGCAACAAATGGTTAACTATTTAATATACTCTGCTTTTGTTTAACTATATGTGGATGAAAATTTTATTTATTTATGTACATTTTCAATCAATGAGAAAAAGAATTTGCCAAGTAATAACTGAAATCAATGTAGACAGAAATGAAAGCAAAGCTCTCTATCTTTTGCTATTTAATTCACTGAGATGTGTATCTATTTTTTAATACAGTTGGCTCTTGATATATTATGTTTTATGGACACTTACTCATAATAAAAACATATGAGAAAAATTAAATATTGATGTTCACAGCAGGATAGTCGCAATATTTCATAGATTTTTTTTTTACCAAATAAGCAATATTTCTACTTGCCGGAACATTCCCTGTTGATGAAAGATTACTTTTCTTCATACTCGAAAGAAATTTGAAAAGTCGTTTTGAACTATATTTAGCCATTATGAAACCACTTCTTTTTTGTCAGAAGTAAACAGACAGGAAGTGCAATAGAATTGTTGACAAAATTTGTTTTTCTTGTGGCAAATGACTTTAGTATTTTAAAACATTTTGTATCTTAGAAACATGACTGTATTTTATGTTAAATGTGTAGAATATGTTGATAAAATTTAGACTTCTTGTTTAATAAAATCTCTTTCTACTTTAAAGTAATATTCAAAACATAAATATTTTATCAGTGTCTCAAAGTCAACAATAGATCAAGAGATAGATAAAATAGCATATGGCTACATTACAAGTACAATTTCTCATGACTTTTTGTTTAAATATATATTTCGTTCACAAAATATAGAGATATTTTGGAGACTATATATATATAGGTATATATATATATATATATACCTATATATATACATATGTACAAATGCATATATATTTCTATATGTGTATATGTATATTCATATATATGTGGATATATATGTATATCCAGATAGATAGATAGATAGATAGATAGATAGATAGATATGAGTGATCTCCAGCATCAAGTGCCTTTTATTGCCAATACACCTAAACTCTTGTTCTTTTCTCTTCAGCCAATAAAGAGTGAACAAGAAACAACAGAATGGAAGAAGCAGCACAGACTATAACTGGAAACTCAACCCATGTCCCATCCCCTCCATTTCTTTCCCCATATATATCATTGAGATTGATATTGGTAACTCTCTATGTGTACATAAAAAGATATATCAATTCTTTATGTAACTTTAAAATATTTGAAAATGTCATTGTCAGTCACCAAGTATGTATTTATGTGATATAACATTAATGACTTAGAAATACTCAACTAGACACCTCAGCTCTTCTGGATATTTTCCACTACATTGAACGTCACTATGGAGGAGAGAAGTAGATGCACCCGCAGATGCCGCCACCATTTATTTTCTAGCTAATTTATATAATTAAACTCAACAGATTTTCCACAAGACCAAACATATGATTATTTAGAAAGTAATACTAAGAACAAATGAAAATAAGATAAACCAATAACCTTTAAAGAAGAAAATATATGCCATCAAATAAAATCATTGAATTTTTTAAGTCACTGGAGATTTATTTACCCATAAACTAAAGTGCAGATTGTTAGGAATGATCAGTGGGAGAAACTGAGCTCTGTCTTGTAAATAAATGGTAGGACAGTATGTAGGATTCCCTATGCATCTTTGGCCTTTGGGGGCTTTTTAACTAAATAAGGGGAATAAAATATATACACATTTTAAAGTTGCAAAGTAACAATGTTTCTGATGTGTACCAAATTGTTATATAAAAGCCAAATAACTAGATTTTAGTAAAACAAAGAAAATTCTTAAAAACGACTGTATAATATTCCACTGTTTGAATATATCCATCCATCCCTGAAGTGATTAGCATACAGTGTGTTGGCTGCTTTTCTTACTACGACTTTTCTGCAGTAAATACATTTGTACACATACTTCTGTGTATAGAACCTTATAACTTTTTTTATAGAAAATTCTCAAAAGTGTGATTGCTGGATCAAAGGCTTTATGTATTTGAGTTTTAGAAGAAATTGCAAAATTGATTTTCAAAAGGCAGTACTTGGCATTTCCACCAAATATCAAACAGTAATCCTTTTGTCAAAGATTCTAAAGCAATAGGGCTTACAGCTCTTTATTTTTTTTAACCCTTAGTGTTGGTTACATAACTGAATTTAGCTTTTCCTTTACACTAGTAAATTTTAGCTTTCTTTTAGAGATTTAAAATTGCATCTTTGAAAATTAAACCTTTTTTGCTTTGTGGCTTTTTTAGTATATGTGGCTTTTGACTGTAAATTTATAATAATTGTTGAAGATATACATTACACTGTAACTATTTTATGCATTTAAATTATGTATTAGTAATGCATCACAATAGTTTGCTTAGAATACCAGACAGTGACTTTCTTGTTGAATATTTTCTTTTTCTCTTTTGTCATGGAACTGGGGACTGAACTCAGGGCACTCTACTTTAAAGCTATTTCTCCAGCCCTTTTTTATTTTCTGTTTGTGAAGAAGAGTCTAACTTGGTTGCTGAAAGACTCATTACATCGTGGAGGCTGTCATGGAACTTACAATCCTCCTGTTTTAGCCTCCAAAGAACTGGGCTTACAAGTGTGTGCCGCCCTAATCAGCTTCTTGTTGATAATTTTCTAATTACTAATTTGAGTAATTTTAGGAGGCTTTGGTGAGATCAGAGCTTGGCACAGGCTGTGAGTGATAAGAGAAAGCTGCACATCTCTAGGTAGTTTTATAGGAATGGCATTATTGAGTAGTCATTACACCTCAAAACATGAGTTTATCCCGAAAGACATTTACTAATTTGCTTTAAATTATACTGCATGAGAAGCTGAAGGGATAGACTGTAAGTACAGTCATGCTTGCATGTAGAAAACAGAAGCCTGCCACAACAAGCAGACTTAACACGCACACCCACACACAAAACCCAGAGAACAAAGTCCTGAACATAGTGGTAGTTTAATGATTAAACCTGCAGTTGTTTCTCACCTGGATTCACTCAATAATCCAAGCAAATAGGCTTGCTCTGCTATAAGTGACTTGGAAACCAGAGGCAAACATGTGGGACTAGAAGGAGAAAATAGGAGACGTGAAATTTCAAGCAGTGATGATCTTACCATCAAAGACATTCAGCAAACTTTAAAATAGCTCACAATGAAAAGCCAAAGACCCAAGGCAAAACACTCTGAAGTACAATGAACGATATTGTTTGACATTTGACCAGTAGTCTGCAATAACAAATTATAAACCTAGTCTCTAAATTTAACAGACATAGCAATCACTAGAGAAGGTAAAATACATCGCTGAGTTCCTTCCAGATCAGTACTCCTAACACACAGTCCTGCAACAAGCCCCAAAGTGCTGATAATGATGGAAGCTGTGGACTATTCTTTGAAGAAAACAGCCTTGGAAAAAAAAGTGGGGCATTTAAACAAAATTCTTAGAGAAATTATTGAAGTCTGAATTATATCTATAATCAGGAGCTTTTATTTTCACCTATATGCTTTTCATTGATTTTAGTACTTTCTGTGTGAATTGGTATTGTTCAAAATTTCACTTTCAGTATTTTGAAAATATATAGAAATCAATTGACCTTAGATTATTGTTCTTATTTATAGCAATCATGAAAAAACCCACTTTTTAATATATCCTTATATACTCTTAAGTGATTATATATAGATTTCAGAGTTTACTAAAGATTCCATTATTTAACCTTACATATTTTGAGGAGAGTTTAATTTATATTTATCTCACTCTAGTATGTGAAGTAACTTTTTAAATGTATGAAATAATTTCAATAGGATTAAAAAGAGTTTGCAGCAATAAAATTCTTAGAAGGAATTTTCCAGGTGATATAAAATAAATACCATCACTCTGTGAGTATTTATCTTAAAGAAATTTTTCAGTAAAATAAGAACATGGCTACATGGAAAAATGTATAAAATTATTACTTATGTATTAAAGTGCACAAACTAGAATACTATCATGTTTTTATTATATGTATTTATTTTGATTGTAAGAACAGTACAAAATATTTTAAATATTAAAAGTTGTATACATCTCTATCAAATTACTCTAAAATATTAGCAATAGAGTTTGGGTATTAAGTATATTGTTTAAAAATCACCTGGCTTTACCAGGTGACACAGGACATATGTCTGCATTAGACTATCTTACATTACCAGATGTTAAATATAGCCATAATTGTATCAGCACACAGGAGCACTAATGGAGGCTGTATCTACTATATAATAAAGTTGGAGCCTCAGAACAAGAAGGCCAATGATGTAACCCAGTCCAAGACTGGAGACTGAGGACCTGGAAACTCCTGTTTGAATGTCCTGTGAGAGTCCCTGTTAAATGAGTGTAGAACTGGAGTCCATCACAACAGGTGATGAAAATATAAATTGATGCACCTGCTCAAAAGGATGAGGCTTGTGTCCCTGTGGCTTCCTACTTCAGGCTTTTGTTTCATCTGGGCCCCATCCAATTGGATACTGTAATCCACATCCAGGGCAGGTCTCCTTCCCCTGTGTGCTGTCCCATATGCCAATTATGTCTGAAAATAGCCTCATCCACACACCAAGAAGTCTCTTAAGGCAAGAAATCCTTAAGACACCAAGGCACCTCTCAATATAATCAAGTTAACAATCTATATTAACCATCATCTGTTTTATTATTTTTATCATTATCTCTCCTATTATGCATTCCTTTCTTATGTTAAGCCACCATATCAATTTGATGTACCTAAGAATTTAGAAAATGTAAATGTTCCTTGTATGATCATTCCTGAATGAGCAAAAGCCAAATCCTAACATAAAATTTAAATTTATTTAAATATAACCATGATGACCTTTATATTCTCAAAATTAGTATTATTTTACATATGAATTAACTAGAAGTGGTACTCCTAAATTGCTAGTAATAAAAGTCTATGTAAAAATAATTACACTAATAAGCCTGCATAATTAATTTTAATAATTGAAGTCCTTCAAATTTAAATGCCATGTATTCTGTATATAAATTTCCACAGAAATTTATTTTCTAAAATAAGTAATAGTATCACTACAAATATTCTCATAAATTTATTTCAACTTAAAGAAATTATGTATAAGCAAAGCCTGGTGGCACGTACCTATATTCTCAGTACTTGGGAAGCTGAGATAGGAGAATCACAGGTTTAGATTAGCCTCAACCACTTAAAAAGACCTTCAGCAACTCCTTAAAACCTTGTTTCAAAATAAAGTATGAAAATCTCTTGGGTTCAATTCCCAGTACTAAAATACTTGTAACAATGCCAAATTGAAGAATAAAGTTTCATATAATTCTTCTCATTATAATGAATATTAAAAGTGGTAATTTGGAAAGGTAAAGTAGGCTCCATTGTCTAATGGTATCAACATTTACTTTCAAATGTAGACAATTTTTATGTAGAAAGCTGATGGATACATGCCTATTTGAAAGGCTCTTGTTTTTAATCCAAATAAATACTCCTTTATTTACTCAAGTATCAAAGTACTATTAATATTCAGAATATTTGTAGAACAAAGTATGATTTTTTTGGCATGCTGGGTATATTATTATTATTATTATTATTATTATTATTATTATTATTATTATTTTGGCGGTACTGGGGTTCCTGGAAGCCCTTCTACCTCCAGGCTATTTTATGCTTTTTATTTGGAAACAGGGTCTCTTAAGCACGAATGGCTTCGAACCAGTGCGATTCTCCTGTCTCCGCCTCCCAAGCGCGGGGATTACAAGCTTGCGCCACCTCACCCGGCATGCTGGGTATTTAAAACAAAATATCACTGGAAAAATCTTGCCTTCCTGTCTCATACACTAATTTCTCTCCCAATGAAAATCATAAAAAATAATTCCTGTTACTCAAGTTGGATCACAGAAATACAATGTCTCTCCCCATAAAACAAACCATAAATCCTTGAAAGTTATCTTTCTTCTCCCTTTCCCTAAAGATTCTTGTTCTAGAGGAGTGGAGTTATTGTGAGGAGGAAAATATGTAACCAAGAAAGAGTAAGAAATATCTGAGCAGACACATCTTTCTGGATATCTCATTCAGTTTATTATGATAAGGCAATAATTTTTTCTAATCACATTTCTACCCAGCTGTGCATTTTTATAGAGCAAGAGCAAGTAGTTGGGTATTTTCCTTTAGGTCCTTAAGTCTTTATTTCTAGTGTCTCCAATAGCATATAAAATGTTGCTTAAACAAATTCAGTGTGTTTTTTTCTTTTAATTATGTGATATATGGCCGGGCGTGGTGGCGCACGCTTGTAACCCCCGCGCTTGGGAGGCAGAGACAGGAGGATCGCGCAGGTTCGAAGCCAGCCCCGCGCGCTGGCTTAGGAGACCCTGTTTCCAAATAAAAATGTAAAAATAGGTCTGGGAGTGTAGCCCGGAGGTAGAAGGGCTTCCAGGAACCCCAGTACCACCAAAAAAAAACAAAGAAAAACAAAAAAAAATAATTATGTGATATATGACCCTGTTGATAAGTAAAATTATCATATCGTTTTGTTCTTGATGTATGAACAAACAGAAATGTTTTCTTTTCAAAGCATATCATTCTGCATAGACCATCCATAACAGCACAAAAAATCACTTATTTTTAATATAGCATAGTTTAATATGCCAAACATACACTGTTTTGTTTTAATTTCCATAGAATAATAACAAAGCTCTAAAATAAGGTTGTAGTGACTAGCCATTGTAAAAATTATCAGGAACATAAAAGGAGTCAAAAGCATTCTCACAACTTTCCCAAAAGACATCAGAATGTATGTCCTCATCTTATTTTGAAACCTTTAAAATATTTTATAGCTATATGGAATTAATAATTATCTACCATATTTAGTAACATCATTCAGTTCTCTGAGAAATAAATAGTATAACTCTTTCAAATAGAAATTAATGACATGGACAAAGTCCAAATCTATTTGTCTTCATCCTCTCATAATTCCAGGTAGTGCACTTTTTCTTTTTCTTAATTTTTTTCTATAAAAACTCTACAAAATAATATCTACCCAAAACCACTCAATTTGGGATATGTTTTAATAGTATAAAAGAACATTTTAAATGATTTGTGGAAAGATTTTTTTCTCTGTATTTCACAAAACTTTGTTTCCATTTGAAATATTTTATCAGTAATCCTAGTGTTGACAAATATTACCTAGAATAAACCTTCTAATGTTATTATGCTATATTGTGTATAGCAAAAGGTTATTATTATTCTGTGTAATTAGTAAATTATGCACATTTTTGTGATATTTCGCCATATTTTTAAATTCTACTAAAAATAAATACATAATATATTACTCTTAATTGTTTATTCAATTGCTCTTGAAGATGTAGAAATACATCATTTAATTCTTTCTTAGTTTTTTTAAGTTTTCAATGCTCTTTATTTCTTGTAAGATAAATACATCTTTGCCTAACAAAGATTTGACATAAAAAATGTATATTAGCCATTCTGAATATGTTTTCAGTGTTATTCTACCAATACCTTTAAAAACAACTTATCTGTCAAATTACCTGTCATAATAAAGACATTTTGGATAGTCAATACATATTTTAACAGTTTTAATGTACATAAGCATTTTTTTGGTACCAGGGATTGAACTCAGGAACATTCTACTTCTGAGCTACACCTCCTATTTCATTGTATTTTAAAAAAATTTGAAATAAAGACTCAAGTTACTGAGGTTGGAACTTGCTATCGCCTGTCTCGGTCTCCCAAGTACTAGGACTGCCGTGTGTGCCACCATACCTACCTTAGTGTCAATTTTTATGTCAATTTAATAGAATTATTTAAGGCATTTTAAAATGTAGATACTACATATAATAGGTAAATGTGCATAAACATATAGAAATATATGCATAGAGCAATTTTATAGCTTTATATTATAATTCTAATCATAGGAACTATAAGCATAATAATAAAACCAATGAAAACAAGTGGGCCCAAATTGTATTTCTGACAAAATTAGACAAGTCAAATTATTGTTTTCTACTTTCTCCTTTATTTTGAGTCAAGTGCATTTATAGGTTAACTTTGAAGGCTTTTGTATTTTAAATATCATTGATTGGAAAAACAAGTGACCTTGAGTTTCACATCAATTTTTTCCTTCTAAAGACAGAGCCTACAGAATAGGAAAAAAAAATTTCCAGCTATTTTTCTGATATAGGACTAATATTTAAAATATAAAAAGTCTCTAAAAGACTTAACACTAATAAAAACAATCAAAAGTAAGCAAAAACTAAGTAGACACTTTACAAAAGAATAAATACAAATGGTAAATAAATATAAAAAATGTCCAATATCATTAGCAATAAGAGAGATGCAATCAAAACTATACTGAGATTCCATCTAACCCCAATCAAAATGACAATCATCAAGAAATCAAATAACAATAAATAGTGTTGAAGATATGGGGAAATAAGAATTCTTCTACACTGTTGGTGGGTATGCAAATTAATATAGCCAGTTCAGCCACTATGGAGATCAGTGCGGAGATTGTTCAGAAAATTGGAAATCTATGCTTCTACTACACCACTCCTAGATATTTTTCAAAGTGACTGAAATCAAAATATTTTAATAAAACATGACTATCCAAGTTTAAAACAGCATAATGCACAATAGCTAAATAATGGAACCAACCTTGGTCTTCATCAACAGATGAATGGATTACAAAATAACGGATTACAAAATAATACACTGAATGGGATTTAACAAGCAACAAAGAAGAATAAAATAATGTCATTTTCAGAAAAATAGATGGTCCTGGAGAACATATGTTAAGTAAAAATGCCCGGATCCAGAAAGTGAAGGGGCATATGTTTCTCTCATATGCAGAAGAAGCAAGGGAGTAATAAAGATTCTCCAGGGACATCAGACAATGAAGGAGAAATTGTAGTGAAATGAGGGAGGTGGTCTAGGGAGCAGAAAGGAGGTGGGAAGAGGAGAATCAATGAAAAAAATCACATTTATTGATGTTACACACATATGTGAAAAATCAATGCCAATCTCAATATCCTTCATGAGGAAGGAGGAAGGAAAGCCTGAGAGAAAACTCATCAAGTGCTGTGTGCACATATGTCACTGTATTATAATGTGATTCTATAATCTACCAATAAAAATATAAAAATAAATAAATAACTCCCCAAGACTTTCAAATCTATGTTTCCTTTTTTTTATTTACTTGAGTTATCAATAGGGATACTAAAACTTTTTGAGAAATTTGTTTTTAATTTTGTTTTTTGAACTGCAAATTCTTTAATTTTATGCAATTAAATATATATTTTTCACTTATAATTTCTTCACTTGCTCTCAAGCATTAAAAATATCACCATAATCAAATTTTTAATAGAAATAGAAATAATTTTTAAAAGTTATTTGTAAAGTTTTGGCCTTTCTTAGCTAGTATGTCAGAGAAAGCAATTTCTATACCTGATGCAAAGATTTTTATTTCATTAAATTCAAACACTGACTGCTATATAAAATTGGCTTTAAAAAAGTGACATAAGCCAGACTTAGAAAATCAGAGTCCACAGGTTTTTTTTTATATCAAATGAGAAAATTAGAGAGAAAATAATGAATAAAAAATGACCTCATAAAAATCAAGAGAGTCAGGAGAGTAGTGGAAAAGAATCAGGGGATTGAGTATCACTATGCGTTTCACTATCAGAAGCAATTACAATGCACCAATAAAATATTTTTAAATGCTTATTTAACAAAGAAGATCGAGATCCAGGCATGGTGGCATGTAACCCAGGCACCTGGGAAGCTGAGACAGGAAGATTGCATTTTTGAAGCCAGCCTCTGCAGCTTAGTGCCTGGGTCCAGCCCTAGCAGAGTCGAGGTTCATGTGTTGATGAGGGGAAGCCGAGGTCGATGAGAGAAGATGACCACATGAATTAGATTCAACCTTCTCCATTTTATTCAGGATTTGTTACAACTTTTATACTTTATTTTTTGGCAGAAAAGCAAGGGCATAGCCATGCAAGCAGGATCGCCAAGGATGGGAAAAAGTTATTATTTACATACTGCAGGGCAGGGTGTCAGACATTTAAATAATCATAGTATGCTTTGTCTCACTTCACAAGGCTGACTCAAACCTAATCTTATACAGTGGCTCAAACTAAGGTTAGTTTGAACTTAATGTTTGGCCCAGTATCTTTATCCTTGGGAAAAAATCTTTGCTGCCTGAGTCTCTCACAAGCCTCTGCCCATCAGTTTTAGTTATAATGTTTATATATAAAATTCCAATTATACATATTAATCCAAATAATCCTAAAATAATTTTATGAGGAAAGGAATGCTAGACATTCTTCATGGGGGATCTACGCCGTTGCGGATCCCCTGACTGAGCTTTCTCAAGATCTGCATGATATGCGGTAGCAACTTAGTGAGGCTCTCAGCAATTTAGTGAGATCCTGTTTCCAAATAAAATAGTTCTAGGGTTATAGACTGAAGTTAGAAAGCCCCTGGCTCTATCCCCACTACCACAAAAAAAGTTCCATAGTTTTGTAATCCATTCATCTGTTGATGGACATCTTGACTTGTGTCATAGTTTGACAATTGTGAATTATGAGGCTATAAACATAGAAATGCATGCATTAGTTTGGTATCTTGGTTTCCATTCTTTTGGTTAGATACCCAAAAGTGGTATTGCTGGATCATATGGTAGTTTGTTCCCATTTTTCTGAGGATTCTTCTCAGCCATAAGGAAGAACAAAATTATGTAATTTACAGGGAAATGAATGGAACTAGAGAACATTATGATAAGTGAAATTAGTCAGTCACAAAAAGAAAAAAATTCCCTAATATGTGGAAGCTAAGGAGACAGAGAGTCAGAAAAGGAATTCTAGATAAAGAAGGAGAACCCATAAATGAGCAAATAAGGAGGTCTAACTGGGAGTAATGAGAGAGAAGAGGAAAATTTTCCAATGTAAATGATGTACATTCCAAACATATCAAAGCCAATCACTAAGCCAAACATGAGAAGGAGAGGTGGGATAAAAGGAGGTGAAAATTTAAGGGCTAAATAAGTGATGTGTGCAAGTATGCCTCCACCATTTTGTGTTCCATTAAGATGTACCCCGTACTCTTCAAGAAGACAGTGTGTTCCGACCAGAAAAATAATTTTAAAAATCATTTATAGTCCCAGGATGAATTCCATACTCATTTTTTAAGACAAAGGTGGAAGAAAATGAGATCTTAAATAAATTCAATTGAATGCACCAAAGGTAGGGAGTCCAAGAATCTGCATGTACATTTACTATGACTGAAAAAGTCTACTGGTGGACCTGGATAGATCTTATGCAAAATTCTTAAAAAATGAGTACAAAGTATGTTCTTTTTATGTACTATTTGAAGAGAAATATATCTAAAATGTAAAGTTCTTTTCCATTTGCTACTATAATTTTGATCATATTCTTAGGTTCTTAGGTCTGTTGAATACATATGTATTAATTCAACTTTTTATTGTTATTTATTTTTCTGATGTATGTTTTCCATTTTTTTGAATATGACCATTACTGTATATATTTATATTTATTTATATCTATTTTGAGGATTTATTTTTGTTTTTATTATTTAATCATCAAAGTAAACATGTTTATTATAAATTATTTAAAAACATACAATGTAAAAAGCAGCACATAGTATTTTTTAAGTTAATATTTATTCCAAATAAAAATAATGTAGTATCAAAATATTTCTTTATTCTACAACCAATTAAAAAAATTTTTTTTTTTTTGCAGGTCTGGGAATGGAACCCTGGTGCATTTAACCTCCAAGATACACCCCCTGTCCTACTTTTTATTCTTTATTTTTGAAACAGGGATTCACTAAGTTATGGATGGCCTCACTAAGTAGCTGAGGCTGTTCTCAAACTGTGATCCTCCGGTCTCAGCCTCCTAAATGCTAGGATTACGAGTGTGCAATACCACTCCAAGTAAGTTCAAGTATAAAATATGTAATTTGGGAGTTATATTCTGGGAAATGTGCAAACATTATTTTGAATTTTAAGTATAGTGTATAACAGTAAGAAAAATTAGAGTTCCCACTTAGATTTTTCAAAAGTAATTATTTTTCTAGGTCTCTGGCTTTAGGACAGAAATTGGATACAGTTTACAATTTTGCACATGCAATGACTACAACTTTGTAAATTTTAATAAAACAGTTACCTGTATAATTAACACAATTGTGATAATCAAACTTTTATTATCACTAAGATACCTAACCTCTGTGGACACTTTTTCTCTTATTTCAACAGCTTCTATGATGTAAGAAAAAATAAAACATTCTCCTTAAATAATGAATTAAATTAATTAAAATTTATGAATTCTCTCTTAAATTTATAGAATTTGAGTAAATTCTTACATGGTACTCAATCTAAATATAATACAGTCTTTATTATCACAGTTACAAACACTAAAATTATGTATAACAAAATAAATAAAGTTAGATATGGATAAGACATAAATTTGCATCCTAAATTTGAAATTACTATAAACTGATATGAATAGTAAAACTATTTTGGGATGGATATCATGTGATAGTAATCTGAAATTTAAATGTAAGGGAATAATAACTTAGATATATTCACTAAATTCTTCAAGTTAACACCATTGGTTAGCAAAAGGACTTGAAAATTTTTACATTATTTTAAAAATTATCTATTATTCTATTTTTCCTCATGAAAGCACCCATTTTAATATTCACAGTAGCACTTGTATTAGAATAAAGTAGGGATTCCATGGCTTCATCTAAGTTTTATCTATAAATAATATATAAAAGAAAATTAAAGATAATTACTAGAAATTAAGTCAAATTTATTCCCATATGTCAGCTATCACAGATACTTTGGCTTTATATGTTATCTGTTAGTAATATAATTTTGCCCAGAAACACATTATATTCTTGGCTTTCTGTTAATGACCAGCATGTGTTATTTAGTAGAAAATTGCTTTGACTTTCTTCCCAGAAAGTAAATAAAAACAATTTAAATGTTCAATACCAGTAAGATTGGCTTACAGAGTCTCAAAAAGGGCCATACTGCATGTTGTAATTGTTATTAAAAAAAAGTTTAAATGAGCATCAGCATTTTGAGGGCCAAGACAATTAATATTTGTGCAATTTTGTCATTGCTTCAATTTGAGATTAAAGCTAGATTAATTTTCTTTCAGCTGGTCACATTTTCTGAGTCAAATGCAATCTTTTGAATGATAATGCATAAACTTAAATCAGTTACTTTTAAAGAATTTGTTTTACAAATGCAAACAAAACATTAGCTTAAATAAATTTATAATCTTTCATAATATATATAATTTTACCAGAATCTAAATGCATAGTGGTTCCTGCACATAAATTTTCCCAAGTGTACTTTAGGAAACTTTGCTTTTTTTTCTTTTTATAAGGGAAGTTGAGTTGTTACAGCATGTATTTGAGTTACCTAGAGGTCTGTTATAATACTTTATTATTTTTCTTTTTTTTAGGTACTGGAAATGGAACTCAGGGGTGTTCTATCTCCAAGCTACAACTCCAGCCCTATTTTTATTCTTCAGGGTCTCACTGAGTTGCAAAAGGCCTCACTAAGTAGTATCTGAGGCTGTCGTCAAACCGCAGTTCTCCCATCTCAACCTCCCAAATGCTGGGATTACAAGTGTGAGGCAGCACGCCTGGCAATTACTTTTAATTTCCAAATTTTGAATACCTTTACACTGATGAGCACGGTATTTTTTTAACATTTTAGTTTACTTTTATATTCAACTTTTTGTCATACCTCAATGTTTTGTTATTTAGTAACGTTAGAAAAGGAAGCCCTTATTTAGAACAAAAGCTTGTATGCTAATATTGTGCCATGGAAAAATGGTTCAGGGATGCTGGGTATTCCCATGTTTTTATTCCGACTATTTTCTTGTGAGGAAGTCTATTGTATCAGGAAACAAAGTTAAGTGAGCAAAGTGGACCAGACTCTACTTGTGCATGCATATAATGTATATTTGTGAATATATTATTATATATGTAAATAGTCTAATATAGTATAACATGTCAAATACACATGATATATGTAATATATATCATATATGTCATAATTTTTTCAGAATATAATGATAATTGTATAAAGCCACTAGTTGAAACTGTTAAAATGTTTAAAGCCATTTTATAATATAAGGCAAATTTAGTTTAGTTTGGAAATGCCAAATCCTAAATCACCATCTCAACTGTTTGTAGAGATTTCTACACTGTAACATTTTCTATAGGATGGTTTACTATTTTCTATGTATAGGATATTTTTAAATTTCAGACATATTGTTGTGAACTAATAGTAGTAAATGTTAGACAATCACTAACTCCCAGAAGTAACTGATGCATAGAAGATGATATAATAAATATATTCAAATTATATTTTCTGACTGCACTCTACATAGAATTATATCCCTCTCTGTGAATTTTCTTCAGAATAGAATGAGCATATAGTCCTTTACTGAAATGATGCAAACAAATGTAAAATAGTAAAAAAAAAATACATTTTATTCCATTTGATGCAAGTTAACCATAATTTTCTTATTCTCTAGAAGAATCAGCTAAAATTAGCAATAGGCTATTTGAATTATTATCCTTTTAATAATAACTAAAAGGCAAATGGTCTTTCTAAAGCATGAGCAAAACACTGTATCTTAAAATTTTAAAACTTCTGGTTTAATTAGTTAAAGCAGGGAAATTCAGCTGCTAGGATTGAAATGAAACGAAACCTACCAGGGAAAACTTGGATTAATATTAATATTTTCTGAGTTTTCATAAAAATAGGAACTGGATTCTCATTTGACAGTTTGTGTGGAGTTAAATATTACTTCAGAACTATTATTGGAATTACTGCCATAATAAATACTCTAATAAAAACAAAGCCAGAGAAGAACAAAAGGGCCAACGGAATATGTTGCTTTTCCTCCTTTTCAAACAGTTTAGTCTCTGAAACCTATATTTCTTGATATCACAAAGTGAATTATACAGCGTGGAAGAAGAAAAAAGGTTCTTCCCCAAAGCATTATGGCAAACCTGAAACAATTTTAGGTCTGACATTTCCTGCAGCTGAATCTGATGAGAAACAGATCAAAGTCAAGGTGAATGCTTTTCCTCACTTTCCCCTGAGAAGCAGAGTAAGATTGTGTACCAATTGGTACAAAACCTTGCTGGCAGCAACAGTACAAAGAGATCTTCTGAGACAATAAAAGTGTGTCAGGAAAAGTATAAAATTGTCTTTTCTGTTTAGTTTTACCTTTATCAATATGCAATTTTGCTTTTTTCTAGTGAAGAAATTAGATGGCATTAGGTAATTGCATTATACATGTTTAGTAGGTCCTTGATATTTATTTATGGTTCCATATTCAGAGTCAACCAATTAAGATTGAAATTATTTGGAAAATAATCATATCTGTACAGAACATGTGCAATTTTATTTTCTTTGCCATCATTCTCTAAATAATGCAATTTAACAAGTATTTACATTGCACTTACATTATACTGTAAGTAATCTCGGGATGATTTACTGTTTGTGGAAGGATAGATGTAGGTTATTCACAAATGCTACACTACCTTGCATAGGATTTGAACATCTGTAGATTCTAATATCCTCACAAGTTCTGCAACCAATTCCCCACAGAAACAAATTGTCGGCTATATTCAATCATTGGCAGTTCCCATTCCTGATGACAGTGTTTTTGTGTATGCCATGAGAAAATCATATTTTGGTAGTTGGATATAGATTTCCCTTGAGAAAATTTTATGAGTTTTTAGAGACAGTAAATTGATGACTTTCAGATGTGATAAGACTTAGAAAATCATTCCTCACATGTGAAACTTTTTGTAAATGGTAGACTAGAGGTTCTTCAACTTTAGCCAGAATAAACCTAAACTGGAGGAACTTAGAGTACAAATTGATAGTCTTACATTGTGAAATTGTCATTTATTACCTCTGGTTGTACATACAAACTTCAATTTTACCACCTGACTTGAGAAACACTATGATAAATGTTTATCTATGGACAGAAGACCAGAAGAGAAAGACACCGACAGACAGAAGTGTGCAGAGCAGTGATGGGGTTCTTAGCTATTGCTGTATCCCAGCCCTTTACAATGTCTTTTTCCAGGTCCTCTTCCTCTGCCAGTAATCCTCACTTTACACAGCTGTGAGGGAAAGCACCTGAAAAATGTAGGCCTTCACAATAGAAGAAACTCTGTATTCTTATAGAATTCAAAAGACAATAATAACTCAAAAGCTTCGATTACTTTTCTTCTTTCAGGCTCATGGAGAACTAATGACTAAACAAATAAATCAACTGAGCATTTTTAAACTATTATAATTTATTAAAAAAATCCAATGTCCTAAATATTTTTAATTCATCGCATAATAATACTGTACTTTTGTCAATGAGCAAGATTTGTATATTTTATTTTCTCAATTTTTTTCAATAAAACAAACTATACGGTAGGCTTACATCTCTTCATTTACCATCCTTTGATAAAATTCCTGTCATTTAGCATTAGACTTTGGTTAGCTATGAACTTTAAAATAATATAATTAACTCATTATGTTAAGATGTTCATGGTACATATGGCTGTCGAGGTGACTTTTTAGCTCATAATTGCATTTGTGAAGAGATAAAAATTGAATTGAAAATAAATCTAACTACATAAATTCTGCTATTAAGATCGGGTTTATGAGCTAAGAGTTTGGCAACTTGTATCTCTCAAGACTTTATAAAATTTTGATGGGATTATTATCTAATTACATAGTTAAAATCACCTTGAATTATCTTTAGGATGTGATTACTATAGTAGAAAACAGATCACAGAAGGCAGTGATGCATTTTTAAATTAAAAAAGATTGTTCATACTCTACAGGGTGAAGGAAACCCAGGAATGAATCTATTTAAAAATGTCAAGGTATGTGCATTATATACAGAGTAGGATATGTGGAAAATTTAAAAGGGGTATTTAAAGTGAATAATAAATGCAACTACATAAACTCAAAATGCAAGAGAAAAAAATGAATAACAGAATTAAACACATTTTTTTCTAAATAAAAAAATCCCATTGGCAACAAAAAATTTCTAGAACTTGATCCACTGAATGTATAATCTCAAGAAGTAGTAAAATGAGATTCATAGTTTCTCTTGAAACAGAGTATTAACTGGGATTAATACAATATCTAGGCATTCTATGCCCAACGTACTAATGTTTTTTCTTCTGTGTGAAGATAACAAAATTTTCAGGAATATTTTTACTACATTTTCTATCATGACACCTTTTTAAGCAATAGAATTAGAAAAAAAAAACACATGAAAGTGAATAGATATTCACAAAGTCAAGTAAATAAATCCATATTTCAAAACATTAATTATAAAAAAGCAATGCCTATATATTTAAAATGTAATTATGTTACTATGCTTTAATCAATCCCACCCTCCCAATTACCAAAAATTAGAGATTATTACTATTAAAATTTAGTGTATAAAAATATAATTGTCATAAATTTGGTTTAAAAAGGAGACTAATATAGAGCTGTTAGATGTCACTTTATGGGGTAATAAGTTTAAGTACTTAGCATATGTAAAACACTTCTATTAACATTATGTATATATTTGAGAATACCAATGCCAATCTCAATATATTATATGGGGAAGAAGCTAGCGAGATGGCATCTGGGGGAAAACAAATCAAGTGCCATGTGCCTGAATATCACTATCACAGTGAACTACATTATGTATGAGACTATAATATAACAATAGAAGTATAAAAATAAATTGAATATAAATATAAAATTTAGTTAACAATTTAATATCTTAGAATAGTCTCATTGCTTCTTCATAATTATATATGATATTCTCTCTATTGCTGTACTTATATGTTGATATACTTATACATTCGCCTAATTATAGAGTGACAGGTGCATATGTACACACAAGTCATGGAGGATTTCTCTCCCAGTACCATCTACTTCATCTCTTCCTCATACATATCTTTGAGATTTTAATTAGTCATTTAATATACTTACTAGCATTATATTAACTGTTACTGATTAATCCAAGAAGTTAAGTTATGGGATCATATATGTGTGATCATGGTTACTCTCCCACCACCTCTCATGGCTGACTCTGTTATTTCTATGACATAAATGATAGTGAGAAATACTTTCAATTCAATGAATGATTTCATTATTGATACTGGCTTTCCAATATAATGGAAGTCAAGAGTTAATTTTAAATTGCCCACAAAGATGAGTGTTAGTATGGTAGTAAAAACAGATCATAGTTAATATTACAGTAGGTTGACCTACAGATGTTTTACATTGCTTAATTGTTCGTAAAAAAGCTGGGGATACAATAATAATACTAATCATAATAACCTACAATAAACAGCAGCAATAATAATGATAACAAAAATTATTTATAAGGTGAGAAATTTCTAGAACCAATGATTCAAATTGATAATAGGATCCACAGCCCATTTATTTGCCATATTTGAAGTATATAATAACAAAGGAACAAATGAATTCCTTGAATGAACAGGAAGCTGAGCTTCCTAGAGGAATTAATCTTACACTATCTCCTCAGTTCAAATGAATATGTATATTTTTCTCCCATTTTTTCTAAAGTGGCTTTTGGTCATTACTGTATGATTGAAAGAAAAACAAAATAGTTAAAATGTGGAGACTATTGGTCCCTGAAAATGAATTGGCATTAATTATTATAGATCCAGGAATATTGGTTAATGAACTTAAGTTTATTAAAAGAATTTTGGATGCTGGTAGTTGTGTTGAGTTGCCAATCTCAAGACATTTTTATTTTCTCAATTCTAAATTATCTTGTTTTAATACATATTTTCCTTTGTTGTACAGAAGCTCTTCAGTTGAATGCAATCCCACATGTTGATCCACCTTTTATTTCTTTCCTTCTTTCTTTCCTTCCTTCCTTCCTTCCTTCCTTCCATTGTTGTTCTAGGGATAGAACCCAGGGACATTCTATCTCCGAGCTATACCCTCAGCCCTATTTTTTTAATTCTTTATTTTGAAACATTGAATTGAAATTGAATTGCAAAGTGCCTCACTAAGTAGCTAAGGCTGTCTGTGAACTACAATCCTCCTGCCTCAGCCTTCCAAATACTGGGATTACAAGCATGCATTCCCATGCCCGACTTGATCTCACTTTTAGTTTCTTATGCCTTAGGGGTCTTGTTGAAGTTACTTTTTATCTGTGTGTATGTGTTAAAGTGAACTAAATAGACACTTCACAAAGGAAGTGATGTGTGCATGTATGTCTCTACCATTAGGTACTTCATTAAGAAGTATGACTACAATGCACCAATAAAAAAATAAAAAGTAATATATATATGTTCAACAATAGTCAGAAATGCCACACAAGTATCCTAATAGAAGAAGTAAGGCTTTTCAGAAGAAAGATAAAGTTTTTACGGTTAATTATATTAACCAAACAATTAAATCAATGCTACATTTCTAGAGAATTTGTAGATACTGCTACCAGGAAGTTTCATCATCAAGAACATGAAAGATGATAGGTGCATCATTATTTTACACGTTACACATATTGATTTTACTCACTTATTTGAACTCTGGAAAAAATCAAAATGATCTTGGAAAATGAACTGCATTTTGGAAACTGATACAGCTCTTAGATCCAAGAGCAGTTAGTGTTCCAAATTTAGTTTTTATATTAGACAAATTATGCATAATATTACCAACAGATAAACATGCATACATAATTACATACATGGTCATATAAATGTTTTATGTATGTATGTATGTATGTGTTCCTATATGTACCTATATATGTATGTAAATAAAACACATATATTTGTTTGCTATTTTCACTACTCTTTTCCAGTGTCTCATTTCAAAGTGACTTGAAAGAAAATGGTAAAGTAAAATTATCCCAGTCAGCAAAAGTTGTAACAGTGTTTTGAAAATTTTAAAGAAGCCAATATACACTCATGCCCACTTACCCACTCATGAACAGTGGCTAACACCATGGATCAAAGAGCAATGCTTTAGAAAGCATTTCTTTTAGTTATATTGTTCTTGAAAATATCTAGTGAGACTTTATTATATTAAATTTTTGTTCTGTTTTGTTGCATCAAGGTGTGCCCAGTTTGTTTATTGTCGGGGCCCACTCGGCAGGACTGAGGTGGCACCCAGGCTTGTTGCCAGCGTGGACTCAAGATGGCGCCTGGGCTTGCAGCTAAGTCACGAGGCTCACGAGGCTGGCGGTGCCCTGAGCCTGCGCAGTGAGCCCTATCAGGCGCCTTACGGATGATTAGTGACGCAGCGCCTCGTGCTACCACCTGCCCGCCCAGGAGAAGGTTAAAAGCGCGCATGCCCTAGCGGGGGGAGCTAAGAGGGTTGGTGGAGTGATGAGGGAGGAGATAGAAGACTGATGTTGTTTTTACCTGAGAGGGCGTTGAGAGAGCATTGAAACTGGGGTAATAAAACTGCTTGAGGAAGATCGTGTAAGAGTCGTCACTGCGTGCGACAAGTGGTGGCCCGTACGGGGAACTTCGCTTTGATCAGAACCTCGGCAGTCCAGGGCAGCTGGCTGGTAACTGTACAAGAACCTGGGGTAATAAAACTGCTTGAGGAAGATCGTGTCTTTGATCAGAACCTCGGCAGTCCAGGGCAGCTGGCTGGTAAGTACTCCTTTGACTCCGAAAAAGGAGGAGGAGGCTCCGTTTACGGAGGGTTATTTTCCCCGATCAAAGGGGGCTCCATTAAGGAGGATATTTTTTAGTGTAAGCAAGTTACCCCGATCAAAGGGGGCTCCATTAAGGAGGATATTTTTTAGTGTAAGCAAGTTAGAGAATCGGGCTGGTCCTGATTCGACAAGATAGAAGTAAATAAGGCTCGCGGATAAGCGAGGCTCGCGGATAAGCGAGGGACAGCGTTGTGAAGGTTCGCAGGTGTTGCGACGAAAAGGTCTAAGGTTGCTAAAGTGAAAGCAGCCATTTTAGAAAATTTGAAAGCGAAAGAGATTTCTAAGAAGGAAGAAGCTCTGTTAGAATTCATAGAAAAAATGAAACGCCCTAAACCTTCCGCTCCTCCCCCTCCCTCTCCTAATCCGCCACCATAGATGGAAGACACCTGAGGTTAGTTGGAAAAGGCGCCTAATGTGTAAAGGATAGGTCAGAAGATTAGTTCCTAACGTAAGAGTTGTAAACTGCTGCTCGGTACCGTAGAGATGAGTGGTTTTCTTTAAGATCTTTGGGGAATTATTTCTACTTTCCCTCTTCCTTTACCTTGGTTAATGAGGTTGTTTTATTGATACCTGTTTTCTGACTTTCTGCTATGCTTCTATGCACCCTTGGAGACTTTGGAATTTCTGCTCTTATTGCTGTAATTGTGGCCTCTGTGGCCGTGGCAGTTATTGCAGCCACTATGAATGCTCTATCCTCACATGTGGCTGCTGGCATGGCTCAGCAAGCTCAATTATCTGGACTATATGTATAACGTATGTGCAGTATCAGAATTTCTCCCATGCAGGCAATTTGTTTCGTCAATTAAGCAAGACGCTTCTAGGAACTTGGAGCCGTGAATTTGAACACACCATGATTGAGCTATGAGCATCCATCGCTGCAATTAATTCTACCCGCGTGGAAGTCGCCGCAGTACAACAATGAATGGACTTAATACATGGAACATTGGGTTTTTTAAAAGACTGGGGTGGCATGGCGTTCTGGGCATTCTTGCTGATGGTAGCATGATGTTTCATGGTTGGATATATCAGGCGAACTCGACAACGCACACTGCAACAACAGCGCATATTGGTGCAAGCTATGGCAGCCCTTGAAGCTGGCTTATCTCCCCATGTATGGCTCAGTATGCTGGATCGGTAGTCAGTGACGGGTAAGATCGTCCCCGGGACCTTTCAACCTAAGACAGGGAAACAATCATGCTATTGTTCTCCCAATGACGGGTAAGAATGGTCCTTGAGGGTCGGCAACCTAAGACAGGCACGATCCCGAGCCTTATTTTAATAAAACAAAAAGGGAGATATGTCGGGGCCCACTCGGCAGGACTGAGGTGGCACCCAGGCTTGTTGCCAGCGTGGACTCAAGATGGCGCCTGGGCTTGCAGCCAAGTCACGAGGCTCACGAGGCTGGCGGTGCCCTGAGTCTGCGCAGTGAGCCCTATCAGGCGCCTTACGGATGATTAGTGACGCAGCGCCTCGTGCTACCACCTGCCCGCCCAGGAGAAGGTTAAAAGCGCGCATGCCCTAGCGGGGGGAGCTAAGAGGGTTGGTGGAGTGATGAGGGAGGAGATAGAAGACTGATGTTGTTTTTACCTGAGAGGGCGTTGAGAGAGCATTGAAACTGGGGTAATAAAACTGCTTGAGGAAGATCGTGTAAGAGTCGTCACTGCGTGCGACAGTTTATAAAACAGGATCTTGCTAAGTTACCAAGAGATTGACATTGTGCCTTTTATCTCAGCCATTCAAGTACTGGGATTACAGTCAAGAGTGTTACCACACTTTGCTCATGTTTTTTTAGTTTTTTTGTGTTTTTTTTTTAATTTAGTCTGTAACACTGAAGTTACATTTAAAATAAAAAATAATCTCATGCTGTAATACTTCATTGTCTAAGGAACTTGGATTATTGTCTATCACTCTAATTTTTCATCAAGATTATTTTTGTTTCTTTTCGGTTTTAATTATGCTTCCAATTCATTTCATTTTATTTAAAATTTACTTTAGATCAATGTTTATGCCATTTAAAACTGCACATTTTAAAACATCTGTTTCAATTATGCTCTTTCTTATTACCACATTTGCTACAGCTGTTTCTATCATTGACTGTCTGATATACCACAAATTTGTTTTGCTTGATTTTTCAATTTGGACTTCTTGTCTTAGAAGAAAATGCTTCCTACAAAATTTTCAATTAGCACAGCCATTTCCTTATTATTTTCTTTGTGTCTTTGTAGAGTAATTTATTATTTGTTATAAAGAAAGTAAAGAGTTTTGATGCAAATCTATAAGAAAACACTGACTACAAGTTGAGCCATGTAGAAAAGGTTTCACCTGTTACTTTGTGAGCTGAGCACCTGGCTCTGTCTGCTGCCTCTGGACAGCACTGAGCCAGTGTATTTTCTCATCAGACCATATTCACTGTATTTTACCAGATCTTTTGGCATATACAATTAGTGAGATATACTTCAGAAAAAGATAAACATGGATGTTACCATTAAGCCACATTTTTTTTACTTTGAATAGTTTTATCAGTGTAAGAAGAAGCAATAAATCAATATACAGGGTCACATGCATCTGAAGTCTAATAGCTATTGCACATAATATACCTTACTTTTACCACCATATATGTTTTGTGTATTATATAATTTTATTCATACAAATTAAAATATTTTGAATTAAGCAATATATTTAATAACCTTCTTTTAGAAATATCCACAATGAGACTGCTCATGACACTTAAATGATGATGACAAATAGGATACATAGTTTTAAATTAACTTTATAAGTATCATAGCTAAGCTTTTCACAACATTCAGGAAATTTTTATAGGCTCTATTTTATGGAAGAGAGGTCAAAATAGAGAAAGTTTTACTTGACCTATTTTTCTAGAGTCAAAAACATACTAAATAATGGAATTGAAAGAAGTCTGGCCTTTTTTTTTTTTTTTTTTACTTACATTTTATCTTTCTTTCCAGTCACAAGAACATGTGCCTGTAATACCAGTACTTGGGAGGCTTAAATAGAAAAATCAAAGGTTTGAGGCTAGCCTCAACAATTTAGTGACACCCTGTTAAAAATAAAAGATAATATTAATAAAGAGGGCTAGGTGTAGCTCAGAAGTATAATGCTCTTGGGTTCAATTCCTAGATCCAACCAAAAATATCAGCATTCTTCACTTTCATATAAAAGCAATGCATATGTTAATTCTCTGGATTTAGTGATAAATCATTAGAATTGTAACATTTATTTCCCCTAGCAGTTCAAATTAGAACTGTTGGTTTTTCAGTCAACAAGTAGTTATGACTCTCAGGCATTCTTTTTTTTACTCAGATATATAAGAGAAAAATGGGGATCGATGAGTTACTGCATTCCTTCTATTTCTACTTTACAAGTTATTTCCTAAAATACCATCTGTTCTGAGTATGATCGGATGAATGAGATGTTAACATAGATATTTTCATATAATCTACATTATTATTTTAATATTTGTTACAAAATGAACTATTTATCCAATTTTCTTTTATTCCACATTATTAATTTCTTAAGTAGTGACATACAGTAATATAAATTGTTATTTAAAATATATAGTGTTTAGCTGGGTGTGGTGGTGCACGCTTGTAATACCAGCATTTGGAAGGCTGAGACAGGAGGATTGCAATTCACAGACAACCTCAGCTACTTAGTGAGGCCCTTTGCAACTCAGTGAGGCATTGTATCAAAATAAAGAATAAAAAATAGGGCTAGGGGGGTAGCTCTGAGATAGAATGCCCCTGGGTTCCATCCCCAGTACCACAATAAATAACTAAATAGATAGTGGTAATTTTTTTTCATGGTAGTATTTAAGCCAATCTAGGAAATATTGACTCTTTAAATAATGGGAATTTTTAGTTGTTGTTATATTTAGTGACAGAGAAATTTTGGAAGGAGTTATATTGTATGTAGTAACTAAACTTGTTTCTTATTACCATTTGCTATGATAAAATACCATTACTCTTATCATCATATATGTGTATTACAACATATTTCATTCATACAAATGAAAATATAAAACAACTAGCCTTGTTTTCTATTACCATTTGCTATCATCAAGAATTGTCAGGATGTTTTTGACATGGCAATTTTCTTTGACCATGGTAATTAATAATTGTTAATAAAAACTGAAATAATAGAAAATAAAAAATAGTTTAATTATTAGTTATCAATGATGCAAATAAGGATAAAAATACCTTTCCAATCACTTTGAGTTGGCTAATAACAAATAAGAGAAATTAGGTTTGATACAGTTAGCCTCTGATCTATCATAACAATTTAGGAGTCTTGTTGGGGAGTGGCAACTACTTATTTTTAGATAATTTATAATTCCGTGGAAACATTTTTGAGTTTTATGCTCATGCAACATGGAATGAAAATTCTTTTATAAAACTGAGAACAGGAATAATGGTGATTCATCATATTAAGATACTAAAATGATACCTGAAAACTTTTACATGAATAGTTACATTAATTGCTGTGGCCATTCTTTGCTCACATAGCTATTTATCAAAGTTGAAATGATAAATATAAGCTATGGCTTATAAAATCCTTTAGAAAATATTAAAATAAATGATTTATATTGTGCACAGATGACTAAATGTGAGAGTACCATATTATGTATTCAGAATGTTTTCTTGATAAACTGAATAGGATTTCAATGAAGCAAATGGGCACAATACTTTTAAATGAATTACTGAAATAATTAAGTTTTGGATAGCATTTGAAGTATGAAAATCCTGATAAGCCTTCATAATAGATTGCATTAGGGACTATTAGAGTAAGTTTAAATGGGTAATTCATAAGATTATTGAATTTAGTTTTTAGATAATAATTCTATAGTGTGAAAATGATAAATGCTAATAAAGATCAGAACATTCTATTTTTTTTCTTCACTATATGAACTCAGCATAGTTAAAGCTGCTGATGCTATCAGCATGGAAGCTGTTAAGCGATTTTAATCTTTTTAGCTTCTGATACTGTGAACTGTTTACTTCTAAGGGGAATTAGAATGTTTTCAAGGAAAGAAAAATTACTTCTCTTTTTTCTCTGATAAATTTCTATTTCCTATACTCTTCAGAATACTCTAGTTTATGGCTCATGTAGTTTCTAATAGCATGAGCATTAATGAGATTATATCTGGAATTAATGTAATATAATGAAAGGATAATTGCATTGAGAATAATGATGTCCAAAATCCACATAGTTTTTATGTAAATAGTCTTACAAATGACTTCTATGTTAAAATTTGTTCTTGGAAAGTTATTTGCATAGATTTTTTAACCGCTGCCAAAGAAATTCCCATTCTGTTTCTCATCAATATAACGGTCACACTTCGTATAGCTATTAAAATAGTTAAAATATTTTTTCTCCTATTTATTTAAATAAGGTTTAGTGTTCTCTCAAGTGACTCATACCAAAATAAGGGTACTGCAATTAAAAGTACAAGATGATTTAATGTGTGAAAACAACCAAAACACAAACATATCTTACTTTGTTGTATGAAATTCATAACTAAAATGACATATCCCAGGAATTTTCCTCACCTAAAATGATAATGATGCAATATTTATTATTATTATTATTATTATTATTATTAGTAGTAGTAGTAGTAGTAGTAGTAGTAGTAGTAGTGGGGTTCCTGGAAGCCCTTCTACCTCCGGGTAACACTCCCAGACGTATTTTATTTTTGTAAACAGGTCCTCTTAAACCAACACGGCTGCCTTCGAACCTGCGCGATCCTCCTGTCTCCACCTCCCAAGCCGCGGGGATTACAAGCGTCCCCCACCTGGCCTGATGATGCAATATTTTAAAAAAGAGGAAATTACATATGGCAGCAGACAATTGGTAACTGTAACCTCCAGAGCAGAGCTGGGACTGGGACGTACCATCAGCATCCTCTCTACACTCCCTCATCAGAGAGATGGGTCCTGGACAATGTGTTCACTCCCCCAGTGAGACCTCAAACAGATCATCTATTCTTTCTTTTATAGGAAGGACTTCCTGAGCTTGGTGTGAACTCACTGAGGTGAGCCTTTTGACGGTCAGCTCTTGGTAGACTGCCTTAAAATTGAAGGCAAGAAGCCATTTTTTCCCCTGGCATTTTGGTCTCAGTAAGTCTGGTAAATTTTTGATTTATTAAATGCGTATAAAATCAGATTAGCAAAAAACACAGTGACTTTCCCATTCTGAGGAAACAAACTAAGAAATTTAAAGTGAAAATATTAAGAGAACAAAAAAAAAATCAAGGGAACAAGGAACACAATCAATTTTTCATTCCAAGAAACACAAGCTACAAAAATCAAAGAAAAGCCAGGCGTGGTGGCGCACGCTTGTAATCCCCGCCTTGTGAGGCTGAGACAGGAGGATTTCACAGGTTCGAAGCCAGCCTCAGCTACTGAGTGAGGCTCTCGGCAACTTAGTGAGACCCTGTTTCCAAATAAAATATAAAATAAGTCTGGGAATATAGTGCAGAGGTAGAAAGCCTCTGGATTCTACCCCCAGTACCACAAAAAGAAAAAAGAAAAAATCGAAGAAAATATTAAGGGGAAAGGGAGGGAAGTAGAGGGGGCATCTCTGTAGATGGCCTCATGATAGCACTGATAGGCTATTCAGGTTGGGCAACCTCTGTAGAAAAAACTCAGCACTAAGTAGGAAAGCAAAAAGATGTCAAAGGCAATGCTTAAAATGAAAGCGTGGCTGAATTATAATAAAACTGTATTCATAACTATAGGTGAGTACTCATATTTAGCCAAGGACAGTAGTTTGCTAGTCCATGTAAAATACAATTTGATATAGAAAGACCTCAAGCATGCCTAAAACCTAAAACCTAAACATACAGGGGGTACCCAATCTCTGAAAATGTCTGAAGGGATCATTTCAAATTAGCCACTTTAGCAGAAACTACTCAGAGAAATATTGAGGTGTCAAATGTTTAGACATAGTAGATAGAAATATAAGTGGTTTGAATTTTCAGAAGTGTTGAGAGGGTACAAGAAATTCAAATCTACTTTTTTTCTGCATGAATTACAAAAAAAACTTTTTGAAGCCTTGATAAAAAGTTCTTGTGCTTTTGCAATGTCATCTAACAACAGTATGTTTTTTTTGGGGGGGTGCAATGTCATCAGTACTTTTTTTTGGGGGGGTATGTGACGGCTCAGGATGACTGGTCCTTCTGTGGGGAAAATATTGATCAATATTTTTTTCTATTTTAGCCATCAGTGTGTATGTATTAAGATTTATCTTCTTTTAATAAGGAATGTCAATGCCTCCAGAATTGTTATGAAGACTTTTTGAACCTCAAAACTCAGTATTAAGAAATACATAGTTTACTAAGTAATTCATACACTAAAAAGTGTGAGAATTAAAAGCCTCTCTGTAAACCTTTCTTGTGGGTAATGGTTGATCAAACCTTAATTGAATAATGACTCAGCTTTCATCTGTAGCTACACATTAAGCTAAAAGGAGAATAAAGTTTCATATGCTCTCAGTGTGTATCTTTCCAGTGGTTAATTATCAATTTAATTAAAATAAAATATTTGAGTGTATATTTAACACTACATGTTTCTTAATTTTATAGCATTTAATTGAGTACTTTTCTTTATATAAAAATAGACTACAAAGAGGATTAAAAGGCTTGTTTTAACACTTGTAAAACACTCTCCAGCAGTAAAAATTGAAATAGCCCAATAGCAGCTGATATCATTTAGTACATATTTTTGAAGAATGATGTACCTTTACAATTAAATCTCAAATATCATAGATAATGATGATCTCTTCCTCTCTCTCTCTCTCATTTTGTCATATCTGTTAAAATTGTTTCTCAGTGTCAAGTATAGAAATATGTTTTGGTTCACTGTTACAATTATTCTCAATTTTTATTAAAATTTTAGTTGGTGCATTGCAATCATACATCTTTATAGGTTACAAGATATTGGAGGCATACATACACATATCACTCATGTAGCCCTTCCCCAGTTCCCATCACATTCTCTCCTTCTTCCCTCCTTCTCATAGTTGGTTTACTGATTGACTTTGATATGTTTATAAATGTATATGATGTACAATGTTTACAGAGTTTATCAGCATAATTTTTTTGCATTTCAAAGTACTTCATAACACAAAGTCTAGAAAAATAGATACTTTAAACAAGTAGTCACTCATAGTTTCACTTAGGTTAATGCTTTAATATGCCAAAGCATTTCAAATCAGATGGGTGATGTCAGTACTGATGAATCATCCTCTTAAATTCATTGTTTGTTATGCCCTTGGCAGGTCATTTTCTTGATATATTGTCAAATATGTTTATTCAATTGTATAGTTATATCTTAATGTATGAATTAACATTTGGAAGCCGGGTGTATTCATACACACATCTAAATAGGATTTACATATGTATAATACTCAGATATAAGTTTATTCATTCATTTCTTATTTGTTTAATTTGAAAATGCTTTTCTGCATCTTCAAGCTATAATAAACTATCATTTACAGAATTTCTATCTTTACCCTTTTAATAAAAATATAATTTTATTTGGAAAATATAAAAAGTTCCAGGGAAGATAGCATGAGTAGCATGTTATATTAATGCTGTAGTAAGCTTTTTCACTGCTGTGATCAAAATACCTGACAAGCACAACTTAGAGAAGGTATATGTATATGGCAAGGTAGAAAACATTTTCAGTCATGGTGTCAGAAACAAATAACTGAGGGGGTAGCCAAGAACATGTTTTTAGTTCCCAATGACTCCCTCCTCCAGCCATACCCTATACCCCAGAACCTTGCTGTACTGGGGATCATACTTTTAACGCCTATACTTTTGCGGGACATTCCAGATCCAAATCCTAAGAGATACCGTGACTAACTTTATCCAAAGTTTTTCAATATACCTACAAAGGTAAAGAAAAAAAATTAACATCATTTGTCATCCACTGGTTACTAAACACTAGCAATCTTACAAATGTCTATAAATTAGGCTCTAGTCAATGTATTTTCGTGCAGAAGAAACCAGGAAATAGATATAATATCTCATAGAGAAACCTCAAGCTGGACAGTTTCTAAAGTTGTGGTGAGTTGACTAGGAGTATAACAAAAACAACAACAACAGCAGCAACAACGACAACAAAATAAAAAATTAAAAAGATAGCAGTTAAAAAATAGTCATTATACGACTGTATTTCATACTCAGAGTTGTGTGATCCACTATTATGCCCTCTGAATATGAAATATAAAAATATTAAGTAATTTTATTTATAGGTTAACATATAACATTTCTATCTTTATTAATCTTTCCAGCAGTCACTTATTTTATTTCCAATGACCAACATAATTATACTATAAATATTTATATGCTATAATTTCACTCCCACTTTCTCAAAAAATCAAAATGTAGTTTTCTGCTTCTCCACTGTCCTGAAAAAAGAAAAACACTTCCAGGAAAATTGTATTTCATAGCTAGATAATAGAAACCCAGAAAACAACAAAATAGTTAGCAATGTTATCTTGTCCCAAAATATATGGATAATTCTATGTTGATATCTTTTGAAATTTGGGACCATATCCGGTACTTGGATTTCAAACTGAAAGAAGAAAAAAAATCTGTAGTAAGAGAAGAGAAAAATAAAAAATTTAGGAAATATATCAAAAGATCTCAACCTTATTTACAAGGTTGTGTTCAAGTTAAATTCTTCTTTGTCCTTGATACTTTCTTATGTTCTCTCATAAAAAGAGAACATATTTACATCAGCCTGTCTCTAAAGAAAGCATTTAATTTCACTGAATGGAACTAGTTAATGCATTTCTGAACACTGAACATGTGCCAGACCTTGTGTTAGATGCATTAGAAATGAACATATTCAAACACTGCCAATTAATCAATGCCAAGAATAACACTAAAAAAATGCCTTTGAGTAACTTCGCAAATTTATATTACTTACCCCTTTCTGAATTACAAGCATCCTAAATAACACAGTTGCATATTTTATTTTGTTTCACATTCAGCTACAAACATACTATAAACTGACACCATCTTAGTTTGCTTAAACATTTTTTTTGGGGGGGTCTGGGGATGGAACCCAGGGGCATTCGACCTCCGTGCTACACCCCCTGCCCTATTTTTTAGTCTTTATTTTGAAACCGGGCCTCACTGAGTTGCAGAGGGCCTAAGTAGCTGAGGTTGTCAGTGAACCACGATCCTCCGGTCTCAGCCTCCCGAATGCTGGGATTTCAAGTGTGCATCACCATGCCCGACTTGTGAATTCTTTTAAAGCGTCATGATTAATTATACTTTATTTAATTATCCCGTAATCTAAGATGGTCAGATACTATTATTTTTATTTTACTCAAAGAAAATGAGTATCACAATGGCTTCCTAATGCAATTCATATTTTGTTATGGAGTAAAACATTATATATTTGTTCTGATTAAAAGTCCCATGCCTTTTTTCAGTACTTAATTTTATTCAGTTTAAGAGTTTGAACTCTTAAGAAGTTCACTAGTCCATATACATTTATTTAAGCATATATGTTTCTACTCTACATAAGTAAACATTTTGACCCACCCAAATTAATATGCAGTACAGATTTGGGAATAACTGCACTTGAGACCAAGTGCAGTGTTCTGTCAAATATGTAATATTTTAAGAGTCTTAAGTTTACAACAACATTTTATCTCTAACATAAATGTCTCACCGATTTCATTAGATTATAGTGAGACAAAACCTAAGTGGTCAAAATTATACAATTTTGCATGATGTTAGTTTTCAGTATATACTGTTGTTACTTTACTTCTAAAGTGAGGTATTCACATTCACGGATATTGTTTAAAAAGTAGGATGAAAGACCAGTGTAGCATTAGCTGAGAATGTATAACTGGATTAAAAAAAAGAGAAAATTTCATCAGACAGATTTTACACCTTTCTCCACTTTGGATATTCCTTATTACAAATGTAATACAATATAGGTTCTTCTTAATAAAACTTGGAGAGTAGAAGAAATTAGGTGACTATCAGAGATAAGGTGATGAATGATAAAAGCCAGTTAAAGAATAGTGTTTGAGAATGCTTTTTATTAATGTCTAGTAATCTTCTCTGGTTATATTGTAGTATTTGCTAAATATTGCACAGAATATGCGGCTCAGCTGGAAATGTACACCAATAGTGAAATCTTTCTGTTTCAAATAATATCAGGTAAATAAATGATAACAAAAAATTGTGTCCTGGTTAAAATAAAACAAACAACTTCTATTACATTTAACAGCAAGCTATAAAAAGGGTAAATATGCTTTGGGACTCAAAAAAGGAAAATAATAAAACATAAATCAGGAATGTGAATTGAAGACTATTTTCACAGTGAGGTGTTCTGACAACCCTGTAAAATTGTGTTGCACTGACCATAGAAAGCAGGAAGGGAAACCACTGACTAATCAAAAGTTTGAAATATAATACCAGAACCCCATATAGAGCATTGATTCCAAAGGATTTTAACTGTAATTGGAGAAGTCTTAAAAAATGAAACTAACTGTTTAGAAAATGACAAAAAATATTTACCTGAACTACTAAGTAGAGGATGTCTCTTTATCTCTTGCCATACACAAAGACATGATCACATACCAAAATATAATTTGAATGATTATGATGAATAAATCGATTTCAATATATATGAGAAAGATGAAATCAATATTATTTTTTTAAATTTTATTGGTACATTGTAGTCACAAATCTTAATGGGATAACAGACTTGTGAAGACATACATGCACACATCATCCATATATATAAAGAGGTTTTATAAAAATCAATTTAAGAAAACAATAGAGGAACTGAATGTAACCAATGCCATAAGGTCTATCTACATGGAAATTAGAGAAATTCTGTACTTTAGAAATTAAAGCAACATATGGTACAAAATGTTTCACAGTTGAATTCTACCAAATATTAAAGAAACATGTTTTTAACATTAGAAAACTTTTGGGAAAGAAAAAAATTACATGTTTTTTGTTTTCTTTTAATGAGGCACACATTAACTTGGTACCTAAATGGTTGAAATATATTAAAATAAACAAAAACACAAATTAAATAAAACCTATTTGTAATTCTAATGAATTAATTATGAGTATCATTTAAAATACTAACACCTTACAAAAAGTGTATTACATGAATAAGCTGACTAATAAAGATGATCTATTAACATGTAATTTCTCCATTAATGTACCAAAAATGTATTATTTTAATGAATGGGAAAAATATGTATAACATTTCAAAATCATTTAATGTAGAAACCTACCAAACCCAAATAGTAAGAAACATTTTTTACTTTTATAGAAAGAGTAACAAAAATACTTAATGCCATAGTAAATAATGAATGTTTAAAAACATACTTCTTTTAAGTTAGTAAAAAATTGCAGATTCAACCTAGTTATCATTTTGAATATACATATGGAAATGCCTGTTATAATGCAAACAATAACTTAAAGATACATATTTTACAAATAAAACAATAATTATCACATTCATAAATACATCAAGTCATTCACTAAGCTAAACATGAGAAGAAAGGAGGGGGAAGATAAAAGGGTGGGAATTGGGGAAGGGCTAAATGTGTGATATGTGTATGTATGGCTCTACCATTTGTACTCCATTAAGATTGTGACTACAAAGCCGGCCTTGGTGGCGCAGACTTGAAACCCCAGCATTTGCGCGGTGGAGACAGAGGATCCAGGTTCATGGACATCCTCAGCTACTCAGTGAGGTCCTTCACAACTCCGTGAGACCCTGGGAAGTAGCTCAAAGTAGAATGCCTCTAGGTTTCATCCCCAGTACTAAAAAAAAAAATATTTTTGACTGCAATGCACCAATAACAAATTAAAATAAATAAATAAAATAAAATAAAATAATATACAGGTTAATTATTAGAATTTATAGCCATATATGTTTTTGTATAAAAATCAACATGGTTTTCAAATGTATTTTTGTTTAAAATTAATGATAAATGAAGAAATATAGTTTCAAATAATATAAATTTATAAAATGGATCTAATAAATATTGTGCAGCTACCATTTTTTTGCAATAATGGGGATTGAACTCAGGGGCATTCTACTTCTGAACTTTATCCCCAGCCCCATTTTTTATTCTTTTATTTGAAAGAGGGTCTCACTAAGTTGCAGAGGGTCTCCCAAATAGCTGAGGCTGGTGGCAAATTTGATATCCTCCTCTCTCAGCATCCTAATTACTGGGGTTCCAATGTGTGCCACCACGTCTAGCTCTGTAAAGCTACTTAATATTGAAGAATGTTTTCAAAGTGTTAAAAAGCGTTAAATAAATTTTAAAGTCTAGGACTTGCTTATAAACAGGAATATTAAACATGTGGACATGAGTAGCTCATTCTAGTATCCATGTGTCACAGGCTTTGCAATGTGACAGTGGAAAATTGGGGCCAATTTATTGTTTGCTTATTGTAAGATAGCTTTTATGACATTGTTGAGTATTTAGTAGCATCCCTGCTCACTACTAAGGAAATGACATTTAAGGCAATAAAATATACCTCCAAAAATTTCTTTTTACCACAGTAAAAATGATTCCACTCCAAAGCAATGATACAGAGAAATGAATGATGCTGAAAAGCTGACTCCTTTAAGAAAATCAGAGGAAGAGTTTGGTCTTTAAAATGGCTGATGTGATAGTTAATCAGGACTGTCAACTTGACTGAATTATGAAACATCTAAGATTCTGTGATTTGGGATGTGTTTATGAGATGATTGGTTCTTATAGGAGCATTGCAGGATCTAGATAAAAAGGAGAAAGCTGTGTGAGTTCGCGTGCGATTCTTCCTGAGATAAACTCATGTGCGCTAGCCTGGGTTATGAGCCTTTGTCTCTTCAAATTAGACTTTCACCGTCATTTCTCTGAAGAATTTTCTGACCATTCTAACTTGTACTGAGACTGCATTATAGATCTCTTCTATTCTGAGACTTCAGCTTCTGGACCACTCAACCAGCTAACTGCAGGCTTCTGCATGTGTAGGCAGCCTCTTAGGACTATATTGCTTTAGACTGTAAGGTGACTTGATAGATCCCATTTTAAATTACACACATTATGTGGGATTCAAAGGAACTATTTCTTAATTTGAGCAATGGACACATGTATTTAAATTGTATTATTCTTCAAGCTCAAGAAATGAATTTTAGTCCTGTGTTTCATATTAAAATGCTGAAAACTATGTGAAAAATATTGCTATTGTAATTATTGTTCTGTTTCACTACTGTTAATATGAAGCATATTTTAAATGTTTTATTTTTTTAATTATATTAATGTAGTAGCCTACAAAACATTCTATTCAAAAATATCCACAACATCAACTTAAGTAGACAACTAATATTAAATTTTACTCTCAATTCACTGTGTTATATATAACCAGCTACTAGACTGATGTCACATTTTATCAAAGCATTTCTGACAAGCCTGTCAATCCATAATAGTTACATACAGTGATATAAAATGTAAATGAACTAGAAAATAATGAACTAAGAGCTCCACAAATATAAATCAGGATGGATATATTAATACTGTCAATTTTTGTAACTGCCAGTATTTTCAACTAGATGATTGCATTTATGATTGTTTTTATGTAAATCAGAATAATCTCAATCCTAAAATAAGGGTCAAAGAACATATATTCTCTAAAATTTAGGATAAATAAATCCAAGAACCTTAGGAATATTAATTTTAATACATAAAAATATATTTGGAGTTTCTTCAATTCTTGAAATTTCTCTCATTCTTGGAGTTTAATTCTTGGAGTTTCTTTAATTCTTTTTATTATTGATTGATTGATTTTTGGTGGTACTGAGGTTCCTGAAAACTCTTCTACCTCCGGGCTACACTCCCAGACCTATTTTATATTTTTATTTGGAAAGAGTGTCTCTTAAGCCAGTAAGGCTGACTTTGAACCTGCGTAATCCTCCTGTCTCTGCCTCCCAAGCACAGGGATTACAAGCATGTGCCACCACGCCCGGCTAATTCTTTTTATTTTTAATAAGTGCTTCTAACACATTAATTTTTTTCAATTTTCTATAGCTTCCTTATGCTATACTTGGCCATATACATTATTCTCACAGTGACTATTTAGATTTCTGTGCAAAGATCTATTGATCTTCTGTGAATTCAATTAAATTTTTCTCATATTGTCTTATTTCCTAAAGGAAGAAAAGTTTTGTAGCTTGTTTTTGCCTTTTGTTTTTTGTTTGTTTTCTTTAGTTTTTCAAAGATAATGAGAAAAAAATCCAATCATTTAGAAAAGGAAATATGGCTCTTACTTATGGTTGCCACATAGACAGTTCATAATCACTGTGATTACTTCTTCCATCTGCTAAAAAAAAGTTCCTATAACAGTTCAACACACACAGTTAAAGTAACTAAAACCATTATACTATTACTTGAAGGAAACCTGACCTTTCCAAGCTTATAAGATAAATTATCCTTTACATTTAATGCATTTTTCATCTTAGATCATTTTCAACCTGTCACTTTCAGCTTTTAGCCTTAAAGATAAAATGTATTGATCTGTGTTCCCTATTAACCTAAACATAGTATATACTAATAGAAGTTTATGTGCTGAAAACATGAGAGTACATATCCTAGATGACTAAGGAATTATATGTAAACAATATTATCTGAAGTGAGGAATGCTATGTCACTGTTTGAGAGAAGACACTTAAGATTTTGATATTTGAATCAAAATCAAGTACCTCTTCTAATAGCTTGGGAGAGGTCAGCTCATGAGGCTCGATGCTCAATACTGGAAGTTTAATTTCAGTGAAATTTAACTTGCTAAAATAGTAAAGAAATGTCAGGTAATTAATTAGATTGGCATGTACAGCTTAAGTCATGTGATATGATGAATGCTAGCTATAGAGGGTTGCACCAGTAGTGCTTTACATGGGCTCAAGTATATGGTCCTGCAGCATGCAAACTCAGTTGGGCAGGTATATAGGCTATTTTTTACTGCAACAATCAATGTGGAACACTCACAAGGCTGGCAGTTTCTGCTGCTCTTTGCTGGAATTCATTTGTGGTTTATTGAAATGATTCATATGCCCTTTCCCTACAGCTTGGACTTCATAAAACGTGATGGCTAGGGTCCAAAACAAAGATAGTAGAAGGTGCCAGGCTTTTCCAAGCTTGGCAGAATCCCCAAATATCACATTTGTTCTCTTCTAATAAATTCAATCCGGTTCCTCAATAGGTAGTGAAATGCACATTCAAGTAGAGAAGAATTGAATGCACTTTCTACAGAGACTTCTCTATACCAAAAGCTTTCTAAATTAGCCACAAAGTTATCATATCCAGCATCTTTTATTTCTTCATTTAAATGGTTTATTGATCTGCTTCAAATTCACTAATATATCATTTGGTATATGATGTATAGAAGAGTATATACATTTAATACATTTAAATTTTTATTTAAGATATCCTTTTCAATTTAAATTTTTTTTAATTTATTTTTTATTGGTGCAATGTATTCATACATCATAGTGGTATAAAGAAAATACTTTTGTAGACATACATGCACATCTCGCCCAGTTAGCCCCTACCACGATCCCCACCCCATTCCCTCCCCATCCCTCCTTCCCACGCTTGGCTTACTGGTTGACATCTAGTATTATAGCAATTTATACAATATTAACATTGATAATCTCACATAACAGTTTCATTTGTCTGGTACCAAACTTTTGATGACTTAAAGATAACATTTCAATATTTCTTTTTGCTTTCTTTCTTACCAGAGAATATTTTTTTCTTTTTTTTTTTTTAGGTGAAACTATCATACATTTATTTATTTATTTTTCAGAAAAAATCTATCCTGATATGGAATATGGACTCTAGATACCCACAACAGTCTCAAAGAAGAACAAAGCTAGAAGATGTATGTTTTCTGATTTCAAACCATATAAAGCTACAATAATTGAAACAGTGTAGTACTGTTCTAAAGGCAGATATATAAACCATTGGAGCTAAATAAAAGCCTAGAGATAAATTCTTCCATACATTGTCAAGTTATTTTTGACAAGGTTTCCATGAACTTTTGGTGGAGGAAATACTAGTCTTTTAACTAAATATTGTTGAAAAATAATAATAAATGAAAAAGAATAAAATTGGACCCTTACCTAACACATATACAAATATTAACTCAAAATAGATAAAAGACCTAATATCTAGAATATACAGAGAACTCAAGAAACTCAACACTAAGAAAACAAAGCATCCAATAACAAAATGGGCAAATGAACTAAATAGACACTTCACAAAAGAAGAAATTCAAATGGCCAATAAATGCATGAAAAAATGCTCAACATCACTGGCAATCAGAGAGATGCAAATCAAAACTACCCTGAGATTTCACCTAACTCCAACTAGAATGGCCATCATTCAAAACACAAACAACAACAGATGCTGGCGAGGATGTGGAGAAGTGGGAACTCTAAGACATTGTTGGTGGGATTGCAAATTAGTGCAACCACTTTGGAAAACAGTATGGAGAATCCTCAGAAGAATGGGAACAAATCTTCCATTTGATCCAGCAATACCACTGTTGGGTATCTACCCAAAAGAAAAGAAACCAAACTACCAAACTAATGCATGTGTATCTATGTTCATAGCTGCACAATTCACCATAGCCAAACTATGGAACCAGCCAAGATGTCCATCAACAGATGAATGGATTACAAAACTGTGGGATATGTACACAATGGAATTTTACTCAGCCATCAAAAAAAACTCAATTACATCATTTTCAGGGAAATGGATGGAACTGGAGGACATTATGCTAAGTGAGATTAGTCAGGCACAAAAAATAAGAAATCAGATGCTTTCCCTAATATGTGAGAGTTAGGGAGAAATGGGTCATAGGAGGAACTCTTGGAAGAGGATCAGTAACTTTTAACTCTGTTTACATTGTCTTTGGATATACAATATTTTTTTTTTATTTTTTAGGGAGTTTATTTACTCTTTTGTTGCCTGTGCCATTGAAATCATATCCAAGAAATCACTTCCAATTTCAATGTTGTGAGGTTTTATGACCCAGATTTTCTTCTAAAAGCTTATAGTATTAAGATTTATATTTAGGTCTTTTATCTATTTTGAGTCAATTTAAAATTTTGATTTGTTTCTATTTTCTAGTTTTCAGTCTTCTGTTGATATTCTTATGATATTCTTATGCCTTGTATTAGTGTGTTTATTTTTTTGTTAAGTCCTTAAAACTTTTCTGACAGCTCTATTAATGGTCTCACTTGGTAATTACAGTTTAAAATTTTCTGACTTATATTGCTTGATACTACTATTTCTAAAAATCTCCACAAGCGTGGTGGTGTAAAACAACACAAATTTCCATCTTGCAGATTCTTAGATCAGGAGTCTGACATGGAAATGACTAGGGTAAAATCAAGATGTCTGTAAGGATGCATTTCTTTTCAGAAGTTCTAGGGAACAATCTGTTTCCTTGGCTTTTCTGGATTCTAGCAGCTGTCACATTTTTTGGTCTATTGACCACTGCTTACAAAGTTAGTGTTGAATCTGGACTGTGGAACAGAAAGAAGAGACAGACTAAAGTGTTTATGCAATAGTCAATTTATTTTGGGACCTTCAAGGTTTTTATAACACAGCAAGACCCAGGATGTTATTAGAGGTTACAGATTATGTGACAGCACTATTCACATAGCACAGTGAATTACATTCTCAGAAATAACCAAGTCAAGGTCTTCTGCAACAATGTCTATTGTGTTACAAGAAATACACATTTTTTCTAGGACTGACTGATTAAAATATAGTAATTTGTCAGGAAGTATGAAAACACAGCCAAGGTCACATCTTGACCCAAAGCATACTGAGTGAAAGACCTTTGTTTTTCTTCTCAGATCTTTCTCACAGAATTCAATGTGTTTCTTCAGAAGATGTTTCCATTAGCCCATGTCCTAACAGTTCTCCAGTTCCATGCATTTTCCTGCAAACGACATAATTTTGTTCTTCATGGTTGAGTAAAAATCCATTGTATACATATTCTGTTTTTTTCTAGTGATATGTGTTTATTCAAACACATCATGTTTTTTTATTTTTTTATTTTACTGGTCCGTTGTAATCATACACCTTAACGGAACACAATGGTGGAGACATACATGCACACATCACCCAATTAGCCCTTAGACAATTCCCACCACTTTTCCTTCCCCTCCCTCCTTATCATGTTTGATATTGTTGAGTGATTGATATTGAAATTTTTGTTAAAGTACTTTATTTGCATTAGAGAATTTCCCTCTTCCCCCTCCCCATTCCCTCAGTTGATTGCCTTATTTGCTCATCTATGGTATTTCTTTCTTTGTCTAGAGTTCCTCCTATGACCTATTTTCTCCCTAGCTTCAGCATATTAAGGAGGGCATAGATTTCTTTTTTTTTTTTTTGACTGGCTAATCTCACTTAGCATAATGTCCTCCAGTTCTATCCATTCCCCTGTAAATGATGTAATTGTGTATTTCTTTATGGCTGAGTAAAATTCTATTACATACATATCTCATAGATTTGTAATACATTCATCTGTTGATGGACATCTTGGCTGGTTCCAAAGTTTGGCAATGGTGAATTGTGCAGCTACGAACATAGATACACATGCATTGGTTTGGTAGTTTTGTTTCCTTTCTTTTGAGTAGACACCCAGAAGTGGTATTGCTGCATCATATGGTAAGTTCATTCCTATTCTCCTGAAGATCCTCCATATTGTTTTTCAATGCAATTGCACTAATCTGCAGTGCCACCAACAATGTATTAGCGTTCCCACTTCTCCATATTCTTGTCAACATTTGTTGCTGTTTGTGTTTTGAATGATTGCCATTCTAGGAGATACATGAAATCTCAGGGTAGTTTTTATTTGCATCTCTCTGATTGCTAATGATGTTGAGTATTTTTCATACATTTATTGATCACTTGAATTTCTTCTTTTATAAACTGTCTATTTAGTTTACTTGCTGATTTTTTGATTGGGTTATTTGTTTTCTTAGTGCTGAATTTCTGTATGTTCTAGATATTAGTCCTCTATCAGCGAAGTAGTTGATCAAAATCCTCTTCCATTCTGTTGGCTCTTGGCTGAGGTTCTTGATAGTTTTTTTTGATGTACAGAAGCTCTTTAGTTAATGGAATCTCACATATTGGTTCACCTTTTAGTTTCTTGTGCCTTTGGGGGTCTTGCTGAGAAAGTTTTAAGATCCAACATGAATTGACTCTTGTGCAAGGTGAGAAAGTGGGGCTTATTTCCATTTTCCTGCATATTGTTAATCAGTTTTGCCAACACCATTTGTTGAACAGGCTGTCTTTTTTTTCTTTTTCTTTTTTTTTTAGTGTATGTTTTTGGCTCCTTTGTCAAAAACAAATTGGCTGTGTGTGTATTTGCTTCTGAGACTTCTATTCTGCTCCATTGGTCTATGCATCTGTTTTTGTGTCAGTACCATTCTGTTTTTATTAATATGAATTTGTAGTATAGTTTAAAGTCAGTTATTGTGATTCCTCCTGAATAGTTTTTTTTTTTGCTAAGAACTACTTTGATTATTCAAGATAGATAAACCACTAGCCAGCCTAACTAAAAAAGAGACAATCAACACAAATTTCAAAGTAAGAGAAAAAAGAGGAGATGTTACCACTGAAAGTGTAGAAATCCAAAGGATTATCAGAAATTATTTAAAAACACTATGCTCCAACAAAATGGAAAATCTGGAGGAAATTGGCAAATTTCTAGATAAATACAACCTTCCTAATCTAAGTCAAGAAGATATAGAAAACTTAAACCAACCAATAGCAATCAAAGAGATTGAAACAGCAATAAAGAGCCTACCATCAAAAGAAAATAAAAAGCCCAGTTCCAGATGTTATTCCAAGTGAATTTTATAAAACCTTTATAGAAGAACTAATTCTAATACTCCTCAATTTATTTCATGAAATAGAAAAAACAGGACTATCCCAAATACATTCTATGAAGGCAACATCACATCAGTACCAAAACCAAATAAAGACAGCTCAGGGAAAGAAAACTACAGGCCCATATATTTGATGAACTCGAATACAAGTCTGCTAAACAAAATACTACCAACATGGACTCAAAACCACATCAAGAAAAGTATACACCATATCCAGGTAGGGTTCATTCTAGGTATCCAAAGCTGGTTCTACATAAAAAATTCAATTCATATAATTTATCATATAAACAGAACCAAAGAAAAAAATTGCATGATCATTTTAATAGATGCTAAAAAAAGTATTTGACAAAATCCAACATCCATTTGTGCTAAAAGCTATGCAGAGAATCTGAAGAGAAGAAATATATTTCAACATCATAAAGGCAATCTACAATAGGCCAACAGTCAATGTCATATTAAGTATGGAAAAACTTCAAGAATTTGCCCTAAAAACAGAAACAATACAAGAATGTCCATTCTCACCACTTCTCTTCAATATAGTACTTGAGACTCTAGCCATATGAGCAAGAAAAGGAATTAAAGGAGTACAAAAAGAAAAATAAGAATTGAAACTTTCACTATTTGCAAATGACATGATACTGTACTTAGAAGACCCAACAAACTCAACTAAAAGGCTTAGAACTGATCAACAAATTCAGCAAAATTTCTGGATACAAAATCAAACTTAAAAAATTGGAAGCTTTTCTGGCTTTAAAAGAAATTCAGATATACTTCCACTCAGGATTTTTCACACACACACACACACAAAAAAAAATACTTAGGAATAAACTTAACCAAGGAGGTAAAAGACCTCTACCAAAAAAAAGTTATAAGACATTGAAAAAAGAAATCGAAGACTATAGAAGATGAAAAGATCTTTCATGTTCAAGAATAGGCAAAATAAGTATCATCAAAATGGCCCTACTTCCAAAAATAATCTACAGATTCAATGCACTATCCATTAAATTACCAAGATCATTCATCAAAGACAGAAAAATTAGTTTTAAAATTTATTAGGAATAACAAAAAACCCAGAACAGTAAATGTATACATATTCCAAAATAGACTTTACCTTAACTAAATCCATTCTATTTTTGAGGAGTTAGAATCAGGATTTTTATGTTTTTATTTTCTTCTTTTATTTTTTTTTATTATTGGTGCATTGTAGTCATACATCTTAATGGGGCATATATCACTCATTTAACCATTCCCCAACTCTCACCCCAATCTCTCTTCCCTCCATTTATCTCTTTTTATGACTTAGTGGTTGACTTTGACATGTTTATGAGTGTACTGTGTCATGTACATTAGAGAACTTCTCTCTTTTTCTTTCCCATTTCCCTAAGTTAGGTCGCCTATTTGCTCATCTATGTTTTTTTCCTTCTTGATCTAAAGTCCCTTCTATGACCCTTTTTCTTCTTAGCTTCCACATATTAGGGAAAGCATCCATTTTTTTTTTACTTTTTGTCCAAAATGTACTCTTATTTTTTCCTCTAGATAGTGTCTTATAGTGTTACCCAGGCTGTTCTTAAACTCCCAGCCTCAAGCCAAATGTTGTATCTTCTGGAGTAGCTGGGAGTACAGAAACATGGTACCACATCAGGTCTCCAATATGTATCTTTTAATCTCTTCTTTAGGGTATTTTTACACATATTGCCTATGAATATTTAATACAGTTCACTCAGCTATACACCAGATACTCTCAGGAATATGTATAAAACTTTAATTATTTATTATCATAATTTTTTTCCCAATGCTTGTTTTCACTGTTCATCAATATACAGGAGGAATTGGTTCCAGGCCCCCCATCCTGTTAGAGTTTTCCAAATATCTTATATAATAGAATATGACATTTGCATATAATGCATTCATATTTTTCTTTGTACTTAAAATCATGTCAAGATTACTTATGATACTAAATACAGTGTAAATTCTATATAAATCAATATTATCAGTATTGTTTTAGGGATTAAAAAGGTCAAAGTATGAACATGTTGAATATAAACACAAATTTTGTAGTACTAACTACCTTTATTTATCTATGACTAGATAAATTCACAGATTCAAGACCTGTAAATACAAGGAGACAACTGTATGCTCTTTTTGTGACATTTTCACAGACTTTGTATTTGTATAATCTGCTTTAATCCACTTTATTTGCAGATTTATAATTAAGACTTTTCTATCCCTTGGGTTGTAGCCCTGAAAAATCTACTCTGGGAGGTAATTTTAAATTCCTGATTTGTTAATATGGGTATATCAGTTGGGTAGGGGTGTTAGATGGAGAAAATGGGAAAATGAAATTTTGTTGAGGGTCTGGAATTGATTTTTATATACCAAAGTTAAAAAATAGAATCTAAATAATGTATGTGTATATACGTGTGTGTGTGTGTGTGTGCGTGCGCGTGCACACTTTTGCTTTCTACCAGAAAATAAGACATATGTTTTACTCAACATTCAATTAGCTATATTTTTGTTAGTCATATGATGTAAAACAATGCTGATTTTCTCTGTTATTAATTTGTACTAATTCATTATCATATTTCTTGAACCAAGTACAAAATGGCATTTGTTGGCATATCTTATAGTTAGATATACAGAAAATTGATTTAAAGAAATTTTATAAATATCAATTTCTGTGAATGAAAAGGTGACCTATAAAAATAATCAACATATTCTTTATAATTTTATGAGTTATCAAGATATGCAAAATCTAATCATATTACATTACAAACTCAAAATATATAAACATTAATTTGAAGAGCACTCTTGCATCTTTTCAAATCTGTTCTCTATTTATTAAACACTAATACAATCACCCATAGTGACAATATGTTTATGAAAACTTTATTTTAAAAACATACAAAAGTATGTAATAACACTTATTTCTCTTCTAAAAGTTACTGGTATCCTTATTTTGCTTGTTTTTTTTTCTATTCTAAAGTGAAAAAATCTATCTCACATAAGGTGTACATTTCCACTTTTCATTTTTATCACTTCTTAATGTAAATATCTATGTTATGTGTCTCTTGCTAGGTCCAGGAGCAGTGGTGTGTAAACAAATTCTAGGTTGATCTCAGGTGAACAAAGATGTGAAACAGGTCATGGAGACAAAGGAAAGCAACTTCATGTTTAGAAATTGAACACAGAATTACCTTAGAAGCTACATTAAGCAATTTTCTTACAGGGATATTATAATGCAGATAAGGTGATAAAATATTAAAAACAGGTTCTACAATATGTTAGGGTGGTCTATTTTCAACCATTTTTTTTAATTTTTGTAGTTCAACTAGCTAAAACAGCTGCATTTTATGAAACCTATGTAAATTACTTGCTATCCTACCACCATCAGATCTATTTTTCATATTGTGATAGAAATGAATGTGCTTATATGAGAGCCAGCAACTCGGTAAAAAAAAACCAAAAAAGAAATTAGGTTTTAAATCGGGTGTTTTTGTTTATCACTTGCCAAGCAATGATCGTACTGGTATTACTTATGGCGATACCATTGCTTATGGCGGATCAGAAACAAACAGAAGGCAGGATACCATGAGGCAGCAACAAGATACATGAATCAGAGGAGTGAAAGCTTGAAGTGAGTGGAGATGATGGAGAAGGTGGGGAAGTTTTTTCACTAAATAGTATTTCCATATAATTACGTAACCTATTCAGGGTAGATAGATAAGTTGTCAAGGTAATAATTAGGAGTATATTTTAGCCTACATTAGAGAGTAGCAGTAAGTTAGGATTCTAGACCTTCCTACCTAAAATTTGGCATGCTTATGAATAAAATTATTTTTTAAACATTGATCAATGTCTTATTAAAACATATTTCTTAATTCAATCCACAAGGTGTTTGTAAGTTTATAAGAATATACTTTAGCTTTTAAAATTCTAATACATATCTTATTTATACAATTTTACTTATAAGAATTTTCATTCAGTTTATAAAATTTACATAATCAATAACTGGCCACCATTGAAAAAACCAAGTAACAAACTCTAACATCTGTAACATCACAAGTAGAAAAATCTAGAGGGGTATGCAAGATTCATGAATAAATACAGTCAATGATCCTTGTCATTTTCTGCTTTTTAAGTTACTATATCTCTCTGCATCCTGCATTTGTTTGCCATTTCTTCTAAATATTTTCTCCTTGGAGAGAAACAAAAGCAATCCTAAGCTCCTATTTTATAGATTTCTCAAATAACAAGGATATTGTCTTTATATTCAACTTTCAATACAAATACAGCCATTATTAGTATTTGCCTAGGACTCAGATTGTGTTTGGTCCAGCATGAACTTGGTACCACTCCTACTGCAAATTCTGTCATCATGAAAGCATAGTCATGAAAGAAGAAGGTAGCTGAATGCATTTACTAGGTCTGCAGTAACACAGTTACCTATCATAGCTTGGATTTAGAATGTCTCCCTAAAACATTCATAGAAACAAGGTAACAATGTTGGAAAGGAGGAACTTGTTGCTAGGAAGACATCTCTGGGATGTTACATCCTTGATGGCTATCTGCTTCTGGCCTCTAGGATGTGAGATTGGAGCCCAGTGTTCTTTTACTCTACTTCCTTCTGCCATGTCTGGAGATCTGCAAACCTAGCCTTACATGGACTGAACCTAAAAATCTCCAAAAATTATCAGCAAGTAACTCATCTTTCCTCCGGCTGTTTGTGTTTGGGCTTGTTCAGGCTTGTTGGGTCCAACAATGAAAATGTTGACTGAGGCAGTACCCAAACTGGATGGTTTAAACAACAGAGTATAGCGTCATTCAATTCTGGAGGTTAGTAAGTAAAGGGTTGTGGAGTAGTTATTCTGAAGATTTTGAGAAAAGGAATTACTCTCAGCTTTCCTCCTCAGCTGGCAAAAGCATGTATTGTCCATGTGTCTCTTCATACAGACTCTTCCCTTTATCTATGAATATCTTTAAGTTCCCCCATTTTAAAAGATTAAAAGCCACTTTTCTCTTTTCGCCTTGATTACCTCTATTAAGGCTCTTTGCATAAGATCACACTATAATATATTAGATTTTAGGACCTTAATATATGATTCTTTTAAGTGGTGTTTCTCATTTGGATTATCTGGTTGAGGTTTGCAAAAATAACACAAAATGTAATTTCTTAATTAAAATTTTTATAATCTCCTGTCTATTAAATGTGAGGCAGAAATATATTCAGGAGCTCCAGAAAAATCACATATAACCAAGTATGTATATCTGATGTCTATACAAACTAAGAATCTGATATTTTCTGCCTCTTCTCACTATTTTTTCTGTGTTTTTTAATTAAAAAGCTTTATAATACATCACCATGCATCATGAAATCTTTGTTTTACAAATATTGAGTGATAAATACATTTGCACACATACAGTTTTGTTCATAGTATGTGAAAATTTTAACTAAAATATTTCTTTCCACTTGTACTGTTTACATTATAGAACAAATAAGGTACCTGCACATGAGAGTGTCTCAGTAGTGTTTAATTAATTTGCAGAATCAACACTAGGTTTTGGATGGATGACCACATTAAATAAGTCTGCTATCACCAACTAGCCGGCATGAAAGAAACAGATCATTAAGCTTGTAATTTCCACAGGTAATAAAGATCTGAAAATAATTTCTAAATTTGATGCCCCATCCTACAATTATATATTTAACTTCCAAGTTGCTAAAATCATAAATCTAACAAATATTTTGAGAGGTAAACATATAACGTGCTTCTAATATGTTATCAAATATCAGTTCAATCAAGTACTCTCATTAATGAGATAACCAGTTTCATTTTAATGGCTTCAAAGCTGGCACTTTTGATGGGACCTCATTGTAAACATACTTGTGATTAAATGACAGGTAAAGATTGACAATACAGAATGGCACAGAACCAGTCTGCTAATGTTAAATACGACTAGCTAATGTAGAATTGACACACTGTGTTACAGAAAATAGATTTTATACAATGAAAGCAAGTGGAAAGCCTAATCTAAGGAGATATATCAGTAAACATGCTACAGTAGTGTTCTTAAGATGTCACATAAAGCAACACATCTAGAACTCTTGGGAGATGACAGGAAGAATGTCTGCTTATTTTCACTCAAAGTGATTCTAATCATAAGGCTTGGTGAATAACAGCTACTGATGTAAATTAGGATATTGAGGATGATATAAGCATAACAGCATTTCTGGATGGAAACATAACAAATGATCATTGCCAATAGAGGATGAATCTATTCTCCTTCGAGATATCTTAAAAAGATGATCAGTAGGGGAAATTTTAATAACAAAATCTTAGATTAAAAACATATCAAGAGCATTGATCTGTATAGTTTCCTCTTCTGGGTACTCATCACAATCACTTGGTGAAATTTTGTATATTTTAACCCATGCTATGTTTATTTTATTATTCTTATTTGATAAGTTGAGACCAAGGCTCAGGAATGTGGATTTTTAGAACTAATTAAATTTGGCCAGGGGTGATGGTGCATGCTTGTAATCTCAGCGTCTGGAAGGCTGAGACAGTGGGATCTGGGTTTGAGGACAGCCTCAGCTACTTAGTGAGGTCCTTTGCAACACAGTGAGACCCTGTTTCAAAATAAAGAATTTTTAAAAATAGGGATGAGGGTACAGTTTGGAAGTAGAATGCCTCTGGGTTCAATTCTCAGTACCACAAAAAATAATAATTCAATTTGATTTACATTTTCTTCTGTTAATGTTGCCATCACCAATCTAGTAATGTCATAGAGCAGACACATAGGGATTAACAGTTTCACGATAACTTTGGGGAAGGAAAGCAAGTAGAGGAGACTCAGCATATATTCTCTAAAAAGACTCTTGCAGTCTGTCAGGAATCCAGCCCAACAGCAGCGGGGCTTGGAGAGATGATGAGTACCTACGGGCCCGATCACCACACGAAGCCGGGAAATATGTCAAGCAATATCTCATTTATTTCTCTCCAAGCAATCATATATATAGCACCAAACCATGAGAGGAATTCCCATGGGAAATAGCCTAGCCTATCGGGGATAAAGATCACTAGCATGTAGTTTACAGCCAATCCCAGGCCAGTACATGAGCCATTCATGTGTGCAGAAAGCTTCCTTAAAGGTAGAAAGGGAAAAACCGCTCAGTCTCCCCACCCATAATGAATGGGGAAACCACGCCTTTGTAGTTTCCTCCAGGCGCCATCTTAGCCCATTTTCTGCTGAATCACTTTACTTAAAGTTTTGCCTTAGGCTGCAGGCCGCTCAGGCTGAGGGAGGCTGTATCTCCTTAGGCGCTGTATGGACACACCCCATCAACAGTCCTTGTCATATATTTGTTTCACCATATCTCTTTGATATCATTGACAATTCAAAGTGTTCCTCAGCATCGTTCCAAATAAAGGACTCTTCTTCAGAAGACAGAAAAATGCTCTTTATGAAAATTTATGTGTGGCCAATTAATTATCAAATTTTGTTGATTTTTGTAGTAATCAAACTATCTCTGCAATTCATCTATGATTTGACAAATGAAATTACAGCCTAGTCTTTTTTTTTACCACAGTGATGTTACTATTAAACCTTACAGATGACCCACTAGTGAACTATGTCTAATTCTCATGAAAATGTTGTTTATTAAATTAAGTTTCCTTTCTGTATCAGAATTAAATCAATTTATGATTTATAGCACTTGCTGATTTCTGTGGTGTAAATAGTCTCACCATGGCAGATTTTAAAAATACAAATGTTACCTTAGTGAATAAGTCATGACAGATATTAGTTTCCTAGGGCGGTTGTAATAAATCACCAGAACCTAGGTGGCTTAACAAAAGAGAAACGTATTCATTCACAACTCTGAAATATATTAGTTTAATGACCAGGGTGTCAGTTGGACCACTCTGTCTTTGTACACTATAGAAAAAGTTCTATCTTTTCTCCCTAAATTTTATTGGTTGCCAGCAACCATTAGCATTTCCAAATTTATACATACATCACTTCAATCTTTTGTTTTTACATAGCATTGTTCCCATATTTATATCTCTTGCTCAAATGTTTATATTATTAAAATACCAAAAGCTGAATTAGAACTCATTCTAACCCAGTATGGTCATACTTATCATAATTTGATTACATTATCAGAGACTTTGAATCCAATAAGAACATATCTACAGGTTTAGCTTGTCTTTGGAGTGGGAACAAAATATTGTTAATTTCAAATTTTTTATTGGTACATTGTAATCATACGTCTTAATGGGGTACAAGAAAATAGAAGAATACATGTATACAACATTTATTCAGCTTTTCCCTCATTTCTACCCCCTTCCTTCCTTCTCATGTTGGGCTCAATGATTGACTTTGATATGCTTGTGAATCTCCATCATGTACATTAGGGAATTTCCCTTTTCCCCCTCCCATCTTGTCTAATTTATCATTGCAGTGAATATTTACATCAATTCTATTTTTGTTCAAATAATTTAACTAAATTAATGTATGAATCAATAAACATCATGAATATATGCTATGCAGGAGGAGTTTTTAAAAAAAACTAAAAATATAAAGGTCTTTAGCATCATTTATTATACAGTAGGCTTTTCTAGTAACTAAAAATGTATCAGAGCACACACACACACAAAAGATAGCCTACTAAGCCGGGCATGGTGGCGCACGCTTGTAATCCCCGCACTTGGGAGGGAGAGACAGGAGGATCGCGCAGGTTCCCTGGTTTAAGAGACCCTGTCTGGGAGTGTAGCCTGGAGGTAGAAGGGCTTCCAGGAACCTCAGTACCACCAAAAAAAAAAAAAAAAAAAAAAAAGATATCCTACTACACTCATGAATTTGACATTCTAATAGAGAAAGGAAAAGGATAATTAAAAATGTTTATTTTCAAATCATGTTAAAGTGTTATTAAAAAAAATGATTTTAGTCAGAGACAAGATGTATTTTGGTGTGGGCTGTTTCAAAGGCCTCTTTCATGTGTTGGCCTTAAAGGGATGAGAATGCATAGTACATTCTATGAAAATGAGTTGTGACAAGAAGAAATTTTAAAACAGTAGAACTGAAGTCTGACCAAATGTGTTATTTTCAGGGGGAATTTAGAGGTGAAAACTTTAAAACTGTAAATTTTCAGCTGGGCATGGTGGTGCATGATTGTAATCCCAACATTCCGGAGGCTGAGCCTGGAGGATTGCAGTTCATGGACAGCCTCAGCTATTTAGTGAAGCCCTCCGCAAATTAGTGAGACCCTGTTTCAAAATAAAGAAAAAAAAAAAAAATAGAGCAAGGGGTGTAGCTCAGAGGTCAAATGCCTCTGGGTCTCTGGGTTCCATTCCCAGGCCTGAAAAGAAAAAAAATCCTGTAAATTTTCCGTAATAAAACCAAGTAAAACAGAGATTTCTTTTCTAAAATTTTGTGTTATGGGTAGCATTAAGTTATTAAAGAATTGTGTCTAATTTAAAAAAGTAAGATTTTTTTTTATTTTTTATTTATTTATTTTGTGTGTGGTACTGAGGTTCCTGGGAGCCCTTCTACCTCTGGGCTAAACTCCCAGATCTAATTTTTATATTTTTATTTGGAAACAGGGTCTCTTAAGCCAGCGCGGCTGTCTTCGAACCTGTGCAATCCTGTCTCCGCCTCCCAAGTGCGGGGATTACAAGCATGTGCCACCACGCCCTGCAGTAATTTGAAAAAGTAAGATCTTGCTAACTCTTTTTCGTTTTTTGTTTAAATAAAATGTAGTAGTGTACTGATAGTCTTATTTTTAGTGAATTGTATTAAATTTTCTTCTAAGAGTGCATCCTTCTGTTCGTCACCAAGCAAAAAAGAGCAACACATATTTTGTTTGAAAATACAGAAAGTAGGCAAAATGAAAGATATCTCAGTCTGTAGCAGACTCCTCATTCCACTTAGATTGAATGCACCCTGAAAACTCGATCCTTAAATATTTAGCTTCACCAATACAAACTTTTCAGACATGTTTATTTAGACACTCCAGAACCCAAATTTGTTAACACAAGGAAGGTAAAAATGGCCACTGGGCTCTGAGAATAAGGTCTATGGAGACACATACAAAGATTGTGAATATACTTGGCACAGAGGCAGACACAGTTTCAGAGTCTGTGTTTCAAATGGAAACAATATATCTGTACCGTATTTCATCATCATTTTCAAAAGCCAGGAATATGCCCCTTAACATAAAATTTCCTCAGTGCTTTAAAAGATAGGTTAACATGGGCATAGAAGAGAATTCCGTTACCTACAAATGTATCATCATGACACTTCCAGTACTTTCTGTGGCTGGGCTGAGTCATAAATCTATTTCTAGCCTATGGGCATGGAATTGAAGACACGAGTTCCTGTGTGTGTTACTTAAAAGAACTAGAAGAAACACATCTAGATGTATATCTTGAAAAATAGAATAGGACAACTGCCCTTACTGAACTGTACATATAAAAAACTAAAAATTAGTCTTGGGAGAGGACTTGGAGATGGAATCCAAGGTCTTGTGTATATTCTAACATTGTCCTATATCCCTAGCCACCTAAACATAAACATTTTATTATTCATCACCATGAGGTATGGATTCTGTAGCATGGCTCACATTATGCAGCCTCATATAAGACTCGGACCCTGAGTGGAATGCCATTACAAAAATAAGAAAATGAACAAATGAAAAATATTAATTACATAGTATTAACTTAGTAATTGAGTGGTGGAAGGTAAGGAAAGATACATCCAAGAATAAAGAGATGAGGATCTATATTAGCATGAGAAAATGTGGTACATTTTTGCCAGAAATTCTCTTAAAACTCAATCCTATGCCTACTGACTGTGTGGTTCTATAATAAAAAGTGAGAAACCATAACAGTAACCATTTATGAGCATAGGTATACCCTGCATTTAGCAAGGCTTTACAAGAAAGTGGGAAGCTCTACAAATGATAGACCAAGTTACAAGTGTCAAAATAAAAAAAACAAATTGGGTCTTAAGAATACTTTATTTGAAATATTTATTACAAGAGGCAAGAAGGAGACTGTTGCAAGAGCAGGAGGGGGCTTTTGTAATCAGGAGAGCATTCCAACCATAAAATCTGCACACTTCTCAAAATGTCATGCAGAAAATTGCTTTTATTTTAGGGAGGAGTAACAAAGGTTAAAAAGAACTCAGTGTGGGACTGTGAGTTGATTATGGGATGCTTTCTGTGAGGTTAGCAGAGTTTCTTCAAGAAGGGATTATAGGCAGCTTCTCTTTGAGGGTGGATGAATATACCGAGTCCTTGATTTGGTCAAATCACTTAATAAGTACTTTCTTCCAATTGAACATTGGGCTAAACAAGTTCCCCTAATCTTTCATGAGTAAACGAATGGAAATTTGGTAGGGATTGTCATAAATAAATATGAAATCTTTCACAAGACTTAAGTTATAAGGAGGAGGTAGTTTTTTACATTTATATTATATAAAGATACCTGGGTATTTCTTTAATTATGGCTATTTTTCAGGGCACATAGGGCCCAGATAAATTTTCACATTGTCTTAAATAAACCTTATAATCAATAATTGACAGAATTGGAAAAGTTAAATCCACTTAGGCTCCAAATAGGATAGAACTACAAAAAAGCTGATTTTTAATGGATAAGAATGGAATGTACATACTTTAGGAAAGTTCAATGAAATATTTCATAGTGACAAAGTTTAAATATTATATTTATAATAATATATTATCAGTAATCATTGTTAATTTAAAAGCTTTCAAGTGATACAGGAACATGGAATCTTCAAGAAGGTAGTAGATTTTATAAATATGTCTCCAAACAACTTTGAGAGTAATAATTAGTTCATGGAAATTGATAAAATCAAATAAAGCAACTCACATTTGAAGGGAATTTGCTGGCAAAGAATTCAAGATACTCAAAGTTACTAGATTTAAAAATAAGTACATGAAATGTTGGTTCCCTAAGCTTTTCTTTGTAGGAATTGGGCTGCAAAAACTGCGTACTACAAGAAAGTGTATTTCTCAACTCCTAATGTACAAAGAGCACAAAATACAGATAACCCCTTGAGTAGAACAAGCCAGGAACCCAAAGAATACAGACCTCTGAAAAGACAGGCCATTCAGTCTTGGTCATAAGTTGCACCCTCAAAGTGTGAATAAGAATCCCTTAAAATATCTTGCTAGTGCCATTTCAGAATTGCCTCAAATGAGTCACTATCAGGTTAGCATTTTAGGTATACTCTTTAGGGAAAGTAGAGGGTGTTATACGTGTGAGAGAATGACAGAAAGGGCTGTGTGGTGAACAGAGTACATATTTTATGCCTTCTTTACCTTTATTTCTCCACAGTGGCGGCCCCCATTGTTTGTTATGGAGCAGGCATACACACAGGATGCTCTAAGGTACCTAACACAGACAATAATTGAGATAAACTTACTGTGTTGAACTATTTACATAATAATGAAATGTTCTATTGATACTGAAACATAACTGGACATTTCATTAATTAATATAATTACATATCACATTATGTCTTCACTTTTGACCTGAGTTTACTACTTGTTTTATTTCTACAAATTTGTACATAACAAGTGCACCTCTTTATATGTATATTTATGTTTATACTTTCCATTATTTTACCCCAAGCAATGTATTCTTGAGGTATATGTATTTAGCATATTATCATTGTAATTTAATAGTTATTCACTAAATTTTCCTCAAAAATGTATAATAGTAATTTTATGCAACATTATGGAAATTTTTTAAGTTTTTTATCACATTACTAACTCTAAATTTGTAAGCCACTCATTTTTGCAAAGATTTTAAACCTATTATAATTTAATCAAATAGAAATTTTCTAATGCAATATTTCTATCATGACTAAAGATAATTTGTTAATAAAATGAAAACAACATTGCTCATTGGTGTCTTGATATAGAGTCATTATTCAAATGGCATTTATTGAACCTGCTTGTTATATTGATAATATGATTTGTGTAGAAAACTGGGAATGTATCTACCATATGATCCAGCTATACCACTCCTGGGTATCTTTCCAAAGGGGTTAAATCAGAGAACTATAGTAACATATGCATACCCATGTTCATAGCAGCACAATTTGTATTAGCCAAAATATGTAACCAACTAGGTCTGATATTAGTTTTTAAACAATAATTATCATACCACCTTACCTATTAAATACAGCTTAGATGTTTATAAACACCTATAAAATGTCCTGTATATAAAGATACTATTTTCATATTCTACATTCTTTCTAAAATTTCTAGTTTAGAACTATTCTGTTTGATTTTGTGACATATAAGCCTAAAACATGACCAAACAATTATCCATTCTCTAAAGTATTTTTTTAAGTTTAAAGTAATTAAGGGACTTCACTAATATACAGCTAGACATTAATCATGTAAATTCCCAGGGAATAAAATCCTAGACAACTTTAAATATCTTCTATTGTGAAAAAAAGTAATAATTTCATTCAGAATGTTATCTATACATCAGCCACATCAGCATTTTATGAAAGTTTCTAAGAAAGGCTAATTCTTGGGTGAACTTGTTCAAACCACCCCCTCATATTACCATGAGGCAGTAACTGTCTTCTGTATTTATATCTTTTTAATAAACTCCTTTAAATCTTCAGCAAGTGTCTTGGCTAATGTATATTTATCCTTAGCCCAGGACAAGAACCCATGCTTTTTATCTTTTCTTGTGTGTGTTTTGAGGGAAATTGTGTCTGGGAGCCTAACAGGAGTCCCAGGGGAAAGTTTTCCAAACCATAACATCATCTTCTCAAACAATAACATAATTTGGCACTCATGTGAGGCTATCTTTTGAGCCAAAGGCGACTCCAGCCAACAGTGACCTGAAAGCCATTACATCTTGAAGGTCAGTAACCTTCCCCAAAACAGGACCAGACCCTGGTGGATGACTGGATGGCCAGTGCCAACGGGCTCTCTGGAAGCATGGAGATCCCCCTGCCACAGAGTAGCTATGGCAGAATCTCCAGGGGAGGGAAAAATTCTCCTTTAAATAGAGTAGGGGACAATAGGGGACTTTGAACCTCCTCCTGACTTACTCAAAGGCTTAGTGGTGGCGAGTACCCAATCTGGGATCCACACCCTTCGGGGGTAAGATCCTTCCTGCCTATGCCCACGTAAGGGGAGCAGAGACAGTGTTCGGTCCTTATTGAGGCTTCAAGGAAACCCACTATTGTCCTGTTTGGCCCAATGAGTGCCCGTCCATTCTGCCCACATCACAGATGGGACACTCTTTTAAAAGCCTTATATAAAGTTAAATCTAAAAAGAAATGCCCATGGACCACCTTCAGAAAGCTCCCCAAATAGGAGACACCAGCCAGCACCCATTTCTAAAATGGTAGTGTGTCGGGTTTTTTTCTGTAATTGGAAACAGGTTTTAGGGAGATAAGCTACCTTGCTTTTAGCGGCAGCATCTAGGAAGCTTTGCCATTTGCAACCACAGCCACATGTGTTGCAGGGGATAGGTTGGGGGGAAAGGTGTGTGGTGTGAAATAATCCCCCCCTACCACCAGACACACAGAGACAAACAGAAAAACCGTGGATTCTTGTCCTAAGCTAAGAATAAGTATTCATCGCTTGGACAGCTGCTGCAGATTTAAAGAAGTTTATTAAAAGGATAGAAATATAGAGATAGTCACAGCCCTGTGCCAGAGCAGACACAGGGGGGCAATTCGAACGAAAATGCCAACAAATTCCAGTTTCCTGAATTTTTATATTGTCTAAGTCCAGCAGGTCCCTTTGATTTTTGGAGATCATGTTACACCTTATCGCCAGCCCCGGCTCTGCTTCTGTTATCTCTCCAGCCGAATTTATGGCCTACAGGGGGAGACATCTCTGTCTCCAAACACAGGCCCAGATTTATGGCCTGAGAGGGAGGCATCTCTGTCTCCAGACACAGGCTTTTACCTTTCGTCTTCTCCCCCAAACTGTGTTAAATTGTTCTTAGGAATGCAAGGACATGTTAGCTTAACCCTGGCTTTCTTAGTAAAGAAGACATATTTCAAGATTGGACATCTTTCCCAGTATTGACACATTAATACATTTTTAAACTCTCTTCCCAATACCAGTACAACATGCACCCTGTGGGTCTGTAATCTATGGCAGTTCACAGTCCCCTACAGCCCTGAAATCCTGGCAGCTATTGGAAGCCTGAATGGTAAGCTTCTCCAAGAGCTCAAGCAATAGTTTTCAGCCAGGCAGGCCTGCTAGGTGAATGGACACACCCAGGAGACATTGTCTGGCATTCAGCAGACAGTTACAGCTCCATTTGAATAAGAAAGCCCTCAGGGGAGGACGCTCAGGAGGAGGCCACTCCAGACCAACCATTGGTGGCTGGGATTCTTAGGCCCCTCAGAAATTGGAGAATATTTTTGGGGAAACAAATTAATAAGAATTTTTTTTTTAACTGACAATATTTTCAGCTAAAAAACCTCATTGAGAGAAAGAAGGAACAGGAGAAGGGTCAGATGCAGGGCAGAAGGGAGGGTGGCTGAAACTTCAAGCCTGCACTGCCCTTCTGGTGGACTGTGAGTCCACTCTCACTGCTCCATGTACCCCAGCTGGACACCCCCGGCTGGGCCACTAGCTTTAGGTTATGCAGGGGACCTCATCTGGACAGAGAAAAGCCACTCAGACTTCTCTCTGTCTTAGATGGGAATCCAGCAATAACCTAAATTCTAGGGTAATTGGTTTTAGATTGGGAAGCTCTGGGAAGGGGGAGCAACCTTGCCCAGACAGGTCACTAAAACCCCACCCTTTCTCTCTCATATGGGATCCCAGCAATCCAAAGTGGAAGCCATATCTCCACTCACATGTGTTCTTCAAAACTGGGAAAAGTTTGACACCAAAATGCTAAGGAAGAAAGATCTCATATTTCTCTGCACCCAAGTATGGCCACAGTATGTGCTGGGGGATGGAGAAATCTGTCCCCTTCAGGGAAGTTTAAATTATAACACTATTAAGCAACTAGATCTGTTTTGTAAAAAGGAGGAAAGATGGATAGAAGTAGCTTATCTTCAGTTGTTCTTTATCCTCTGAGACCACCCAGATTTCTTTGATTTCTTTAACGATGGCAGGGTTGAAACAATTGTGGAAGCCTTGGCTAAAACAAGATCTAAAGACAAATTAGAGCCAAAACAACAAGATGCCAAACTGGTCCATCAGCCACTCTCACTAGAATACATGCTGGAACAATTAGTGCAGGCTGCTAACTCTGTCTGCTATAAGGGAGATTTAAAAAGAGAAAAACAGGAGGAAAAACACCATGAGGAAATCCTGGTGACCATGTGTCTAAATGCCAATTCCACTGGAACTCAGGTACAGATCCATGCTGACCCCATACAAACCAAGGCTCAGGTCTGCTTCAGGTGTGGAAAGGCAGGGCATTTCAAAAGTCATTGCCCTTGCTCAAAAGGCTACAAGCACCCACCAGCGCCCTGCCTGAGGTTCAGGGGGAACTACTGGAAATCTGATTATCCCCAGGTCCGAAGGGACCCGGGGTCATCAGCACCAGATCCTAATGATGGGCCCCAGGGCTGCCTTTCCAGGCTTCCACCACTTGGATAAAGAGAGAGGAGCCTTGGTAACCTTAATGGGGGCTCACAAACTGTCTAGTTCCTAGTGGAGACAGACACCAGGTTCTCTGCCTCAAGTTATTCTCCTGGTCTAAGAACCTCTCTTAAAGTAATGTCCAGGACATCTCCAGCAAGTCCTTAGAACATTCCCCCACCCTAATATTTCAGCCTGCTTCTAGATTCCAGCTCCTATGTTAAAAAGGGAGAGTTTAGAATATGATCTGTCCATGTGATCTGTCCATACACAGTTTTCTTTTAAGGGCTGAGTGTAAGGCTAAGTCAAACAACATGTGCTGGCATTCTTAGTTAATTTTTTACTGGGTAGAAGGGAAGGCCATCCTTAGACAAAGACTACTAATGCAGGCTGCCAATTCTGTTTAACAGGGACTGGAAAAGGGAAAGACAGATGGGCAAAAGCCATGAAAGAATTCTGGCTGAGCACAAAAGCCTAGGCTCAAGTCTGATTTAAGGGTGGAGAGTGAGGGCATCTCTGGAGTAAATGCCCTCAACCATGAGGCCAAAAATGGCCCTCCAAGGCCTGACTCATAGAACAAGGGGGGCAATTAAATGGCTGAGCACCCCCTCCAGAACTGGGGTACCCAGACCTAGGTTCCCAGTGATTCCTTCCAACTTCCACCACCTGAGTTAAGACTAAAGAGTCTTAGGCAATCACAGTGATTGCCCAGATTTAGGACATTACCCTTCTTTCCCGGCCCAAGATCCAAACATTTATTTAGGTTGAGGGGCATTTCAGGCCAGCCATAAATCATGTCTTTACCCAATATTCAGCCTTTTGAGTCCAGGGTGACCTTCCATTCTCCCATTCTTAGCCATACCAGAAATTTTAGCTTCTCTGCTAACAAGGAGATATAATGTCAGGAAAACAAAAGTTTTATTTTTTTCCCTTTTGCTGGCTGCACTAAAGTTATTGCTCAATGATTTTTTTTTTTATCTCAATCAGTCTTAGCTAAAATGGTAACTTCAGAAAAGCTGTCCAATTAGACCCATGTGAGATGTGATTAAATAAAGTTATTCTCTTCTTTGAAAAAATTAATGCTTTAAGACACTCATGATGCTTATATGATATTGTCGGGATCCAGCCTGACAGCTGGCGGGGCTTGAAGAGATGATGAGTACCGACGACTCGAACACAAACCCATGAGCCGGGAGTCAAGTCAAGCAAGATCTCATTTATTTCTCTCCAAGCAGTCCTATATATAGCACCAAGCCACGAGGGGAATTCCCATAAGAAATAGCCTAGCCTATCCGGGATAAAGATCACTAGCACGTAGTTTACAGCCAATCCCAGGCCAGTACATGAGCCATTCATGTGTGAGGAAAGCTCCTTTAAAGGTAGAAAGGGAAAAACCGCTCAGTCTCCCCACCCATAATGAATGGGGAAACCACGCCTTCGTAGCTTCCTCCAGGCGCCATCTTTAGCCCATTTTCTGCTGAATCACTTTACTTAAAGTTTTGCCTTAGGCTGTAGGCTGCTCAGGCCAGGGAGGCTGTATCTCCTTAGGCGCTGTATGGACACACCCCATCATGATATCATGGATTTCTGTGGTAATTTAACAAAATTAAGGCTATCAGGTGCTAGTAATATTTACCTAATGTCTTATAATTCAATTATTAAATTGGGTAAATGAAAAATGCAATGCCTAAGAATGCTCTTAACTACATAAGGTTTAAAGTAACACTTAAGTCCTTTAAATGGGTTTTTAAATTATTGATATATAAACAATATTATAAAAGGGTATTTTTTATTTAGCTTGTATGTAAGAATAAAAGACAGAAAGTGTGTGGATATATTTCATTATATTTTGGTAGATACAAAGGATAGGAAAATCAAAGGTTTAAAGTAAATTATAAAGCGTTTGTGGAATGTTTGTTTGTTTATAACATTTATCCTAAGATTGTCCCAAATGGGAAAAGAAAGGATCAGGATAGGAAAAATCAGAGGGTTAAATCAAGTATAGAGTGTTTGTGATATGTTTGTTTGCATATGTGATAAAGATAGGTTATTAGTTAAAAGAAAGTAGGTTTCTAATAAGCTTACCTCTTCTATATTCCCAAGAGGAAAGTGCTAGAGTTTGGCATCAGGGGTGTACTATGGATAGGAGAGGCTAGAGGATTACTTCTGGCAATAAAATCTAGAAACCCCAAAGTCTGTAATAATTCTGTAAAACTGGCTTCAAGGCTGTTTACTGGAAAAAGTTACTAGAGACTGAATCATATCATACAGTGATTTCAAATTTGCCTTAGAAATTAATTCTGATCCCCACGCTTGGGAGGCGGAGACAGGAGGATCGCGCAGGTTTGAAGCCAGCTGTGTTGGCTTAAGAGACCCTGTTTCCAAATAAAAAATAAAGAAAACCTATAAAAGTAGGTCTGGGAGTGTAGCCCGGAGATAGACGGGCTTCCAGGAACCCCACTACCACAAAAAAAAAAAAAAGAAAAGAAAAAATAAGTTAATTCTGAAAATAACTTGTTAAGTCCATCAGGCAAGCAATATAGAGGCACATGTCCTGGTGAAGATTGACAGCTTGGTTTCACTTATATGCCAGGGAAAACTTTTAGATTTTTTCTGACTGGGACATAGTCCTAGATAACAGACTGTGTTACTCTATTGACAGCGTACCAGCAAGTTTTAGGTAAACTCCAAACAGTGCCAGAGGAAAAGGGTAAATTTTGTTTTGTCCAGGTGACATGGTACTAATTAAATCATCTAAAATCTTTATTCAAATTAACCCAACGCCTATTTCAGGTCTTCACAGTACTAATTTCTGGATTTATGTGGCGCAAAATAAACTAAATAGAGCCCACTTTTGTGTGTTTCAGCCTAAGTCAGCAAAACAGGTTTTATCTTCTCATTTAAGTGGTATTTTTAGGTTTTCATGGTTAACTGTATTGTGAGTGTCATCTTATAGGCTTGAAGCTTTCAAACTTCAGATTGTATTACAGACATAACCTGACAAAGACGTCTATCAAAGCCCTTTGGATGGTCATAGAGGCATATGGCGCGGACCCATCTGATTCCCCCATACCAATTACATACATGTGTACCCTAAGCCGGGGCCCCCTTATGTCAGCCCTGTTCAGCTAGAAGTCAGATGAGTCATTGCCCTTATTCCTTTGCTACGAGTACATGTATGTAATGATAATGGGAAAGACTTGATGGGAAATTAGCTCATGTTAAATGTTTATAGAATTATAAAAGTCAAAATGTATTTTTTGTATTTACCTTTGGCCTGACAGGTGTCAGAAAGTTACTAGACAGAGGGGGGAATGTACCAGTATTTGGAATGGCTTAGGAAGATTTGAGAAAGCTATGATTATTAATAGATATATTTCAAAAAATAATTGTGTAAAAACGGCAGACCTGGGAAAAGAAAGACTTGGTTTTGGTTTCAGCCAGGAAGCAAACAGCTATTGAAACTTAAAATGACTTAGATAAAAGTAATTAGCAGGTCATTAGGAGAGGGAAGCTAGGACTTATTTATTCTAAAGACAGGTTTACATAATAATTGGATAATCTAGCTAGAATGGGAGGAGGGTGGTCAACCTTCGACCATGACCTTCCTGAAAAGAGACACCTTGTCAGGAAAAGTACACCTTGGTGGGAAAGTAAAGAGAAGTACCTTACAGGGTAAGGGGAGGTACCTTACAGGGACTTTTACTATATCAGAATTACCTGAACAAGATGGAGGACATCATATATAAACTTTGTTTCGTGCTTTGTATTTTGCTAAATTTGTTCAAACCACGCCCTTATGTTACCATGAGGCTCTAACTGTCTTCTGTATTTCTATCTTTTTAATAAACTCCTTTAAAACTTCAGCAAAAAAAAAAAAAAGAAAGGCTGATTCTTGCACTTTATTCCAAGACCTATTACATCAAAATCCACATTTATCTAAGATAGCCACATAATTTCTAAAGCCACATAAATGTAAATATATTTACTTTTTACCCTAGAACAGAATGAATATTTAAGCTTTATATAACTGAGAAAAATAGATCATAAAGCTGACTTACACTCAGTATTTCCCAAGTAAATTTATAAAATAAATGTTTATGAAACTGCAATGATTTGCGAAGTTTCTGCCTCCACACCCTTTTCTTAAATTGTCATGAAGACAATCACATGCTTGTCTTATTACCCATTGACATATTTTATGAAAACGTACTATACTCTTTTCTTCATTCATAGATATCTAAATGTTATTTAATGTAGAAACAATGAATTGTATAAGAATATGTTCAGTAGAACACTTGAAAAGGCTGTTTATGTAAGGTAATTAGAAACTTGCCTAGATACAAATTCATTGAACTAAAAATTATGCTCTGATTGCCATTCAAGCTTGAAAACAGAAAAACATCAGTTTGCAGAACCTGAAAAGGGCCTTGGAGAGCAATAAGAGAAGATGAAAACTATCATTCCGCGTGCACTGAAGAAATTAGCCCTGAGATAGCCCCGCCCCTGAGCTATGGTATTGGTATCTTAAAAGTAATTTTAAGATAAATTTATACATGGATGTATTTTAGAAAAAAACATGCAAAACAGAAAACATATTACAAGACTTAATTTTCTGTAGGTAAATTTTACTCGTTTTTTAGAAATATATTCTTTATAGAGACAACCAGTTTAAATTGAGTAAAAATGTCATCACGACTATTAAATCTTCATCTGAAATGTATGTTTGTGAGATAATGAACTATATTTTCCCACTGTGTAAACTACACCACAGGGATTGAGAAGCAGTTTCAGAAGTTGTAAAAACTCTTTTAGGTCACTGGGATACCACTTAAGAAATTAGCACTCATTACACTAAATGGTCCTCCAGTGGCTTGGAAAGGTCAACACAGCATTCAAAAAATTATAATTTCCTGAGAGCTGTTGCTCCACTATGATCATATTATTTGCACTTCATTCATCTAGGTTTTTATAAATAAGGATTTTCTTATCATGTGGAAAATGAGTGCATCTTACCAAATATAAAAGGAGGATAACATATATTTTAAATGACTTTTATATGTTGTATAAATCAGCCCAAAATATTTAATCTATTTACTTTCAAAGATAAATATTTTATATGTTATATAAAAGATGACAAATGAGAGATCCATAACATCCCAATTATTTATTTTAAATAGGCATAGATATTATCTAATCATGAGTACATATAGACTGATAATATATCATAGCCAAAAGTACAGGCAACAAAAGCAAAAACATATAAATTAAACAAAGCTTAAGAATATTTACAAATCAAAAGAAAGGGTCATCATGGTGAAAACACAAGCATAAGAATAAAAGAAACAAGCATATTGTATATCTGTTCAAGGTTCAATATCCTGAATATATATAGAACTCCTACCATTCAACAACAGCAAATTAGTAGATTAAAACATGGGGAAAACTTGAATAAATATTAACTTCAAGGAAGATATTCAAATGTTCAACAAGCATGTAAAAATAGTCATTATTAATCACTATAGAAAAGCTAACTGCCGCAAGGACATGCCACTATATTATACCCATCCATTAGGTTGGCTTCTATCAAATCACTTAGATACAGTGAGTAGAATCTGATTGTCAGGACCCAGATTAGTGAGAAATGAGGAATTAGAGTTTAATGGGTAATGTTACAGTTTTGCAAAAGAAAAAAATTCTAAAATCTGTTGCATAATGATCTTAGTATACTTAGCAAGTCTAAATTATACACTTAAAAGGTTTAGAGAGTAAAAATGAAACTCAAACAGGAGAAACAAGTGTAAGGACTCCTAAAAATTATTTATTTTGTAAAAATTATATTGTGTAAAATGATTGAAATCAATATTCTCAGGACTCTATAGAATTGCCATAATCTGTTGAATTTAGTACAATAATCATTGAAAATTTTGAGTCTGTGTAGGAATGTGATATTTGCTAACTCCCAGCAACATCTACCCAGCACTGTACTAACTATTAAACTGTAAAAAAGCAAAACAAAACAACAATGGTCTAGCTCCCAGGAGTTGGGTAAAATTGTACTGACAGTTTTTTCATGTAACATTTCCAGAGATCTGTAATCATTCACTTGTATACCAAGTCCTTGGAAATCCTCAATACATAGCATATCTTTATTTTACCTATCTCACTATTTTTCCAGTGTGAACAATATTTTACAATGGTGTTTGTTAAAAATTATCAATACAATCTTTTAACATTTCAGCAGCCTGGAACTGCAAGGGCAGATTGGATAAGTGAGAAGCTGAATAATACCTCAATTTCTCATCCAAAAGGGATTTTGAAAATGTCTGAGAAATCCAGAAGTCACAAGCCTATGAAAGATCTCTGTGTTTTAAGGCTACGTACCCACCTATGAAGGTGTTTGGGAGGTCTGAAGATCTTATCTACTTTGGATATAGAGGCTTTGAAGAAAAAGACAATAGAGATTAAGTCAGTATATCTTACATTACGATCACTATTGTTAAGATAGTTGAGGGGAGAATTCAATGATTGCTATTACTAATGATACAGAGTGCATATATTACTTTGTAAAAGAAACCAAACAATTGAATAAAAACACAACAAAAACAAAATGATATCTCAAGAGAAGACAGAATATGATTTATATTTTCTATATCACATAACTCAAACTACTAAGTTTAGAGAAACAAAAATACATAGGAATAAGAAATGCAAGGAAAACACACTGGGAAAAATAAACAACAAATTGTAGAGATTGAAAAGCCCAGTCATTGGACTTACAAACTTAAGAATTTAAAATAATTATTTATAGTCAGTTCAAATAACTAAAAAATAAATTTAAGAAATTAAGTTAAAAAACAATGTCTCACTAAACATTGCAGCACAGTCTTAAAAATTTAACAAAATATTTAAAATTAAAGAAATCTGAAAGGCAAAATTCATGAGTAGTTTAACAGCTAATTTCAGCTGTCAAAAAGAAGAATTTATAAAATTGAATATAGATGAATCAAGATTATTCAGTATGAGAAAGAGGAATAAAAAACAATGAGATGCACAGAGACATCATACAAACCAAACTATGTACAATGGAAGTACCAGATAAAAACAGAAAAAGATAAAAAATATAAAAGTCAGTGGTAGAGGAGTTTCTCAGTATTTGCAAGACAGTTGGTTCAATCCACAACATGATAATAATTAAATAAACCAATGGATACATAAAGTTTAGCATATAGGCAAAAATAAGTGAAATTTTTGAAAGAATCATAGACCAACATGTACAAAAAATAAATGCTGAGATTATTAATCATCAGGAAAATGCAATCAAAACCACAATAAAATATTGTTACCCACCCAAGGAAGAATGCCTATTATAAAAAAAAAAACTATCAAAAATACATGATGGCAAGAATGTTGAGAAAAAAGGAAACATTGAAGGCTGTTTGGGGCAATTTAAATTAGTATAGCCTAGAACTTGAGGAAAACCAAATCATCAGGGTACCTGATAGTTGGCTATCACCTCACTGTTATAAGAAAATGACCTATATCTGATATTTTTTGTCTGTTCTTAGCATAGAAGACAGCAACAAGACTTATGTTTACTTGAGATCAAACATAATCCCCTCTGTCAATGCAAGGCAAGCAAGAAATCACTGGTAAAGGGGATCAATCATGACATCTGATAACCATAAACCAACATTTGGGAAGTTGTCCATTCCTGCCAGGTCTGAAATAATTATCTTTGATCAGAGATACTGAAGTGTTTGAGGTAAGGGGAAACTGACATAATAAACCTAGCCCAGGAAATACTAAAGAATCAAATATAGGGCTGGAGGTATAGTTCAGAGGTAGAATGCACCTCAGTTCCATCCCCAGTACCGAAAAAAAAAAAAAAAAAGTATGGACGCTATCATGCAAGCATGGAGTGACTTGCATTGTACTTTCCTGTTACTATCAGCCTGGATCATCCCAGTGGCCCAAGATCAACCAAGCCAAACAAAATAATACCTTAAATATTCAAAAACAAAACAATTATAGGAATGCAATCCACAAAACTGGCTCAGGATTGTCCTTCTAAACCTACTTAGGCTGATTGATTCCTAAAATATTTAATTAAAATCTAGTCTCTGAACATATTTGACAGATTTTCTATAATATGCTAAAAGGATTCATCATATTGGGAACTAAGACTATCACATGAACAAAGGTAACACTTTAGCAAAGAATCAGAATTTAGAGAGTTTAACCACAACCTTTAAATTAATCAATCTAAAATCTAAAAACAAAAGTAATTCTAATAACTTATAAAAAGGCTAAAGAAGAGAAATAAATGAAAGAATGAGAAATCTAACAATCAGAAATCAAATAATAAAATGGTAATTGAAAAATGTTTATAAATGACTCATTAATGTTATTTATTGGGAACTTTCATAAGAAGTCTAAGGGTCAAATCAGAGTAGTTAGTATCTGTCTCCTTATTTTTTGTGTCTATAGTCTTTAAATTCTTTCAAAGGTTTTCATAAAATATGTAATAGGTAGTTGTAAGCTATGGTAACAACTAACAATTATGCTATAGAATAAAAGATCTATCTTTCTCTTTCTACTTTTTTAAAAGGTACTAGGGATTGAACCAATAGGCATTTTATCTCTGAGTTATATCCCATGCCCTATTTTATTTTTTATTTCAAAACAAATATCTCACTAAGTTACTGAGGGTCTTCCTAAGTTGATCAAGCTAGCCTTAAACCAGTAACACTATTTTCTAGGCCTCCTAACTACTAAGATTATGGGCATGCACCACTATCCCCCGCTACTACCTTCCCCCTTTTATTGATAAAGAGTGAAAACATTACTATTTTTCTTTCTTTGCTTATAATAGTTTACTGAGTATCCCCCATTTCCATATATTTTGCCACAAATGATAGAATTTCATTCTTTTTATGCTGAATAAAATACTTAAGTACTAACACATCAATGATTTAATACACTTGTTATTGGTTCAATATACTGGTTAAAAGAAAGACATTAACAGAAAAATATTCCAAGAATATGCTGGCTATCAAAACATAAATTCACTAATAAAAATATAGACAGATTGACAGAAAAACAGCAGAAGATGATGTGCCATGCCACCAACATTACAATATTAATTTTAAAAAGGAAGCAGAAATATCCACATGAATATCAAATGAAACAAATTACAAAGCAAATTAAACTACTGGAGAGAAGGAGTCACCTCACATAATGATAAAATGGACAATATGTCAGAAAGAAAATACCCCTAAATGTATATACACCAAAGAAAAGAATTCTAAACAATGATTATAAATAGCAAAACCTTATATAATTAAAAGAGAAATAGACAAATCCATAATTATTGAAGACATTGACAATTCTCTTTCAGCTTTTGACAAAATGACTAGATAGAAAGGAGAATTAATGAACATATAAATGTTAATTACTAAGCCAAACATGAGAAGGAGGGAGAGGAAGGGAATGGGCAGGAATTGGGTAAGGGCTAATTGGGTGATGTGTGCATGTATGCCTACACCATCTTGTACTCCATTAAGAAGTATGACTACAGCCGGGCGTGGTGGCGCACGCTTGTAATCCCCGCGCTTGGGAGGCAGAGACAGGAGGATTGCGCAGGTTCGAAGCCAGCCGCGCGCGCTGGCTTATGAGACCCTGTTTCCAAATAAAAAAGTATAAAAAATAGGTCTGGGAGTGTAGCCCGGAGGTAGAAGGGCTTCCAGGAACCCCAGTACCACCAAAAAAAAAAAAAAAAAAAGTATGACTACAATGCATGAATGCAAAATTTAAAAAAAGAAAGGAGAATTAATGATGGAAACATGGAAACACTTCCATGGATGCTATGTACATATATATATGAAATGATTAATGTCAATCTTAGTATTATGTATGAGAAAAAGAATAGGGGAGCAGCAGAATAGTGGTGGGGAGAAGATCACCAAGTGCTCTGTTCATATATGTCTTTATCACTCTGAACTTCATTGCTATGTGAGATTGCAATGTACCAATAAAATTATATTAAAAAGAGAACATGAAAGAAAAGAACAAGAAGATAAAAAGCAGACTCTAATTGACATTTATATAACAATAGTTAATATAATTATTACTGTTGTTGTTATTGTACTGGAAGTTGAACCAAGATGCATTTTATCTTTCAGTTATACCCATAGCCCTGTTTTATTTTTATTTTTTTTATTTTGATGTAGGGGTTCTCCCTAATTTATTGAGGGTCTAGCTAAATTGCTTAGGCTATCTTGGAACCTGTAACCCTACTGTCTAAGCCTGACACATATTAGGGTTCAGGGCAGATACCATGGTGCCTGGATCAGAATTAATCTTTTTAACACTTATGGAAAATGAAAAGGATCATACCCTAAACCACAGAAGACACCTCACTGATTTGAAAGAATTGAAGTCATACAACTTATATTTTTTATTATATCATATGATAATCAGTATAAAAAACAGTAACAGGATGATTAGAAGAAAAATCTCTGTATACTTTCAGATTAACTATATACTTGTAAATAATCTAAGGTCAAAAAGAAAATCAACATGGAAATAAAATGCATAGAACTGAAAGAAAATGAAAGCAACAACAGGCTATGTGGAAAACATCTCAAGTCCTCAGAGAGAAAAAATGATGACATCCAATACTTTCATTAGAAAAGGGTAAAGATTTCAGATTAACAATCTTATTTCCCACTCCAGAAAAATAAAACAAGCAGAGCAAGATAAACTTAAAGCAAATGAGAGAAGTTATAAACATGGAAGTGTAAATCAATGAAATTGAAAACTAGAAAACAATAGAGGTGACCAGTGAAAGGTGACACCCCTTACACAGGTCTGATAGAAATGGTTACCAACAGATTATGCAGATTTGATGCAGCTTTTGACCCCTGGCTACCACAAGAGACAAAACCTCATGGTCCTTGACACTAAGAGCACATGATTTATAATGTCCAGATAAAGCAGTGTTTTTCACACTTGGGTGAGAAAATATAAAAAAAGTAAAGTGCTATTCCCCATAGGCAAAATAATAGCAGTGGCAAAGGGAGTTTTTAGTCAGCAAAGGAATTAAGAGGAGCTCAAAATGTTTATGTGCCCCAGTGGTACAGAAGGGATAAAAGCAGGACACTAAGACCATAACGATGTGCGGAGGTTTACTGCCTGTGTTTCAGGCTGTCAGGCACATACTTTTGTTCACATTATAATTTTATGGAATTATTGAATGGTAAATATGGTGGCACTTGGGAAGGAAATAAGCCCCAAATCACTCGCAGTAGCATCCTGAAGCTGAGCATGTAGATCCACAATTAATTGCAAAACAGTTAAAAATCATTGCCCTCTTCGCTTGTTTTTAGCCTCATAATTTGTTAACGTTTTATTTTAAGGCATTTCTTAATTTAGTACTGTAAGGGAACATCTTGGTTTAGCAGTTAGAGGGGACTTCCTTATGACATTTATTAGCAATATGGAGCAAATAAATTTTATAGAGGCATGTTGTTGGCGATTAAGTAAAATAGAAAATGCAAACTATGTAATTTTATATGCCTAATGCATTTTTTTCTAAATTTGTGTTTCATTTCCAAAATGATAGTACTAAAAGAGAGTGGACATAATTAACTATATATGGGATATTAATGTGTTCTTGTATTAAGGATAACAGCTTTTATAGAGTGGGACGATTATTTTTACAACCCAATTAAAATTTAAGAGTTAGTGTTCCTTCATTACGTAGATTGGATTTTCTTTAATCTTGAAGTTTCATATATTTTCGTTTAGAGTTTATGCATGTGAAATGCACATTTGGAAAATGGAGGCAAAGTACTAGTGCTTTAATTACCATGCAATTAGATAAAAAGTAACATTGCCCTTCCCATTTATTTTAACCCTATATAACTGTAATGTTTTTCTGATCATTGTTCCTCACGACAAACTGAGAAAAGAAAACTTGCATGACTGAAGTCCATGTCTGTATATAAGAACAGGCTCATTCAACTTTGCGGTGCTTGTCAAATTAGCTTTATTTATTTACCCTGGTTTTGCAATTTGGTAAGAATGTAAAGTATTTTAATTTGTTACTGGCCATGAATATAAAAATAGTGAAACTTGTCTTTTTCAATATGGATTCACTTTTATCCATTAACTGGCCTCTTCATTGTAAAAAAAATATTATTTATTCTTTAAATGACTTTTTATATTTGCTCATTTTAAAAATTAAGTTACATAAACTATATTGTCCTATAAAATAGAAATTAATTATTCAATTAAAACATGGGTAAAATGTTCACTTTTACAGCGTCAAAATACTTGATAGAAAATATTCTTAAAGAATAGTGGCTCTAAGATTCTAAGGGATATATGATTGTGTCACTACTTATTACATCAATAAAATTATAAAATAATATAGATATACAATATGAGCCTACATACACCAACATACACTGAGAGTTATTACATCGATGGTACCCTAGTTTATGTGTGCCACCATCACAGAGTACCTGAAACCTGATAATTTATAAGAAGCAGAATATTCTTTGCTTTTATTTTTTGTTTTATGTTTTTGTTTTGTTTTATTTTTCTTATAGCTTTAGAAGCTGGGATGTCTGGGATCAAGCCACCAACTCTGATCAAGGGTTTCTTGAATGTGCTCACAAGGCAGATGGCAGAAAAGCAAAAGAGTGTAATTCTGTGCCCTTCCATGACAGAAGATTGGAAGACAAAAGTAGTCAAACATGGGAGGAAACACATTCAAACTGGAGCAGAATTAGTCTGAAATGAGTTTTCACCACATTAAAGGAGGGAGGATCAAATATGTTTTCACTTTCAATTTTTATAAAGCTATCATTTAAATGAATTTGAATACGTTAGTATGATAAAATATGATCTTGATAGTACGAAATTTTATTGAAAATATTGCTGTGATTATGCATCCTTTCCTCTGTCCCTGACACTTGCTTGAAAGAGTGATTTAAGCTCTTCCTGTCAAGACTTGAATTTAGTTCATAATTTTTAAAAAATATTTTGGCCTTTGAGCTTGCACTATTTTTAATAAAATGCACTATTTTCCCAAAGTTGCCTGTAATTTTGTACTCATGTAATAAAAATTCATTTACAGAACCAATGTGTCTGCCAATTTTCTAAATGTTTTGTCTGATAGGTGAGTTATCAGCCTAGATTTTTTTAATTTTTATTTTTGGTGGTACTGGGGGTGGAATCCAGAGGCTTTCTACCTCCAGGCTATACTCCCCGACCTATTTTATATTTTATTTGGAAACAGGGTCTCACTAAGTTGCTGAGAACCTAAGTAGCTGAGGTTGGCTTCGAACCTGTGCGATCCTCCTGTCTCAGCCTCCCAAGTGCAGGGATTACAAGCGTGCGCCACCACACCCAGCTCAGCCTATATTTTTTATTATTAGTATTAGGTTGCATTTTTGAACTTTTGCTGGATTTTTTAACTTTTGTTGAGATCTAAAGAAAGATTTTTGAACTTTTGCTAGATTTTTGAAATTTTGTTGAGATCTGAAGAAGAAACCAGCTGTGCTAGACATTAATTTCTGATTGGCAGAATTATGAACTAAAAAGTGCTTTTGTTTTACCCACTAAGTTTGGAGTATATTTATCGGTCAGCAAGAGCTGACCGATAAAACTTCAACAGAAAATTTAGAAAATATATATTTAATATTATTCTCTGAACATTAAACCCAACCATGCTAAAGTGTCACATCAAAAAATACAAACATACATTCTTTGAAAAATGATAAAATAAAAATTGCTTATAAATTATAACCAGTTATACTTTAGGAAATACAAGAATGTGTGTGTGTGTGTGTGTGTGTGTGTGTGTGTGTATGTGTGTGTTTTACAGGAGATTGAACCCTAGAATTTTTCTACTTCTGAGCTGACTCCCAGCCCTTTTTATTTTTATTTATTTTGTTCTGAAGTAAAATTTCACTAAGTTTCTGAGGATGTTCTCCAATTTGCAATCCTCATATTTCAGTTTCCCAAGTACTGAGATTATAGGCATGTACCACTATGCCTAGATAGATAATATAAACTGTTTTTTAATAAAAATACTCCCAATAATTTACATTTATTTTTCAAATATAGAAGCTGTCTGGATTAATCTTCTTCTCTCATGTTTCTCTTTTTACATATTAAAAATTCATAGTAACTTCCATTACATTTTAAATTTTCTTACACATTTATTTTTATAAGCCCTATTTTATTTTATTTCTTTGTTCCTTTTTTATTGGTTCATTATAGTAATGCATCATTTTTTAGCTTGGTTTTCTTTTTGTTTTAAATTGGTCCATTGTAGTCATACATCTTAATGGAATACATGATGGTAGAGGCATATATACATACATCACTTATTTAATCCTTCCCCAATTCCCACCCCATTCCCTCCCTTCCTTTTAGTGTTTGGCTTAGTGATTGACTTGAATATGTTTGTGAATTTTTTTTTTTTTCAGAATTGAGGATTGAACCTGGGGGCATTCTACTTTGAGCTACACTCCCAGCCCTATTTTTAACTCTTTATTTGAAACAGGGTCTCACTAAGTTACAGAGGGCCTCACTAACTAGCTGAGGCTGGCCTTGATTTCTCTGTCCTCCTGTCTCATCCTCCCAAGTACTGGGATTATCGGCATGCGCTGCCATACCTGGCTTTATATTTTATTTTATATTTATCAAATTTTTGTTGTGCTTCTCTCGTGTGTGTGTGTGTGTGTGTGTGTGTGTGTGTGTGTGTGTGTCACTGGGGATGAACTCATGGGCTATCTGCCTTTGAGCCACACCCCCAGTCCCACATCCCCAGTCCATTCATTATTAATTTATTCATTTATAAAACAGGGTCTTACTGAGTTATCAATTGATGGCCTGGAACCTGTGATCTTCCTGTCTCAGTTTCTCAAGAGCTGGGATTGCAGACATGACCTTTAGCCCCTGGTTTCTGTTTGTCTTATACATGCAAATCCTTGAGTTTGTGATGACACCATAAATACCTCCTTATTTATGTTTCCTCTAAATAGTGTTTTTTTTTAATGGTTTTAACTAATGTCATTAGATTTTTTCATTTGATTATTGTTCAATATAAATTACTGATATCAAGCTTGGAAATGATAATAAATTATATTGGGATAGAGTGATGTATATATGCATGATAAATAGATTCTATATCAGAGAGCCAAATTTATCAACAGTCATTCATAAGCCTAATCAGAAATTCACATACCTGGATGTCTAGTTTGTTGGAGGATTTTACTCTGTAATTGAAAGTTTTTCCATTGAAGTGGCTAAAAAGTGCTTAGCAGATCCTCATCTAAATTACCTTTTGAACATGCATTATTTACCACTATAATAATAACAAATTTGCATTTTTTTAGGATTCCCATCTTCTATTAACTCTGGCATTAGTAATCTGAGAGTACTTTCAATTTTTAATTATTTCATTAATGGAGCCATTTATTTAGGTAGCTTTGTAGAGACACTATCAAAACCAAGAAATTAAGATGGTACATTTTCATTTTTACTAGTATTATTCTAGAAAATTTTGTTAGTGGTGGAATAAACTCTACTATGGTGCACCAAATTAACTTAGGAAAGAACTATTGTGACAGTAGATTAAGTAATATCTTATTTTAATAATATTATTTTTATCATACTAGTTAGTTAGCTATGTATTTTTCTCATATATTCTAATATCCCAAATACAGAATGTTTCTTTTAACACCTGAAAGCCCAAAACACATGCTTTTTATCTTCATGGTTGCTATTTTCTGATTTAAGCTCAACCCTCTCCAGAGGCTGTTAAAGAATGCATACATTTTTGCTGACATTTTATCATGGTAATAAAATGAGATAGGGAGTTATACTCAAAAGGCCACTAAAATCAGTCAGCGTGTTTACTGCAGGAAAAAAAAAACTGCTTGCCAAATACACTAGAAGAAATCACTAAAGTATGCCTAGATTTATGTATGTGTATTTTCACACACAGCTCTCACTTCTTCAGCATGTTGTAAAGCATTATAAATATATGAAATCTATGAAAGATAGCCTCAATATTATTGTTCTTATAATATTCTTACCTTAATGTATCCTAGGAAGTCAGGAAAATTAAATTTACTTTGAAAGTTTTATTTATTCATACAAAAACTACACATGAACCAATTTGCCTAATTATATACTTCCTGTTTATACAATCTCATGTTGTCATTAGTAAGGATCATTATACCTGATAATGTTAATGCAAATTCTCACATGATTGCTTCTAGGAGTTTCAGGAAACAATTGGCAAGACTTTCATTTCTATATAATTAAAATCAAGAACAGTAGAAACATAAAATGTTCAAAACATATATAAATTCTTAAAATTAGAACATTGAGAAAAGAGCTAGAATAATTTTAGCCAAAGCATTGTGTAAGTTTTAGAGATGTAACAGATAAAACTAAGTAAACTGCTTTTACTACAGATTTTATAATTTCTAGAATAATTCTGAGGAAGAGTAGAAAAGGAAAGGCAGTCAGAAAATAAACTTTAATTTAATTAAAATTCATTTATTTAATTATTAATAGCTGCATATGTACATTATGTTTCTTATAGCAAATGTCCAACACAATGCTGCACAACAAAATAGAAGAGTTCTGAATATATATAGTATTTACTATTATAGCTATATACAGTCAAGCATAACCTATAGATGTTTATATAGAATGACAACACTTTAATTCATATTAAAAATTTATTAACTTTGCTGTTGTGACAACAGAATAAAACATTATTAGTTATTTATTATGTATTTTTATTTTTATATGTTGCTAGTTATATTAATATGCATTCTATATTCTTTAGTTGGATAGGTATACAAATATTAGTTACATATAATACTTATATATGTGCCATTACTATTATTTTTATAGTTAGACATAAAATATCTTCTAAAGAGCTTACTTAATGTTTGGATCTGGTATAAATGAGTCATGAAAATAGTAATCCCAGAAGTGGATAAATCCATTTTAATGGATTTACCTCACTCCTACTGGTAGGCTAGTAGGGTGTGGCTGAAGGTGAGTTTCTGTGGGTGCAACTCAGTAGAACATTATGTAAAGACTCTCTCTCTCTCTCTCTCTCTCTCTCTCTCTCTCTCTCTCTCTCTCTCTCTCTCTCTCCTCTCTTTTTCCAGTCCTCCATGATGTATACAGCACAGTTTATGTGTTCTTCTGCCTCCTGCTGCCAAACCCTAAGATCTGAAGTTTGTGGTTCCATCTACATATGGCTGAGCCCCAAACCATATAAAATAATATTCCTATTGTATATTCTTTTTTTGTGTGGCACTGGGGCTTGTACCCAGAGTCATTCTACCTCTAAGCTACACTCCCAATCCTATTTTGTTTTTATATCAAACTATATAATAGTTCTCACTAGGTTGATAGGAATCTACTTGTTGAGGCTTTCCTTGAACTTGCAATCCTCCTGTCTAAGCCTCCCAAGTATTGAGATTACAGTTGTGTGCCACCACACTTGAATTGTGTTTGTGTATGTATGAGTGTTTTGTTTGTATATGAACAATATTTAGCTATAGTAGTCTGAAAACTAAAGTAAATAATTTTGTGAATAGTTCAGAGTACACTGATCACCAATATATCATAACAATGTATGGTATGATTGGGATAAAGAGTGAAGATGAAATGATTTTATTTCTTAGTAGGTTCATGAGTAGACCTCCCAAAGGTCTACATTATTCTTCATTCTCAAATTAATATCTTGCCATTGGTGTATAGCCTTTTAAACCCCAATACAATCTGATTTTAATGTATTGACAATAATTGTTTTCTATTTACTAATAATGAATTAGAAAAATTCACATACATAAAATTTGAAGATACTGGTGAAAAATCTTTGGGAAAGATAAGGGGAAATAAAAAATGAGATGCAGAAAACAGAGTCCTTTATTTTTCTTATGTAGCCACCTTTATAGCTTACTTTTTTCTAATTCCTTGACACTAATATTAATTTTATGTATATTTTTATTATTTTGGCATTGTATAGTTATATTCTCTGAAATATGTAAGGAAACATTTAGTAGCTAGTTTTTTTTTTGTTTTTGTTTTGTTTTTTTTGGTACTGAAGATGGAACCCAGGTGCATTCTACCTATGAGCTACACCTCCAGTCCTATGTGTATTCTTTATTTTAAAACAGGCTCTCACTAAGCTGCTGAGAGCTTCACTAAGTAGCTGAGGCTGGGTGCAAACCTGCAATCCTCCTGCCTCAGCCTCCCAAGTACTGCAATTACAAACATGTGCCACCACACTCGGCTAGTAGCTGTTTTTATAATGATGGAAATGCACATGTTTTCTTTAGTCTCTGTGGTTTACAGAATTTGGATTTTAAAATAATACGATTTCGTGTGTGTGTGTGTGTGTGTGTGTGTGTGTGTGTGTGGTACTGGGGGTGGAACCCAGAGGCTTACTACCTCTGGGCTATACTCCCAGACCTATTTTATATTTTATTTGGAAACAGGGTCTCACTAAGTTGCTGAGAGTCTCACTAAACAGCTGAGGCTGGCTTTGAACCTGTGCAATCCTCCTGTTTGAGCCTCTCAAGCACGGGGATTTCAAGCTTGCACCAATCCCCCTCCCACTCCCTCCCCCTCCCCCTCTCAATCCCATACTTGATTTAGTGATTAACTTTGATATATTTGTTTACATACATCATGTGTTGTAAAGAGATTTTATCTTCCCCCATCCCATCATCTCTGATTGGTCACCTTACTTGTCCTCCATAAGTCCCCTTCTTCAATCAGATTTCCTCCTATTACCCATTTCTTCCTAGTTTTGGATGGAGCCTGCCATGAGGCAAGGCCAGTGCTGGAGCCAGCGAGGCCGGGATTAGAGTCTGCCGGGTGGCCAGGCCGGTGCCAGGGCCTTCAGGAGTGGGATGAGAACTTGCAATAAGGCATACACAGAGAAATATCACAGAAAACAAAACAAAAAAATCAGATGCTTTCCCTAATATGTAAATCTCATATTCTAAGGAAGGGTATATGAGTGTTCAGTTGCAGTGCATTTAAATCTATAAGTGATATACCCATTTAATTAGTTTTAAAATTTTAGTACTATGTTATGGCATCTCTACATGGCTTAATCTTATTTTTCTGGTGTCCAATAATGCTGCAAACATTTGCATCAATTTATTGTCAGAATCAAATCTTTGTGAAAAATGTTCATTTTTGTATGTTTTTAAAATTTTGGATGAATTTGCTTATTTTTTAAAATCCAGATCAGATAATAAATTCTATTTATATGATCATATTTTTAATTCATTTGAAGAAGTTATATACTGCAGGATGTAGTGATTTTTTTTCTTGTGGTACTGGTGATTAAATCCAGGAGATGTTTAATATATGCTAGATCTAGCACTTTAAATTTTTTAAATATAATAATAATAAGTTATTATATTTAAGTATTATATTTAAGTATAGATTTAAGTATTAAGAATGGAACCCAGCAGCATTCTACCAGTGAGATACACCCCCAGCCATCTTTTTCTTTTTATTTTGAAACAAAGTCTCACTAAGTTGCAGAGGGCCTCACTAAGTAGCTCACAGTCCTCCTGTTTTAGCCTTCAAATGCCTGGGATTACAAGCATGTGCCACCATACCTGACATAGCCCTTTTTATTTCTGAACAGGGTTTCTCTAATTTCCTGAGAGAATGTATATTGCTAAGGTTGTCTTTGAGCCTTCCATTTTCCACCTCAGCCTCCCAAGTATTGGGATTATAGGCATGTGCCACCCTGCCCTGTTTTTTTTTTTTTTTTTTTTTTGTGTGTGTGTGTGTGTGCGTGCGTGTGTTACTGGAACCCAGGGAAATTCTCTCAGCCACATCTGCAGCTCTTTTTTATATTTTATTTTGAAACAGGGTCTCACTAAATTTTTAGGCTGCCCTCCATCAACCTATAATCCTCCTGTCCCAGCCTCCCAAGTAGTAGGATAACAGGTTAACAGCCATGAACCACAGACTGGGTTTTTGTTTTTGAATATTAACATTTTATTAAGCTGAGCATGGTGGTGCATGCTTGTAATCCTAGCATTTGGGAGGCTGAGGCCGGAGGATCACATGCACAGCCTTAACTACTTAGTGAGGCCCTCCCCAACTTAGTGAAATCCTGTTTCAAAATAAAGAATAAAAAATAGGGGAAGGGGTGTAGCTCAGAGGTAGAATGCCGCTGGGTTCTATCCTCAGACCTGGAAAAAAAAAAAAAACTTAAATCCTAGTGAAACTAGTGAAAACCCAGTTCATCTATAAAATTTTATATGTAAAAATAAATTTTATTTGTAAAAAATTTTTATTTCTATTTTTGAGAGATGTTGGGCTATGATATTATTTTATGCAATATCTTTCAGCATTGATTTTTACCAAATATATTTAAAACCATTAGAGTGACTTGGGAAGAGGATTCACATTAAACTTTTGCCTTGTAGCTCATACATTTGGAAGGAATTCTCTCAGAATGAGGTCAGACAAACTAATTTAAGTAAAATTGTCATGTCAACTGAAGAACAACTCCAGGCTGACACCACACGAAGCCTCTGGGTAGCACCGTGCACACAGAGGAATGCATTCTGCAATTTAATGGGAAAGAGAAAAGTTACAAACTTCTTTTGCTGACAAAATCTCAAATTGGCAACTAGCTATGTTGCTTGGTAAAATGATGCCTGATAAAATGATTTTGCCCAGCACAGTCCATTCCTCGGACCACATAGTGTCAATGGATTCTCCTATTAGTAATATTGTTTTCTGTTTCAGCTTTACTATGATTTTATTTCATTATAACTTGTAGAAAATTATAAATGGGGTTTAAATGGAAGAAACTATTATTGTTGCTGGAGTTCGTTGTGAGTCTGTGTTTGATAATGATGATCTTCATTTTTTTTTTACTATCTAAGTCTCATTTAGATAACATTTCTCCTAATCAAAAGTGGGTTGCCATTTTGGTTGGCACAAAACTTGTTATCTGAAATGCTGTTGGCCATATTTAATCATGTTTTATTTGTTACTCTTGCTCATTTACAGATAGTACTGGGCATGGAGATGCCATAAATTATCCTAATGAGTTGTGCTGTACTCTTCTCTGTTCCCATTAAATACAACTGACCTTCTTACACGTAGTGGCTAAGGCCAATTATCCTAGTCAAGATGTTAACTTTTTCAATCTCTGTTGGTCAAGGAGTACCAGTACTCAAAATCACCAAGAACCAAATGCCGACTTCAAGTGTCTGCGCTATAATTCCTGATCTTGCTGCTTCTTGTTTTGTCATGTATAAATATGGTAATCTGATTTGTTTTAAATTCTGTGTCTTTTCATATCTGATAACTTAATTATCTGAATCACTTGTAAAGATGCTCTCATTCTTGGGTTTTCTCTTAGTTTTTGGTCTGTGTTTTTTGCCCAGGCTAATATAGTTTTTTAATTTTTAATTTTAATTATAGTTTTTAATTTATAAAACTTTGTACATGGAAAACTTTAAAGACTAGATATTTGCATTTCCTTTAGAGGAATAATTAACTTGTTCTTCGACAGAACATAGCCTAAGGGTCTATTATTTTGTCTCAATAAACAATCTAGATTCTTTTGGAGCCTGTTTTGTACGACTTATCTTTTCTTCTGATTCACATTTTATTTTAGGGCATAAGCCTTTAGAAGTCACAGCTGAATGAATGCTGTGTTTATTGGTGTCTTTTCTCCTCACCCACTCTGCAGTTCAATTTTGTTTCCTCTGCAACATACGATTACTGAAAGCTCTTGGCGTCTTAGTCACTTAGCAATTGCTTTTTGATTGATTCTTGGCCTCTCACTCGCATGCATTTGAGGATTTAACAATGACCTAGAGTACTAAAGCATTCAGAATCCTGGGATCACTTTTCCCAGGTGTTTTTGTCCAACATTCCTCTTTTTCACATTCCTTATTTTTATAAGTATATAAAAGCAAAATTTTACCCCTATAATAATATATCACACTCCAAGTTTCTGATTTCTGCTAAAACTTTATGCCTTATCCTGAGATTTAGGGACCTGATCCCCACACTAAGGCAGCATAATTCTGGCCCCCTGCGATTTGTTCATTTTCTCTCCACCCCTCTGTTGCCTCAAGTTTTAGTTCCTTGGTGCTCTCTGACACTGAGAACCAGATGTGTTTGGCACTTCTTCAGTTTTATGGATGTGTTTTTCTGATTCATGTTACTCAGAAGTAACCAGTTGTGCAATATCAATTTGTATTATTTCAATGCAATAAAATCTTTCGTAGTTAATGGGCCACATTGGATTTTATTTTATTACTAAGTATATATTCGGAAAATAAAAGACCACATTCTATAATTACTACAAGCTGGTTTTCATATAATTAAATTCTGGAACCTACCCACGCATTAACCTAATGGAGTTAGACTTATTTCTTTAATCATAACTTTATCACTATAAATCACTTTAAGAGTATATAAATGTAAAATTGGATTTCATCTAAATAGTAAACCTTAAGATGCTATAATTTTAAGGTTTTTTTTGAAACAAGTATAATAAAATATAAAATTTATTGCTTATGTAGCTGTTATGGATACAAAGTTTGTGCCCAAAATAGATGTTAAAATCTAACTCCCAGGTTTTGTGAATGTGAGCTTATTGAGAATCTTTGCATATTACCAGATTATTAAGTCATTGTGTTAAGTCCTAATCCAGTAAACGTTTTATCCATCTTTTTGTCACTGGAACTAAAATGTTTGACAAGCATGATTTAGAGAAAGAAAGGTGTCTTCAGTAGTCACCATTTCTGAAGTTTTAGAGGTTTCAGAGGTCAGTCCATGGTCAGCTGGCTGACAACAGCAAAACAATTTGGTGGCAAGGTGTTAGGGCATGACGAAGGAGGAAAAGCTATCTTCCAATCCTGGTGGTGGAAAACAGGGAGGAAGTGGTCAAGGATAGATCCAGTCCCTTGCCGGGCCACTGTTAATCGCCCCCTCCAGTCATGCTAGCCCTGAACCTTGCTGCATTCCCCACACATGAGATTATAGTGGGCAGTTTAAATTCAAACTGTAACATACAGAATGACATGTGTTTTTATGCCAATGATACTTGAATGTGGAGACAGACACAGGAAGGAAATATGATACAAAGCATAAGGACAACGCCATCCAAAAGCCAAGGGCTGCCCGAAGCTACCTGAAACCAGGATTTGTTGGAACAGATTCTCCCTCACAGCCTCCAGAAGCAACTAATCATAAAAATACATCGGATTTGGATTTCTGGCCTCTAGAATTATGAGATAAATTTTGTTTAATCCATGTAGTTTGTGGCATATTATTAATACTGCTAAAGGAGGTAAACATAATAAATCACTTTTATGAGAGTACAGTCTTCAAACTTAAAAAGAAGACAGTGTCTATCCAAATATCACTGGACCCTCTTATTTCAGGAGTTAGAGAAGTCATTAATTGATCTATGCATTAGCCTCTACTGGGAGGTCTAAAAAGCACTTGGAGACAAAGTATTGATATTTTAAATGTATTCCTTTTAAACTAAAAATAAATATAAGAATAGTAAATAAAATGTAGTTAAAACTTTTGAAAATAATTTTGAAAAGAACTGTTCAAGAAATTTGAAGCATATGATAGAAATAAAAAGAATATGTCAAAATGCATAAATATATGCTATTAATGCTAAAAGTGAGATTAGTAAACCAGCCTAACCCATCCATTTTGTAAATAAATAAATAAATAAATAAATAAATAAATAAATAAATATAAATGAAACTCTTCTGTGTAAAGATATGAATAAAATCAAAATTCCACTACATTTAAGGAAAAAAGACTCAGAAACTTAAGTCATATTTTATCTTTATGTAGATTTTATGGCAGAAAGCTAACATAAATATAATACAGGATGTTTCAAGGTATACAATAATCTCATTTGCTGGAACAGAAATACTTTAGAATATCTTTTTAGTTTTCCAAGAAAGTCAAGTTGACCATACTGGTTTGCAAGTCTTCAAATTATCAATGTATTTCCTATTAAATCATGTTCCCAATTATGCATATTTACTTTCTATGCTCCTTGACGTTAGGACTTAAATTCTGTTATGAATATGAAATGTGAAACAAATGATTTTCATTATCCAATTACATTTGAATATATAATGAGTATCACAAATATCAACTTTTTTTTCTGGTGGTGGTACTGGGGTTCCTGGAAACCCTTCTGCTTCCAGGGTACACTCCCAGACCTATTTTATTCTTTTTTATTTTTGCAAACAGGGTCTCTTAAGCCAGTGCGGCTGGCTTCTAACCTGCGTGATCCTCCTGTCTCAGCCTCCCAAGCGCAGAGATTATAAGCGTGTGCCACCACGCCTGGCTTAAATATTAACTTTTTAAATAACCAATTAAATATATTTTCCATTTGAAGAAGCAACAATAATGTTTCATTACATCCCTTTTTATTTTCAACATTTCTAGAGGGTAAAGATGATTTAACCAGAAGCATATAAATTTAAGGAACTCTCTAGGTGATGACAATGTCTATGTAATGCCATAGAATCTATAAAGAGACTAGGATTTGATAGAGAATTAAGAAATATAAGGATGGATGGCAAGTTTGGAGGATAACTTAATGTGAATCTAAAAGAATTGCAGAGGCCATACCCTATACATCAAAATAGGCTATGTTCAGTACTGATTGTTATAAGTCACCCAAGATGATGATTCTTATAAAACAAAATATAAGTCATCATTTTCTTAAGTCAGGTCACACTACTGGATCATCATAAAGACTTTAAATTTCTTTTCTTGTTTTTTTTTTAATTTTTTATTGGTGCATTGTAGTCATACATCTTAATGGGATAAAAGACTTGTGTAAACATACATGCACACATCACTCAATTAGCCATTACCCAATCCCTACTCCATTCCCTCCCATTCCTCTTTACTATGCTTGGCTTAGTGATTTACTTTGATATGCTTGTTTAAGTACATCATGTGCTTTAGAGAGTTACAAAGTACCAACCTTTTATTGTCTTTTTAAATTTGTTGACATTTGAGAAATCAAGAAACAATGTTCATCTTTAACAGTACTGATATTCCATTTCTTAGTGGGCCCTTGTCTTACTGAGTTGATGAATGAAGTCCTCAGACACCAGAAGAGTGATTGTAGCCAGTTCCTTATGAAAGAGTGAGCAAAAAAGGCTTATCACCTCTAGAAGCCCCAACAGACTCCAGAGTCCAGTGGAGCCTTCTGGCACTACCTAAGTGTATAGTATCAACTGCACACCACCTTTTCCCAATATCCACTTCATCTACCCAAGAAAGCTTAGAGCTTTCACTAAAGGGAAAGATACTGAGAGGATTGCCAATATTAATGCTGGATATAGGGATCTATGTATGTTTATGACCTCTTTGTTTAGACATTAAACAATGAAATGAGTCCCTGTTTTTCACATTGTTCCCAGACCCAATTTGTTGCTTTTTGTCCAATAGCGCCTCAGAGCCAGGAGAGTGTTCTGTATGTTTGTTCCCTGATCTATACAGAGCAAAAATCTATGGGCCTATGGTTGGTACACATACTTTACTTCTTTACATTTTAGCTTCACTTGTCTGCATTCAATTGTTTGTGTTCAGGTCTAATACACAGCCTCTCACTACCTTCCTTTTTGGGGAAATTCTGGATTTTGTTTTTCTTCATCTTTTATCTCTGGGCAGTCCTGTTACCTCACTGTCTACCTCTTCATTATTAGATAGAATAAATTACATTATAATAAATTTAAGTGAATAAAACCTAAGCATATGTAAAATCAGAGAGATAATGGTCAATAGATCATATAAAAACATTTTAATGTGTTATTAAACAAATTATAAAGAAGATAATAAAATGATAATGGTAATGGTATATATACATATGTATATATTAAATAGTAGTATCTTTCCTATAGTAAAAATCATAAAAATATAATACAGAAAAAAGTAACCCAAGAGTAAAATGATGTAACAAACCATCAATCACACAAAAAAGATGTATATTTCACAGTCCAGGCACATTTAAAAAAATAAAAAAGGATTTAGAAACAAAGTTATTTATAATTTTGACTATGTTATTTCATTAGTCCATAATATTTTTTAATAATAGTTTTTGTAACAAGGTTTTTTAACTCAATAAAGTACAACCATCTCATCAATATACTTTTTCATGTGTTCAATTCATTGTCATTCATGCCTAAAGACACAAATCATTCTTTCTTGATGAAAAGTGCTAAACATTATAATTTTGAATTTTTATTAATTTAAATAGGTATTAAAATGACAGTGACAATTTGACAATAAAATAATACCATAGAACTTCCACTTAGAAGCAAACTTCTTGCCTAGCATATAACAGATCCTGGGTTGGATTCTTAGCCCAGCCATCTTAATGGGGTAAAAGATCATAAAGGCATACATCATACATCACTTATTTAGCCTTTCCCTAATGCCCGCCCATTCCCTCCTTTCTCTTTTCTTCTCATGATTGACTTAGTGGTTGACTTTGATATGTTTAGCTTAGTGATTGATTTTGATATATTTGTGAATGTACATCATGTACATTGGGAATGTCCCTCTTCCCTCCTCCCATTCCCCTCAGTTAGATCACCTTATTGTTCATCTATAGTTTCTCTTTCTTCATCTAGACTTCCTCCTCGTAAGACCCATTTTTGTCCTTAGCTTCCACATATTAGGGAGAGCATCCAATTTCTTACCTTTTTAGTAAAAAGTAAACCAAATTCTACATTTATAAATGGCTAAATTTTATCTTATTCTTAACCTACTGTCATCAAGTTACCATATATTAAATGAGGCTTTGTAGCAACTGCAAAATGTGCCAAGCATTGGAAGAGTCCTAGAAATTCAATGCGTGTGGTTGCATTTATAGAAGCATCTGCACTCTTCTGGTAGTAAATACAATTCCCTTGAAACATCAGTACAAACATCTTATCTTCTCTTGAAATGATGTTGCTTTCTCCTGTTTTGATTTCTCCTTCTCTGTTAGGTACCACAATGCTCTTGGTTCTTTGGTAATAGTAAAATCATCTTGACTGTCAGGTGTTGAAATTACCTAACTTCCTGATATCAGTAATTTTTTAAAAAATGTTCAGTCACTTTTTAATAAGTGACTTGGATAAAAGTTAGACTGCTTTAAACAATAGTTCAATGAGTGAATCATGCATTTTACTGTTTGGAGAATGGAGAAAACAGTTTCCTGACTTAAATCATAAGCAAAATTTAAGTTAAAGTATGTCACATTTGCTCAAAAAACATAGACATCAACAATGAATTTGATTAAAAAAAATTCTCATAAAGTAATGCAGTTGAAATTCAGTGGGATTTTAGAAAAAATAATAGGCAATAAAAACAACAATTAGAGGATAAGTGTACTATTGAAGGTTTTATTTTGTAGTAAGACAAAAATACAGATAAATTAATCTTGGATATACTATATACTTATATTCATGAGAATAATTTAAAAAGAAAAATATGGCAGTCTGGGATAAAAATAAGATAACTACAAGAATGATTCCATGAGAATGGATGAAATGTAGCTCTTTGTTCAAAGTGTATTAATATTTTCTTTCCTGTAACAGGAGTAAAGTCAAAGAGCATGGCCAGAGGGAGAGACTGACTTTATCTTTAATCATGGGAAGATGTGGCAACTCATTTGAATACTTCTTCTTACTCAATATAATAAATTGTTTTGCCATCATATGCCAGTTATAAATAAAATGTGGAAGAAGGGATGTAAAACTTAAGAAGAGATAAAAATAAAATGAAGAATACAATAAAGCATATTTAAATATAAAATTAATACTTAATATAAAGTAATAAGTCATTATATGCATTAATGGTATTTAACATTAAAAATAAATATTGATCTCTGACTCTTGGAAATGACTACCAAAAAAAAGACATTATTCTGTTTTTCTTCTCCACTGATAAATTGTTTTCTAAAAGATTTGCTATTAGATATTGTTTGTTCCTTTTGAACACTTTGCAATATCCTTAATTCCTAATAATTTGTACCCCATTATCTCTATTCTCAGAGATATTCACAGATAAGAATCCTGAAAAAACAAATATCAGATTAAATATGACTGTCTTACAAACAAATCTTTTCCCCTTAATTGCACTTCATCATTAATATGTGTTTTATCTCAACAATGTGCAGTACAATACATATGAAATTTATACAGAGCAATATCAACAGAATAAGAAATAAAAAGAATAAACAATGCATGAAAAGGGAGCCCTATGACATATAAACTTGTGCATAGGAATTGATATTTTTTCTATTATTGTCAGTCCCTTTGAAATATATCCTCCTTGAATGCCAGGATATTTTCTGTTTTAATCTTGTACTTGAGCCCCTAAGACATTGCATGACATACAATATGAACCTAAATGAATGGATGAATATTGAAGATAATGGAGAGAAAGGGAAATAAACCTTATAAGGAAAATATTATAATTATAATGATAATATTTTAGTTATTAGGTACCTCCTAAGTCCCAGGAAATAGGGTTTTCATTTTATCTATAAATTCCTTTGAAGAGCTGTACTGGGGCTTTGCAGTTTAACAAGTGTTTGCATATAATCAAGCAGAATAATATTTATTATAATCCTTATTGTACAATTATAAAACTCCCACCTGGGATAAGTAGAGTAACTTGTTTAAGGTTAAATGATTAGTAAGTACTAGAAACGAAACACCATGTGTATATTTCAAATCCTCTATTGCCATTTTTTTATTCTTCCAGTAGGTAAATTAAATTGTCTGAAAAGTTCAATATTCTTTCCATTAAGCCTACATCCTATGGGAAAATATCTCTTGTAAGGCAATTGATGGCAAAAAAAATCACCAGACTTGGTGAAATATAATAAATAATTTTATATGATTTGCTTATTAATTCAAATTGGCTTTGATTAATTTTCTTTCTGGATGCTTGGTATTAAATTAGTATTCCCTTGTGGACATAGTAAATTGTCACAGGCTTAACTATTTAAAAGAACAAACATTTTTGTCTTATAGTTTACTGACTAGAAATATGACTCAAGTCTCACTAGGTTAAAATCAAGACAAGAATTTTTGGAGATTGTAGGGAGTCACATCTATAGGGCTAAGGTGTAGTCTTTTCCAGCTTCAAGAAATCACCTACATCTCTGTTTCACGGCCCCATTTCTTCTCTGTTAAGGCCAGTAATTACCCACAGAGTCTGTTACTCTGTCATATCTGCGGTTCTCTGCCGCTTGGAAAACTATAATGAATCTCTTATCTTGACATAACTTTTCTCCCCTGACCTGTCATGAAACTTAACATCTAAGTAGACATATTTGGTATTCTGGAGAAAAGGAAAATTATGCATATTTATTTATGGAAGTTATAAAGTCAAGACCATTTTTGAGATTCTGAGAAATATTTCAGGTGTCTAAACTTGATAAACATAAATTTTATTGTGAGAAAAACGTTTTTGTCTAGGTTAAAAATTATCATAAAAAGAATAACTATGGTCAAGTTAACCACTGTTATGCATAACAAAGGCTTTCTGGCTGAGACCTTGAAGTAGACTGAGGAAGATCCATGTAAAACAGGGCCGGGGCTACTACTAATAAATACCTTTACACAGTAGAATGGAAAGCACATGTCTATGAGTACAAGAACATAGTACCTTGGGGGCTTTTATAATACTTGGCTAGAGTTGGGTGAGATTTCTTGTGTATGGATGAGAATTCCTCTTAGGAAAATATGGTCCATGAGGTCAATTTAAATATAGTGATGGTAGAACACAGTTCTTTTAGCTACTCAGGTAAGAACAATGGCAAAACTTGTCAAAAGTAAGTCCATGAAGTCAATCTTTCCAATAGAATTCCACTGCTTAATAAGCTAAATATTTAGATAATATACTTGCTGTGCCCATATTTAAGAGGTACTGAAATTCAAAGTATACAAAAATCTTTTAATTGAAAATAGTAAAAAAAACACAAGCAAATTAAAATATTTTACAAAACTTCAGAGTAGTTTCTTTTAGTGATAATAATACACTGATTGCTAATATATATTTTTCAAGATATTCAACATTATATGTGTAAGGATTTGCAATTTAAAACAGCAATAAAATATCATAGACTATTAAATTTGCTAAAGTTCAAAATATTGACAATGTTGGAAGGAAAAAAGTTCATTCATCATTGGAGGGCGTACAAAATGCTATAACTATTTTGTTAGCTGGGTTGTCAGTATCTTACAAAAACCAATGTGCTCTGATTATACTACCTTGCAATCACATTCCTTCGTATTTACCTAAGATTGAAATTTTTTTCACAGAAATCTGCAAAATAAATGTTTATAGAAGCTTTCTGTTATTGCCAAAACATGGGAATAACTACGATGTTCTTTTGTAGGTGAAAGGATAAACAGTGGACTGACCGTATAATGGGATTTGTTAAACAGTAAAAACAAGAATAAAAAGTGAGCCATTAAAAGTCATGGTCAAAACTTAAATGTGTACTGCTAAGTGCAAGAGTTATATCTGAAATAGCTTCATGCTATATGAACAGGAGAAATATCAGTGATTTTCAGGGACTTGTGGATAAAGAAAAGAATGATGAATAAGTGAGCAAAAGGTATTTTTAGAGTAATGAACTCTTCTCTGTAGTATAATGGTGGTCATATGCCATTAGGTATTTTTCAGAACTCATTGACATTCCAATACAAAGAATGAAACCAAATGTAAACTATAAAATTCAATTAATAAAAGGTATTGATATCAGTTCACTGGTTAAAAATACATATACCAGGATAATGTAAAGTTAATAATATCTGAAAAAAACCTGAGACAGAGCATAGTGGGATACATGGGACTTCTACTTTACAAAGTAAACCAAAAAAGTTTATTAATAGCCAGGTATGGTGGCACACACTTGTAAGCCCAGCATTTGGGAGGCTGAGACCAGAGGATCGCGATTTTTTGGACAGCCTAGCTACTTACCGAGGCCCTTTGTAACTCAGTGAGACCCTGTTTCAAAAATAAAAGAACTAAAAAATAGGGCTAAGGGTGTAGCTTAGAGGTACAATAACCCTGGGTTCCATCCTCAGTACTGCAAAAATAAATAAATAAATAAATTAAATAAATAAATACATACATACATACATACATACATACATACATACATACATAAAGAGTCTAATGGGGGGGGTGTGCCTTGAAATTATAATGCCCCTGGATTCCATCCCCATTACAGCAAAAAAGTTTATTAATTTAAAAAATAGAATATGAACTATCCTTTTTTAAAAATGATGGTGTGTTTAAAGTAAATGACTTTAAAATTATTTTGTAGAGGTTATTTAGTTACAACAAATTTTATATTTATGTCATATGCTATCATCAGTTAAAAGAACTTCAGAAGATATTTACAAAATATTATGAAAAACACATTTAGTATATTTTAGTACATATAAGATTATAACATATAGTTAAGATCAAGTGACCAAAATTGAAAGTGGCAGAATTTAGTAATGATATGCTTGCTTAAAATATCAAATGTGACTGAACAATCTTACTTAGCATAATGTTCTCCAGTTCTATCCATTTTTCCAAAATCAAATGCTCATCCTAATAGGGTGAAGCTAGGAAGAAAAATGGGTCATAGTAGGAACCCGAGACCAAAAAGGAGAAACCATAGAGGAGCAAATAAGGTGACCTAACCGGGGTGGGGGCTAGGAGGAAGGAAGAGGGAAATTCTAGAATATACATGAAGTACATTCACAAACATATCAATCGCTAAGCCCAACGTGAAAAGGAGGAAGGGGAGATGGAATGGGGAGGGAACTGGAAAAGGGCTGAATGAATGGTGTGTGCATGTACGCCTCTACCATCTTGTACTTCACTAGGATGTGTGACTACAATGCACCAGTAAAAAAACAATAGTAAAAGGTCAAATGTTCTTAGCAGAATTGTGGCTTTAGTGTAATGTTGTTTGATATTTAATCTTCCAAGATACTGTTATAATTTGTTTTTCTCCAAAATGATTTATTTGACTATAAATAAATTATGAGTATATGATAAATTGTTTTGCATTCATTCTCTTTGTACTACCAGTTGATACTTACCCTACCTGAATCATAGTATCTAGAACTCAGTATTTATTATGTGCCAATAGTTCCTTTCACTACATTGTACACAGAAACCTTTTTGAGTATTCTCTCTCTGCAACATCCATTACAATATTTTCATACAGTAGATATAAATCAAGAAAAATTATATCTAAAAAAGTTTTCCTGGACTCTTTTTGTTACTTAGAAAAGATTCATCATAATGTTTAATAAGCCTTAGGAATATAGAACATTCTATCGAAGGGACTTTGAATTTTCAAAGTCTTTGGCAAGTCATACCCTTCTCAGTAAGCATGAGAGTACATAAAAGAGTAATATAAGGTAATGACTGGAGACTAAAACAACAACAACAACAACAGCAAAACAAACAAACAAAAAACAAGACAAATGAGGAATAATTAGCAAAATAGTTTATAAGAGGAAAATGAGAAATTCAGTTTGTTTCACAATATGATTGAGTCTCTTATTCAACAATAATTATAAAGTCCCTTTTAGACTATATGAAATATAATGTTTAAAAGAAATGTGGAAACCTTTGTTTTATTTGATCAATAGAATATGTTCATATTGTAAAATGGATGACATATAATAAATATAAATCATAGAGATTGTGTTTCTAAAATAATCTAACTTTATATATCTATTTTCTTACTGCTCTGTTCAGTAATAGAATAAACTATAAAATGACTCACTTTTAAATACAAACATAACACAAATTTTGGTGCCTTCAGCATGGGTGATGTTTATTACATATATCAAGTCAAATTTTCAGCATCTATTTTTATTTGATTCTAATTCCAACTAATACAATTTCAGAAATAAGGTCACTTTGAATATTTTATTTTTGTGATAAGAAGCATTTGGTTTGCAGAAAAATGAGTCTTTTATTCTTTAATTTTAAGTTTTATTCCTGTTTATGAAACTTTACTTTAGGTCAGGAGAGTCTTCTACTCTGATCTATTAACACTTAATTTGTAGTGCCAGCAAACAATTTCCTATTTATAAGACAAAACACTTGCTCCCCAGGGAGTTGTGACTTTTTAAATTAACTGCTGCTAAGGCAATTATAATTTTAAAGATTCAGATTCTTTTTGAAAAGTTTCAATTATATTTGAAATAGAACAAATCAGGTTTTTAAACAATTATGTACAACATTACCATTTACCCACAGTCTCCAAAAACTTAATTGACTAATAAATTAGGTAATTAGGTGATTATTCACTTATAATAAGTGACAATACTTCTTTTTGCTTTTGCCTTCTTGGTAAGGGTAATGTACTGTTAGATTAATATCGGGGAGTGCCTTTTCCTTATATAGGTCAACTCATTTTCTCCTGTTCTTTTTCCTCAACACTGAAATGCTTCTACCTAAACTCTTATCATTAGCAAATGACCCTTGATTATTTTTAAATAACTCTCTGTGAATTTCTCCATTTAGTAATTTAGGTATGGTGTGTGTGTGTGTGTGTGTCTGTGTGTGTGTGTGTGTGTGTGTGTGTGTCTGTGTGTGTGTGTGTAACCATCTTACAATTTATACAACATACTGAGAACCAAAGTGCCAGCATATACCACTTGGTGTTTCCCTCTGCATGACACTGCATCCCTCTATATCCCTCTCCTCCCTCACCATACTTGTTAGTGAGATTGGCAGTGGTATCCCCATTATGGCATTACATTTTTTGGCCTATTTCCTTCCACAAGCCTTTTCTTACCCTCTTCTTCTCCCTTTCTCAATTTCTTTCTACTGGTCCACTAGTCCCTCTCCTCTTTTATATGTAGCTCTTTCCTGTCTCTAGCTTTCACAGATGAGAGAACACATATGACTCTTGACTTTCTGAGACTGGCTATGTCACTTAGCATATTGTTCTCAACTTCCATTCATTATCCTGAAAAAAAGATTTTTTTCCATTTAGTGGTGCATCATTATAGTGAAGTTCAGACTAACAGAAACATATATGCGCACAACCTTTATTGTGAATTTCTTTCCAGGTTTCTCCCCACGTCCTCTCCTTCCCTATAGGTAATATTTACATTGATATAGATAACTTCATATCTAACTAGTATCTGAATTCTTTCCATCATCAGATCTTTTCCTCCCCACCTCCCACCACAAACTCCCTTCCGCTATTCTACTAGTGTCTTCTATTATTTAACAATTTTGTCTTTAAGGTTCAATATAAATCTATTGTGTATGCAGACTATAAATTTTTTTATTTATTCAACTTTATGTGTTATTTCTTGATTTTACCTTCTCTATCATATATATTCTTGCATAACTCTTTTACTTGATGTAGCAATTTTTTGAAGAATAATCCACAGACATGTCATATATTAAAGCACTTTTATCTTTAATTTTTTTTCATGACTGTGTTAGTCAGTTTTCCATTGCTAGGACAAAATATTTAAAAAAAGAGACTAAAATTATTTTTACTCATACTTTTAGTCCATGGTTGGCAGGCTTCTAGGCAAAAACATTATGTTGGTAGGGTTTGGTAGAGAATTCATCTTATGGTAATAAGGAAGTAGAGACAGTGAAGGAGGAAGGAGCTGTAGACTAGATATACCATGCTTCCAGGAAACTACTTCCCTTACTAAGATCCTCCTCCTATGGTCCCACCACCTCCCAAATGCCATCAAATTATTACTCCATAAACGGATTAATTCATCACAAAGGTCAAAGTCTCATGTCCTATAAATACCCAAGAGCTTCACCTCAACATTGCTGCACTGGGGGACAAATTTTCAAATTATTATTATTATTATTATTATTATTATTATTATTATTATTATTATTATTGTGTACTGGGGTTCCTGGAAACCCTTCTACTTGTGGGCTACACTCCCAGACCTTTTTTATATTTTTATTTGGAAACAGGGTTTCTTAAGCCAGCGCAGCTGGCTTTGAACCCGTGCTATCCTCTGGTCTCGCCTCGCAAGCGTGGGGATTACAAGCATGCACCACCATGCCCAGCTCAACTTATTATTTTTTAAAGGAATGTTCTAGATCCAAACCATGATGATGACCTTATTTCCATGTTTTCTTTTCTTTTTTCTTTTGTGGCATTCTTCCTCCAAGTCTACATGCAATCATCTCTTTTTATTTTTAATTTTGAAGCAAGGCCCCAGTGAGTTCCTGAGAGTTTCACTAATTTTCTGAGGCTGCCTTGAACCTGTGATCTTCCTATTTCAGCCCTTTTCCAAGTACTAGGATTATAGTTGTGCATCACCAAACCCAGCTAAGATATTCCCAAAACTTCCAATGAGGAAGACAGTAATGGAGATATTAAAATACTTGCCAGAGGAGAGAATACAAAAGTCAACATCTGAAGCTAATATTCAACATAAATTTATAAGACTAAGAGAATAAATTTGTTTAAAAGCTAGGCTTATCTGTAAAGAGAATATATAAATATTTGTCTATAACATATAAATTATCCTAGAACATACCAATATTAAAATCAGAAGAAAAGCATGGGTAAACAAAGAAAGAGGAAATAATAAAGGAAAAATAATAAAACCAATATTGCCTATGTGTCGCCCATAGAATGGTGGAAAGAAAATGTCTGAAAATAAAAGGAGACATTCTGTCTTCAGGGCATAGACTTTCTCCATTCAAGGGCTTGTAAACACTCATTTTCAAAGAGGACATTTTAGTGGAAATATTTGTAAACTATTCGTGATAGCATAGCAGCTCACTGTGGTCCCAAAGTTTCAGCACTTTCTAGAGTAACAACTAAAAATAATTCAGAAAGTGTAGGGCTCATAGCATGTGAGGAACTCTGAATAGCAGTGATATGATTTTGCATTCTGCAACTTGACTAAATTAATTTATCAGTTCTGATAATTTTGGGAATGGAATGGAATGGTGGGGTTTTATTATCATAGTACCAGTATCCTCTTACTTTATAAATACCCAACACCCTGTTGCTTTCAAGACCAGGTTATACTTTAGCTATGCTATATATAAAGTCTACATATGTGTTTACAAAGTAAGTTATACAAAAAGCACAAAGGACCTCATGTATTACAAAGCCAGTTCATCTGGGAAGAGTTTTGGAAATTTCTCTTATGGTTTTCTTCTTACATGGAACCAAATGCTGTTGAGTCAGCAGTGGGGACAGTTCTCTGCTTCTGTCATAGTGACATGTGAGTACATACTCAAGACGCTGAGCATGTATGCTAATCTCTGGTCTCAGATTAACTCTCCCAGTATAGTGTTCCAGTGTTTTGTGCAGAAATGCTGCTTGACTGAATAGAAACCCACACCTCCTAACCTTACTTGCCTGAAGTTTTGCCTCGACTGAGGGTGATGGAAAATACTGGTCATCTCTCCCTCCTAGAGAGACATATAGCCCCTAACTTGGAGCTGAAAAGAGATAAAATGAATTCATTTTAATCATAAATGTTTGAATGTAACATTTTTTTTTGTACTGAGAATTGAAGGTTGTATTAAAATGTTACAAACTTCTCTTAGTATTTTTCTTTGTATTAGGAATTGAACTGTGAAAAATATTCTACATGAGTGCTATTCAAATCTATTTTTAAAATATTTTGTTTGTAAAAAGTGTTCCATTTTGTTCCTGAAAGTCTTGTTGCATTGCTGAGGCTGGACTAGAACTTGCCATGTTCCTGTCTCAGACTCCCAAATACTGGGATTACGGTTGTATGTTGCCATGCCCTATAACTTATGTTAATATTAAGTATATTCCATAGATATTTTAGACTAAATATTTTCTTCAATTTAAATTTTACCTTAGGACATTTTCCAGATACTTTTTTTTAATATTGGAGATTGAACCTAGGGGCGTTCTATTCTAAATAGGGCTACACTTCCAGCCCTATTTTATTTTTTATTTAGGAATAGGGTCTCACTAAGCAGCTATGACTTCTAAGTTGCTGAGCCTGGCCTTGAAAGTGTGATCCTCCTTCCAGATACTTTTTACAAATAATTTTTATCATTAACTATAACTTTAAGACAATTCTATATGATTTCAGCAGTGCATGCCTGATGATTTCTATTCTAGATTTAGGCAATTTTCATGTAGATAATTATAAATCATCATTATTCAACTTATTATTATGAGAATTTATATGCAATATTCCAAATTTTTAAAGCAATTCTAGCACGAGTTAACTATCACAAATATCCTTCTATAAGAACAGGATATCAATATGGCATACAATAATTAAAAATCAAACCACTTTTTTACTTTTTAAATTTTTATTTGTATGTGTATAAAGGGTACTGGGGAGTAAAGCCAGAGGACTTCTCTACCTTTGAGCTACATCTACAGTACTTTTTATTTTTTATTTTGTGACAGTCTCACTAAATTACTAAAGCTGGTTTTGAACCTATGCACCTTCTGCCACAGGCTCCCAAATACTGGGAATACAGGCGTGTGCCAGCATACCTGGGTTAGACTTATTTTTTAATTTATATACATAAATTATGTGTGAAATAAAATCATTACTTTGAAAATCTTTGTCAATCTCTTATATGAGCACTAGAATAAAGTACATAAGTTATAATTGTATAGATGATAAAATGTTTTATTTTAAAAATGTTACAACTCCTATTCTAAAATATGTCTTCTTAGCATTTTAAAATAATATGAATAATGTGGTGGATAAGAATTAAATTTTGCTATAAACTTTAAAATACACCAAGTAATTTAAATTTCCACAAATCCTTTTCTCTCTAGCAAAATAAGTAGCAAAATTTTCAGTATTAAACCGTGAAAACAGACTGAGCTTGATGGCACACACTTGTTATAAAACAATAACACATGCTTGCAAGGAAGAGTAGACATAGGAGCTTCTTTTCGTGTTGGTGGGATTTTAAATTAGTCCAAGTCTGAAGATCAGTATGGAGATTCTTCAAAATACTGGGAATGGAATGACCATATGACCTAGGTATATACTCCCTCAGTATCTCTCCAAAAGAAACAAACTTAGAACACAGTAGTGAAGCACAAATGTTTATAGTATCACAATTCCCAATGGCCAAATATAGAACCAAACCAAATGTTTATCAACAGATGAATGAATAAAAGAAATGTAGGATATGTACACAATGAAATATTACAGTCATAAGAAACAAAATATGACCTTTACAGAAAATAAATGGAACTGGAGAACAGTATGTTAAATGATATCTGCCCATCTCATAAAATTAAGGATTGTATGTTTGCTTTTATTTGTAAACCTAGAGAGAAAATAGCAAACATAGGTTCTTTTGATAAATGTGAAGAGAGGACAGTAAAATAATGGAATTGAATTGGCAGAGAAAAATGGAAGGAAAAAACTGAGGATGAGAAGAAAGCAGTTCAAATAATGCATTGGAAATATATAAAGGTATCACTACTAGGTTCACTGACATCTATGGGTATCAAAGAGGAGAAGCAGAGCAGAATATAGATAGAAATACACCAAAAACTGGCAGTGTGCATATCACATATCATGCTGAACCTCAATCTGATGTATAATTGAAATGCACTAATAAAAGTATAAAAAAGCAAGGACTTATTAAAATAAATTGTTGACATTCGAACAGTGGACAATAGTGTGTAGTATTGTATTATACCTGTGAATGTTAAATATTTTATACAGTCAATAGAAAAATTTTATTTTTTAATGTCTTCATATAATTCATCCTATACTATTTCTGAAAATAGTTACTATTTCTGAAAATAGTGTATATGGTCTCTACAAACAAGAGTTAATACAAGTTAATGTCTTAAATAAAATCAAGCAATTATTTTATTCAATTTTATAATATTGTGAGGAACAAGTTTTTGTTCTGTTTTATTGAAAAACAATGAAATGGTAAAGGCTGGAAACCATTAAATTTATACAAACGAAGATGAAACTAAAGAAAAAGAGAAGAGAGCCAGGGAATGCTGACCACACATGTTGGAGTGATGATAAAAGCTCGGCTTACTCTGTCGCTTGTACATACTGACTTTAAGAGCCAAATAAATTTGATGTAGGAGAAATTTTGAAAAAAAAATTTAATTTCAACAAGGATATATTAATAGCACATTTTCATTTTTAATTTTTAGTAATAATTCTAATCACCTTTAGCCCTTTACAATTATAACACACCTTTTAAAACTAACTAACCATTCCTGGGTATCTTTCCAAAGGGGTTGAAATCTGAGAACTACAGTAACATGTGCATACCCATGTTCATAGCAGAACAATTCCTAATAGACAAAATAGGGAACCAACCTAGGTCTCCATTTGCAAATGAATGGATTTCAAAATAATGGAAAATACACACAATGGAATTCTATTCAGCAATAAAGAAGAACAAAATCACATAATTTGCAAGAAGATGGAAAGACCTGAAGAACAGTATAAGTGAGAACAGACAAGCACCAAAAGAGAAGTGAGTCCATGTTTAAGATAAAACAGTAGAAAGGCTGGTGGAATAGGCTAAGGTGGAATATCCCTTAATTAAATCACCAGTAAAAATCAATAAACTAATCAATCAGTAAAATAACTTCTTTATACTATATTTTTGCTGTAGTTTAATATAGCTCCACATATTAATTTTTAATAACTGAAGTTTTAAGTGTATTTTGAAGAAAAAATTGCAAAGCTGGTATATTGAGAAGTAGTGTGATTTTAATAGAGGATTCACAGAAACAACAATGATTATAGATTGCATATATCTTTATTTACATAAGATCTTTATGTTCACTAAAAGTAATAAAGATATCTTAATTATCAAATATGGGAAAATTTGTATTGAAGAATCCAATTTTATCTGATGAAAAAAAAGAAGAATGCAGTTCTTTGGTCAAGACTATAAATATTGTTAATAATTTCACATTCATTAAAACTCACTTTAAATACATTAAAACTTCTGAATGTATTTTATCTTAAATATTCTTATAAAGTTAATATTATTGTTATTGTGATGTGGAATACTACATACAGGCAAGACTCCTGAGAAAACAGGAGTTTGGTATCAGAGGTAAAAATGTAAAAAAAGAGAAGAAAATATTAGAAAACAATTTGATTGTCAAAACCACCATTGTTGAGATGAAAGGTCATAATAATGTTAGTAAACACATATAAAATGGTTTGCCAATAATTAACTTACTTTTATTTTATGATTATATTTAGAAGTGTATAAAACAAACATGCTTAACTCTTTAATCAAAAAGGTTTGAATGCCGGGCATGGTGGTGAATGCTTGTAATCCCAGCATTTGGGAAGCTGAGACCCAAGGATCATGGTTCGCGGACAGCCTCAGGTACTTAGCGAGGCCCTCTGTAACTTAGTGAGACCCTGTTTCAAAAAGAAAGAATAAAAAATAGGGTTGAGGGTGTAGCTCAGAGGTAGAATGCCCTTGGGTTCTATCCTCAGTACTGCAAAAAAAGAAAGAAAAAGGTTTTAAAATAGTCCATATTTTTCTTATCTTGTAGTATAGGATTTCACCCAGAAAAAAAAGATAGCATTAGAAAAAAAAAAGTACAAGTGAATTTGCCTGGATACATCAAATAAACAAATAAACAAACAAAAAGCAAACTACTTTGAGAAGAATTAAACTCCAAATACTACAATGATGGTAGCAAAGGTGCACTATTTTTCTTACCATCTTTTCATTTACACATTCAAACATAAGACACATATTTTTTCTGACATTAGGTAATTAATCTCTGAAGCTTTCACCCTTATATATTCTTCAGATAGTGAAGTTTCTCAAAGATAATGTTGAAAAGATATTTATCCTCCACTCATTTAATAAAATCAATAAACATTTTACTTGGAGAAGCTTTCAAGTTCTTTCCTTTGTTAAGACTCCACCTTTAATAGGCTATCCTTGATACATAGAAAAATCAAAGAAAATTTAAGGATATTTGTTTCTTTATTAGGTGTAGAATATAATAATTTAGTATCTAAAACTAATAAAGATAATAACAGAGAAAATACACAGTACATTTATGGATATATAACATATAATTAGATGTGCATTTTGTATAGTCTCAATTATGATTCTAATAGTCTCCTTCAATTATTCATTACTAAAATATTTATGGAATGCCTTTTCATGAAATAGAAATTAGTAGGCTCTGAAGAGTCAAAAATCCATATTTGGCTGGATGTGGTGGCACACTCTTGTAATCTTCGAGCTTGGGAGGCGGAGACAGGAAGATCTCGCAAATTCGAAGTCAGCCTCGCTGGCTTAAGAGACCTGGTTTCCAAATAAAAAAATAAAATAAAAATAGGTCTGGGTATGTAGCACAGAGGTAGAAGGGTTCCATCCCCAGCACCACACACACACACACAAAAAAAAAAAATCAATATTTGAAGGTTTAATTATGTAGAAAGTAAAATTATAAATACAATGAGGTAATTTTTGCCCAATGTGTAAACAAATAAAGTGAAGTGTTTCTTTATTTCATATTATCATTTTAATACAAAGCTTATTATACAAATTTAATTTTACATTATATTTATGGACCAGAAGACTTGTACTAGGTACTTTTCAATTATGCTTTTCTCTCATATTCAATATTGATATGTCCAGCATGTCATTTATGCCTTATTTTTTATTTTTTACTTATGTATTTATTTATTTATTTGCCATGCTGGGGATGGAACCCAGGAGAATTCTACTTCTGAGTTAATACCACCAGCCCTATTATTTTTATTCTTTATTTTAAAACAAGATCTCAGCCTGGTGTAATGAAGCAGACTTGTTATCCCAGCACTTGGGAGGCTGAGACAGAAGGATCACACAGGTTCAAAGCCAGCCTCAGCTACTTAGTGATGCTCTCAGCAACTTAGTGAGACCCTGTTTCCAAATAAAATATGAAATAGGTCTGGGAGTGTAGCCCGGAGGCAGAAAGGCCTTGGGTTCCACCCTCAGTACCACAGGAAAAAACAAAAAAACAGGATCTCACTGAGTTGCAAAGGGCCTCACTAAGAGCCTAAGGCTGTCCGTAAACTGAGATTTTCCTGTCTCAGCCACCCAAATGCTGGGATTACAAGTGTGCACCGCCACACCCAGCTCATTTGTGTCTTATTAATATTCTTTCTTTTGATTTAAGCTTTCCCACAATCTTTCAACAGCTTTCTATATTTCTTTCACTTGTTTTCTTTGCCTGCTTCTGATCCCTGTGCAACCTCAAAACTACAGTTACCATGTACTGTTGTGATATGCAATAGAATTTTTTAATGATCAAAATATTCTCTATCTGCACTCTGACATGGTAGCCATCTGCTACCTTTGACTATGAGCACCTACAGTGTGGTTATTATAACTGAATATAACTTTTAGTTTTATTCAGTATTAACTAAATTTAAAGAAAATTACCCAATGTGCCTAATAACTAACATATAATAGCTGGTGTCCTAGTTTCAAAGATAAAATTTGAATGATTCTTTATACCCATGCTCAAAAGTTCTTCTTTCCTCATGAATGAAGTTTAACTCTTTCACAGAAATGCAAAGTAGTATCAGTGTTGCCTTTGCTAATTTCCACAGTCCCTTTCTAACTTTACATCTATTTACCTGTCCAAAATACCAAACTTACAAAGGCAGGACAAAAATAAGATGCTGGTAATCAATATCCTAGTTCAAAAAAATAAGAAAAAAAGGAGAATAGCAGTGACTGATTTATGGCAAATTTTAAATACAGCTGGATTACTAGCTCAAAAAGATTAATTAGTTTTCATTCAGCTGGAAAAAAATTATCTATAGCTCTTAACTATAGCATTTGCATTTTTAGTTGCATCCTTTAATTAAAAATTTTTATATGGAATTTATCAGGTTTGTGTCTGAGTTTAATGTGCCAGATTCTTACCAATAGAATTTGTTGGGCCTAGATCCTGTCTTTTATTGTATATGCTCTCTGTCCCTTTTTTGTCTTTTCACTTTTTGCCAATTTTTAAATAAAAATTGTGGGCCTTCAATGGATTTGATCTACATATATTTCATCAGAGTAAAAACTCTTAGTCAGAGATCTATCATAGTCAATTCTTTGAGAACCATGGCCCACTGCTGAGGTAGCTGGAGCTCTGTCCCCCTAAGTTTCCTGGACTGGTTTGAATGAGATGATCTAAAATCCTCACCCTTGTTCTCTTGAAAGTCCACTTGTGTGATTTAATATGCTGACCTTTGAGCTACTTAAGCATTTAGCGAAAGGTTACAGACTCATGATATCTTACTATTAGTCTTTTCCTTAAAATATATTTTCCTGACAGTGTTGAATCTTCTAGTTAAAAAAAAAGTTACTGCCTAGACAAGCTAAAAATTTTCAAAATAATCCAGTTCTGGTTTCTTTTAGTTTGACATCTCTTAACTCAATTTGTTACAATTTCATGAAATTAGTCATATATTGACAAATTTATCATTTAAAAGTTCATCCTTCTACCTAGAACCAGGGGAAAATATTTTGAAGGTTTTTTCACTGTGTAAGTATGCTATCTCTTCCTCCAATTTTTAATAATGTGTTATTTACTTCTTCACCAGCATCACTTTAACATTCAAATGTCTACTTACAGTTTGCTAGTGGATATTTATAATTCTTATCATGCTTTTCCAAATTGCTGTGCCCTTGAACCTCCATCTAGTTCTGAAGCCATTCACATATTTTAGGTATTTAGTATATCAGAAACTTTCCTTCTTTCTTTCTCTCTCTCTCTCTCTCTCTCTCTCTCTCTCTCTCTCTCTCTCTCTCTCTTTCTTTCTTTCTTTTTTGAACCCAAATGAATCCTACCTTCTAGTTGCACCCAAACTCTTTTTTTATTTTGATACAGTGCCTCACTAAGTTGTAGAGAGCCTCACTAAGTAGCTGAGGCTGGCCACTTACCTGTAACTCTCCCATCTCAGACTCCCAAGTACTGGAATTACAAATGTGCACCACCATGCCCAGCTAGAAAACCACTTTAATAAACCAGAAGGTATATCATTTCTTTATTATTTACTAGTAAGTCCTCAGTATAGTATATACTCAAAGGGAGGGATAGTATGTACGAGGTTGTGACTCATTGTACATAATTTTGGTAACTTTAGAGAGTGTCCATTGCAGTTGCATTTGTGTTTGTAGTGATGCTAGTTGAATACATGCAAATGAGAACATAGTCAAGAAAAGATAATATCAAATATTTGTAATTCAAATTCTCACTTTCAGAGGTGTTATATTTCTATGCATTATTATTAAAGGATACATACACAAGAAGGTATACTAATCAGTTTACTGGAGCAGTTGATGAAGAAAGCAAAGATCACATAAACTCTGATGTGCTTTGGAATGTGTCATAGTAAATGTACAACTGGATTTTTATTTGTGGTGTTTATAATAACAATAAAATAATATCCTTACTGTGTCTTGTCAACCTCAGCAAATACTGTTTTCTATAGAGCAAAGTATATTTATTCAACCGAAATGTAAGATATGTTATAAAATGGCCTGTGAGAATAAGTCATTATGAATTCATTTTAGTTACTTAAACATTCACAAATATCTATTATAGTTCATTCATTGTTTTTGAAAAAGCAGGTGGTGAAGTTTTAGTAATATCTCCAGGAGACAATAGACAAATCAAAAAGATGTGAAAAAATACCAAAAGTCATAACAAAATTATAAAATTAACTATTTTTAGTTAAACCAAAGTTATAGTTGCCAGGGAAGAAAAAAAAATAAAAAAACAAAGTAGTTTATTTCTGCTTTATAAAAATGTATGATATGGATGAAAATAAAAAAATTAACTGCCTAAATCCATTAGGATCAATAGGAACTGTATGAACTTTTAAATGAAACAACTTTTCCATATTATATACAAGTGCAAAAAGATTAATTGGAGTCTTTGTTGAATTTATTGTATTATCTCTGAAAGAGATGTGCTTTAATCTCTGTAGTAGATCTCCTTGACAACAAGAACATGATGGGACTTTCAGGAAGATGGTGACTGAGGAAAGGAGCACATCTCATTTGTGCTGACACACTTGATCTCTCTCACCTTGAAAGCAGTGTCTTGACAAGAGATAAAAAAAAAAAACAGCAAAAAAATTACCAAAGCAATAAAAAAAAAACTGAGAAGCAGTGGAAATAAAGCCAGAAGACAAAAAACAAACAAACAGACAAACAAACAAACAAAAACAGCAAATTACCCTGCAAACCTCCCCTGCTGGGGAATGGCTCTGACTATGGAGAGACATGGTGGAGCCATCTTGCTTATCTGCACTGGAAATGCTGGCATTGCAATCTCCTGAGACCCCCCTAGCAAAAAGCCCAATGACTAGATGCAAAGTAAGAGGCTGCAGCTCGTGGAATCCACAACTTGCTCCTGGCTCTACAGAGATCTTACTGCCTGGTTGCCTGGCAGCAGTGGTGGCTCAGCCCACCATGTCCTCAAGAGATTCAGAGTAGTGCTCAACAACACTGTAAGTGAACTATCCATCCCTGCAAAAGAATTCCCAGCATGGTGCAGAAACTCACATGGCAATTGATAGAATCAGTGTCTGAGACTTTGTAACTCACCCTCATGATGCTGATGGGCATAGGGTGCAGTGCTCTAGGAGAGCCTTCAGAGGTCACCACAGGCCACCTAGTTGTGGAAAACTGAGATAAATCAGACCAAGCTAGCCATATCTGTAGAGAAAACAGATCCTGACTTATACACTGGGTCTGGTCTTAGCAGCACCGGAAACCTACATAGATGGGGAAAGATGCAGGCTTGGGTTTGTGAAAAGCATGGAGGCCCACCCTTTTACTGGATCCATACCAAAGGTAACTTCCACTTGCATAGACAGAGAAAATCAGGGACCCAGATGTTCAGTGGGAAAGGCAACTGTAGGCAACCTGTACAGACAGAGGGAGACACCAGGCCAGGGTCCCAAAAATTAAAAAAAAAGACCAAAAGTGGGGCTACAAATTGACATCATTGCTATAGATTACAGAGCAAATAAGAGTGCTTGGAACATGGTTGAGAATCTAATCTAGAAAGTGAACTTTAAATGGCTGAAAATTTCCATGCAGGACCAGGAGGATTGCTGAAACCAAGCCTGCTTCTGTGTACTTGTATATTTGTAGATATTCTGTGTGTGTGTGTGTGTGTGTGTGTGTGCTTCTTTGTTCTTTTCCCCATTCCTTTTACAAGTTTATGTTCTCTTTCTCTCTCTTCTGCTCCTCCTCCTCTTCTTCTTTTTCTTCTTCTCCTCTTCCTTCTCCTTCTTCTTTTCTCTCTCTCTCTCTCTCTCTCTCTCTCTCTCTCTCTCTCTCTCTCTCCCTCATATTAAATTTCAAGCCAGAAGAGTCTAATAAAAACACTGAAAGAAAACAAATTCCAGCCAAAATATTCTACCCAGGAAAACTATCTCTCAAATTCGATGAGGAAATAAAAACTTTTCATGACAAACAGTAACTGAAAGACTTCATGATGTCCAAATGAGCACTAAAAAATTTTCAGAGATTAATTACAAAAAAGAAATAAATAGCCGGGCGTGGTGGCGCACGCTTGTAATCCCCGCGCTTGGGAGGCGGAGACAGGAGGATCGCGCAGATTCGAAGCCAGCCGCGCTGGCTTAAGAGACCCTGTTTCCAAAACTAAAAAGTATAAAATAGGTCTGAGAGTGTAGCCCGAAGGTAGAAGGGCTTCCAGGAACCCCAATACCACAAAAAAAAGAAATAAATAATAAATGCCAGCACCAGAGAAACTATGATTTCTATCAAAAAACAAGCAAAAAATAACAAACACTTTCTCAAACATAATTCACAATTTAAAAAAAGTTAGGAAATAAAAATCATCTTAAATAATCACATCGAATATAAATGGCCTGATCTCCCCAATAAAAATATATGAGATAGCAAAATGGATTGAAAACCTTAATTCAGCTATATGCTGCCTGCAACAAACCCACTTTTCAAGTAATGATACAAACTAAATGTAAAGGTCTGGAACAAGGTAATTCATGCAAATGAAACTAGAGAAGACAAACAAGAGTAACAACTATAATACCAGACAAATTAGACTTTCAGCAAAAAAAAAATTACTGGTACAATTGGAAAAAATATGAACATGCATTGTATATTAGATAATAATATTGCATTAATACTTAATTTTATAAGTAAGATATTTTATAGTTTTAGGAGATCAGTTCCTTTGTTCTTAATAGGTACATGCTAAAATATTTTGTAATAAAATTTTATAGTATCTATCATAAGCTTTAAAATACTTCAGCAAAAATTAAATAAAAATAAAGAAAACAAGGTCACTATAGAATATATTTTAAAACAAAGCAGGTGAAATTTGTTGATAGGTTGAATTTGTACTTCATGAAAAATCAGAATACTCAAGAAAAATGTTAAACTTTTTGAGAGAGTGATCCAGAATGAATCTGCAATCAATAACACACGGAAGTATTTTGTTCAGTGTTTTCACTCCTGTGATCCAAACACCTGACATGCAAAACTTAGCAGAAGAGGAAGTGTATTTGCTCATTGTTCTGGAGATTTCTGTCCATGTTAGACATAGCGAAGGCTACAGGTCCTGAGGACATCAGGACTAGGATAATATAGAGGAGGGTAAAAGCTTTTTTTTTTTTTTTTAGATCATTACTGAAAGGAGAAATAGGAGATGCAGGAAGGTGTAATGGCATGCTGAGGAAAATCCTACCTCTAGCCCCACTACCAGCGACCCTTCCTCAGAAATCGAGTTCCAATTCCAGCATGGCTTTCCCATCTACATATAAATCCTGGTGGATATTTTTAGTCAAAACCATTACAGAAAGAAAATGAATGGGGATAGGTTTTGAGAGAAGAATAATTTTTTTTTGGAACAATCCTAGCTTAAGCTTCTTCTTAGACTTTTAGTTTATGAATATGTAATTGTTTTAGAAGTTTGAGGTTAGGACAAATTTTTACAATTAAAAACACAGACTTATATCTTTCATATATTGAGATTACTAAAAGCAAAGGCTGAATTATATATAAATGAGTAGATATAGTAGGCAGAAAAAAATAGAGCTGCTCCTCGGCAACAATGGTTACTTCTGGAGATTGTACAAAGAATATAACCAAAGGAAATTTACACTTTTTTTTTGTTGTTGTTTGGTGGTACTGGGGATGGAACCCTTCTTCCTCTGGGCTATAATACTCCAAGACCTATTTTTTATATTTTATTTGGAAACAGGGTCTCTTAAGCCAGCGAGGCTGACTTTGAACCTGCACGATCCTCCTGTCTCTGCCTCTCAAGCACGGGGATTACAAGCATGTGCCACCACGCCTGGCTACGCTTATTTTTAATATTATTTAAAAATATTATATTCAACTGTCATTTATACATTTTTTGTGGTACTGGGATTCCTGGAAACACTTCTACCTCCAGACTACACACCCAGACCTATTTTTATATTTTTATTTGGAAACAGGGTCTCTTAAGCCAGCAAGGCTGACTTTGAACCTGCACAATCCTCCTGTCTCCACCTCCCAAGCAGGGGATTACAAGCATGAGCCACCATGCCCGGCCAAATTTATACATCTTCTAAATATCCAATTTCTCTTTTTATAAACAGAATAATAGATTTGATATGATAATAAATTTGTAAAGGTTGTTAGAAGCTGACAAGAACAGGAATTCCAAAAAAAAAAAAATGAAACAAGTATGTCAAAGAAATAACTCTGCTCCCATGTTCACTGCACCACTACTCGCATTAGCCAAGAAATCCTAGCTACCTGTGTCCATCGACTGATATTTGAACAAAGAAAACATAATACACATGCCAGATTAAATTTAGTCAGCTATAGAAAAGAACAAAATTCTGACATTTGTTACAACATAGTTAGAATTGAAGTTCATATGTAAAGTGAAATAAGCCAGGTTTATGATGTCACGTGTAGGTATATTCTAAAAACTCAGTTGACTTTGATATGCTGGTGAATGTAGATCATGTACTTATTAGGGGATTTTTCTTTTTCCCCTTTCATCCTCATCAGTTAAGTGGCCTTATTTGCACATCTATGGTCTCTCATTTTTAGACTAGAAATTCTCCTACGACTCTTTTTTTCCCTAACTTGCATATATTAGGGACAACATCCAATTTATTAACTTCTTATGGCTGACCAATCTCAAAAGGAGAGAGAGAGAAGGTAATGGGGTGAGAACTGGGGACTCTTCCCCAGTTCTTGTAGTTATCTTTGTATATTATCTCCCCAGTTCTAAATGAGTGGTGTGTACCTGTATGCCTCTACCATCTTGTACTCTATTAAGATGTATGACTAAAATGAACCAATAAAAATAAGAAAAATAAATAGAGAATTTGACAAAAGAATGGTGGTAGCGGAAGCTAGGAAGGAGAGGTTGTCAAGATGGAAAGAATTTATTTAGAAGATTGTTCAGTAGGTTTATTAGATAGAAGTAAGACATTTTGGTGTACTTTTGGTAGTAGGTTGACTATAGATAACATTAATATAATATATATTTTAATAACCTAAAGTAAATGATTTTAAAAGTTTCTCTATAAAGACATTATAATAATTGAGTAATTTTTATATAACTTAACAATACCTAATATACTCAGGCATTATAACATCACCTAGTATTATAAAAAATATGCCAAATTTTTCTTTATATGATATCCATTAGTAAGTAAATTTTATGGTTTTTTATCAGTTACACATAAATTAATAATATCCTATTTTTAGGTATATTATACTACTTCTCTTAAAGCCAAAACCATATTTAATTTAAAAAGAAAATACTAGTGAACCAAGACCTTAGTCACTCCTAAGAATGTAAACTGTTGTACATATCTAAAATACTTTTCTGAAGATTATTTTGTGATTTAACAATATTAGTACTACATAAAGCAATAGAAGAATCTATGAGTTACAAAATATAAAAAACTTTAAGAAAATATACTGCCAAATATATATTTGACAATTTATATTATCTAATATACAAAGATAACTATAAATAAATGCACAAATGAGTAAATAGTGATGTTTGTAGTTTATTATATGCATAATATATTGATTACTAATTCTTTCTAGGTATAAAAGTCATATACATAATATTTCTTGAGCACTTGTAATATGTATGTCTAAGATATATATTCTACCTATAAAATTTCACAACCTAGAAGCCAAGAAATAAGTTACTAATAATATTCATACCCTAAATAGTTAACAAGAATATTTAAGGTCATATGTGAATATAAATTTATAAATAGGAATTTTATTTTTAGTATTTCTATTCTTTGCAGTGAAGTGTTTTTTTAGTAGAAATGAATGCAAGCATTGAACAGTTAGTTGAACTTATGGGTGATTTCTTAATTTAAGTTTTAAGATCAAGGCTCAGAAGCCATGGTACTGCCAGGGCTCTATAAATCAGCAGCATGTGTGTCTACCACCAGAGGCCAAGTGACCTAGAAGGGTTCATTCATCTGCCGTTTTCTTTCTAGGAGAATTCACAGAGGGGTTTCAGCAAAGGCAAAACCACTATGCAACCTAGACCTATATCTTTCCTTTCTAGTAGGTTCAAAGAACTCATAATAAGTTCCATGAAATTGGAAATGATCCCACTGTGAAAAAATTGACAAATGTTTGTTTACCTGCTGGGTAGAAAAATTGAAAAACATCGACTTAAGGACATATTTGTTTTGATCTTGTATTGTGCTTAGTGATTACACAGAAACTAAAAACTGGCTATATGGCAAAAATTGGGGGTTGACTACATACTCAGAAGGAGTTCCATGCTGGCAATTAGATATTTCTTTGCTGCCAAATAGTTTTCTGCTCACCAGAAAGCTGCCTGGCTCTGGGATTTTTATATACCCTGCAGGTGCATATGATGTACATCTCAAACACTAGCGAGAATCTCCACATCTCTGTATCCCAGAGACACAAACAGGAGCATGTGAAATGAAGACACCTTTTGATTTACTCCATAACAAAGTATGGCTTAAGCACCAAGATTTTTATTAAAAAAATATTGCATGTGTGGGAAAAAAAAGATTTTGGACTGCTGAATGCCTATAAAATCATATTAAATCACATATTTTAGGAAGCTTCATACTTATGATAACCACCCTGGCATATGTCAAGAAAAGCTTAGAAACTTATGTTTAAAATGTTATGTTTTAATTAATTTGTATTGGTAAATATTTAAAAAGAAAAAGAAATTGTGTTCAAAAAGTAAAACGATAAAGTAAACCCAGTTTTTGTGGATTTAAAACATGTTACTTGTAGCCAGACGTGGTGGCGCACACTTGTAATCCCCGTGCTTGGGAGGCGGAGACAGGAGGATTGTGCAGGTTCGAAGCCAGCTGCGCTGGATTAAGAGACCCTGTTTCCAAATAAAAATAATATAAAAAAGGAGTCTGGGAGTGTAGCTCGGAGGTAGAAGGGCTTCCAGAAACCCCAGTACCACAAACACCAAAAAGTGTTACTTGTTCATATATAAATGCTGATGAGTTTTTCAAGAGAGATGGGAAGTAATTTTCATATCCTAAGCAGTAAAAATAATTATTACAAAATAGCCAGAAGTTTAACATGATACAGAAGAACTGGTCCATCAACATTTTATAGAGTTCAATAGGAAGAAAACACAGAGAACAAAATCAGATGAATCTGATTTCTTACTTGAAATGTCCATTCAGCAGCTATCATAAAACATTAGCACTTAAGAACATGTTGGATCAGAAAAAAATGGCAACTGTGGGATACAGAACATCTCAGTGGCTGTAACAAATAAAAAGCAACTACTGAAAAGGTGGATTTTTGACAAGAAAAAACAAAGCAGTAAAAATACATACAAACAAAAAAAGGGAGGGGGAACCACAGAGGAATAAAATTCAATAGTCAGAACAAAAGATAACAAGGAGCCTGAGCACAAAACTAGCCTGGTAAATGCTACCACTTCAGAGACCCACGCTATGTTGGGCTGCCCACTTGAGCTGTGTCTGTGAGCTTTGTAGCCACAAGATATTCTCAGCAAGAAAGCCAAGGACTTGAGGTGAAATAAGGAGTGGCAGAACTCCAACATCTTAAGCGATCAGCACCTCACTTAAGGAACAAAAAATAAATAAATAAGTGTTAAATAGCCCATTTGTTCACCAAAATCCTGCACCTGCATCAGTGCACCATGCTCTCCTGAGTCCTGGAGCCTATAGGACAGTATATTAACTGTATTTCTCAGTGGAAGACCACTTAGAGCAGCTACAGGGGCCATGGTAGTCTGATAATTGCCAGTCTACTCCTGAGGTGATCAGATTATAACATAAGTAGACACCCAAAAGTGGGGATAGCAAACTGAAAATAGGTTATTGAGGAAATGATAGATACTGGCCATGCTCCAGCACCTACTCTAATGAGCAGACATTAAACAGCTGAAAGTATCCACACATACCCAGGAGTACTGCAGAGGTCAAGTTATATCTTATGTGTATATTTGCAGTAAATTTTTTTTATTTCTTTTTTGTTTTGTTATTAATTTGTAATTGTTGGTATTGTGGTTATTTGGTTGCTTCTTTGTTATTTACTGCATGTTTGTTTGCTCACTTCCCCATTCATTTTATAAGCTTCCTCCATCCCTCTTATTATATTCTTCTTTTAAAATTTTTTCTTTCTGTATCTCCTTGTTTTATATTTAATATATTTCACATCACTATATCTAAATACTTACACTGACTATAAGAATCTTATTGACTGTTCACTATCTCTCATCTTGACCAGATACTTCCTTATTATTCTTAAACTCTCATTCAACGTTATCAAATTCTCAACCCTATTCCTGTACCCATCACTCCAGGTCCTCCCCCCTCACCTAACCCTCACCATTTCAAATAACACTTTCCCCTTGCATAAACCAGCTGTCACCTTTAAATCCCTACTTCTATTACACAGAAAAGGACTGCCAGGCACTAAAGATAATCTAATTATAGCTGTTAGAAGAAAATACTCAATAGCTCACACATCAAAGTTTAAAAAAATGTGTTGATCACAAACTATTCTGCTCCTATTGGTAAGCTGACCCTTTATTAAGGTAGTGTCAAACATAACACTTGACCTTGACACCTGAAACCTATCAACACCACCATAACAGTAGGTAGAAGAAACCCCAGAGCAACTCAGTATTAGCAATCTATAGAGAAAACAACAGTGAGGTAATAGTAGACACATTCTTCAGGGTTAATGTCAAAATGTGAGTGGCAGCTTGAGCTATTTCGTCAAACAGCAATCTGGAACAGCACCAAAGATTCATAAACAAAGAGAAAGAATATTTTAATATTACAGAAATACAAACCCCAAAATTCTGAAAATATGAGAAAAAGAAACAGTGAGGAAACAGTAAATTCCAACAACTCAACAAAGGAAATCACCAATACTGATCTACAAGAAAAGAAAAAAAGAGAATTCCAAACCCTGATATTCAGTATAATAAAAGTTCTCATAGTAATTGTAAATAAAAAAAGAGAAAATTGAGACCTTAAGAAAGAATGAGAGAAAAGCCTTGACTAGAATAAAGGAATCAATGAATAAAATAAAGACAATAAAAAATTTAAATATAAGATGAAATAAAAGACAGAATATCACTGTTAGAAAACAGTTCATTTAAAACCAAAAGCAAGCCGGGCGTGGTGGCGCACGCTTGTAATCCCTGCGCTTGGGAGGCAGAGACAGGAGGATCGCGCAGGTTCGAAGCCAGCCGCGCGCGCTGGCTTAGGAGACCCTGTTTCCAAAAATGAAAATGTAAAAATAGGTCTGGGAGTGTAGCCCGGAGGTAGAAGGGCTTCCAGGAACCCCAGTACCACCCCCCCAAAAAATAAATAAATAAATAAAAAATAATAAATAAAATAAAACCAAAAGCAAAATCAACAGTATGCAGAAGACATTACAACAACAGAACCTAAATATCCAACAATTATAGGACAATATAAAACATCCTAACTTATGAATAAAATGCATTGAAGAAGAGATAAAAGCACAGATCAATGGTATCTGTAATCTCTTAAGATAAATAATTTCAGAGAATTATACAAATATGGAAAATGTCTTGGACATCCACATACAGGAGAAATACAGAACACTGTTATAACAAGATCAAAAAAGGATCTCCATACACCATGTAATAATCAAAATGAATAACATAAATGCTATGGAAAGAATCTTAAAAACAGTCAGAACAAAAGAACAGGTTACATTCAAGGAAAAAACAAGAAAAATTAAAATCACTCTAGACTTCACAACACAAGTCATGAATTCCAAGAGAAACTGGTAAAATGTAATCCAAACCCTGTCAAAAAACAACTTCCAACCAAGACTGCTATATACAGCAAGATTATTATTTAAAATTGATGGAGAAATAAAAATGTTTCATTATAAGCAGAATTTAAAAAAGTCATGAATCTTAAGCCAACACTAGAGAAAATACTTAAATAAATAAATCATAAAGAAAAATAAGCAAATTTCAGAACCAGAGAAGAAATGAATTTGATCAGCAATGCAACTAAACAAAGAAGAAATAACACTATATCAAAAAGAACACAAAATTACAGAAAACAAAAATCATATCTCAATAGTAATACTGAATGCCAAAGGACTAAACTTACCAATATAAAGACATAGACTGGCAATGTGGATTAAACAAATTATAAATACGCTCTGCTTGCAATAAACTCACCAAAGAGCCACAGATATTTATAGGCTAAAGGTGAAAGAATGAAAAAGATATATACTGCCAATGTAGACCAAAATCAAGAAGGTGTAGGAATGCTGATTTCTAATAAAACAGGCTTTAAGCTAAAATTCATCATAAGAAACAAAGCATATCACTTCTTATTAATGAAAGGAACAATTCACCAAAAAGATAGATATTAAACATTTATGCCCCAAATGTGGGTGCATTAACATTTGAAAAAACAAACTCTTCAGGACATCAGGCCTCAAATAGACCCAAGTACAATAATATTGAGAATTTTCAACACACCACTCATGCTAGTAGATCAATCCTCTAGGCAAAAGGTGAGTAAAGACTCTTTAGAAATAAAGAAAACTATAAAACAAATGAATCTATAAAACATATACAGAATATTTCAACCAGCAATAGCTGAGTACACATTCTTTTTAACTGCCCATGGTACCTTCTTTAAAATAAATCACATCCTGGGCCAGAAAGCAAGCACCAGCAAAATCAAAAGGTTTAATATAATTTTCTGTATTTTTAGATCACAAAGGAATGAAAGTAAATATGGACAATAGAAAGACCAAAAGAAATTATATAAATACATGAAGATGAAGATCGAATGATATACTCTTGAATGATTAGTAGATCAGATCATAAAAGGGGAAAATAAAAAATTCTAGAATTAAATGAAAATAGAAACACAACATGCCAAAATCTATGGAATACTTTGGAGGTTGTGATAAGAAGAAAGTTTATAGTATTGAGTGCCTACATAAGAAAAACAGAAATTCATCAAATAAGCAGTGTAATGACAGAGCTCAAGGACCTAGAAAAACAGCAACAGTCAATACTAAAGCCAGCAGAAGAAAGAAAATAATTGAAATCAGAGAAAAATAATAAAATAAAAAAACAATACAAATTATTAAATCATTAAATCTTATTAAATATTTTTTTAAATTTTTTTGTGGGTCTAGGGATGGAACCCAGATGCATTTGACCTCTTTGACAAAGGGACCATATTCATATGTTGGAAAATAGTCTTTTCCACAAATGATGCTGGGAGAATTGACTATATATTTGTAGAAAAATGAAACTAAATCCTGTCTCTCATGTTGTACAGGAATCAACTCAAAATGGATCAAAGACCTGGAAATCATACCAGAGACTGTGAATAGACAAATTCTATTAGAGTAGGGCATAGGTTCAACACAGCAACATATAGGTACAGGTAGTAACTTCCTCAACAAGACTTCTACAACTCAAGAAATTAAAACAAAAATGAATAAATGGGATGGCATCATACTAAAAGTTTCTGTTCACCAAAGGGGTTTTGGTCCAAGATGGCGGTGGCCACAGCCACAAAAAAGGACATGCATCCCTCAGAGAAGCCCTGGACACCAGATTTTGGTTTAATATCTAATTGGGACAACTTAAAGAGACATTTCCAGCTGGGACTTTCTATCTAGAATACAGGAGAGAGAGTGGATAATGGTGGAAATAGAAGCAAGATGACAAGGAGGCACCCTCCATGCAAGAACAGTGATTTTTGGAAGAACATCCCAGAAGGGATTAGAGAAAAGACTGCTTCATCTGAGCATGCTGGGGACTCTTAGCAACTTACCTTGTAAAAAAAAAAAAACTGATCTGGGCATGGTGGAAGGAGCTCAGCAGCGCCAGGCAGGAAGCCAAGCAGCACCGGGCAGGAAGCCCAGCGAAGCATCCTGGGGAACTCAGTGTGCCTGGCCACCATGTTCCTCTATGCTGCACTGGGGATCTTGTGCTCAGAACACAAGATCCTGCTCTATGCCATGAGGCTGTGGCGTCCGCTCTTGGAGGGGAGATAAAGTTAATTGCTGCTGAGTGCTCGATTCCACAACCTCTTCAAAACACACATACTGTTTTCTCTTATTAAAGAAAAAAAAATATTGGAGAGGGGCCAAGATGGAGGCAGCAGCATCCAGGATTCAGGAGATGCAGACAAATCCTATATACGTCACCTGGAACTTTTGGAAAAAAGTTCCCTGCAAAGGGGGACTGATCCTGCTGCACATGCTTAAGAATTCTGGACATCATATCATGTAAGGAAGGAGCTCAGTGGAGAACCAGGAGGAAGGCTGTGGCGGCAGTGGCGGCAGTGGCGGCAACGGTGGCTGTGGAGGCAAGTAATTTGGAGAGGCAGAGATCTGATCCAACCCACCCTGATCTTCTGAAGAAATTGCCCCAAAAGTAGAATGCTACCGCCATGCATGCTCAGGAATTCTGGACAACATGCAGTGTGGGAAAAGTGTTTGGGAGAGAATTGAGATGGTGGAGGTGGTAGCAATAGCAGTGGCCAGTACTCAGGAGAGGCAGAGATCTGATTCAATACACCTTGATCTTTTTAAGAAATTGCCCCAAAGCTAGAATGCTACCACTGTGCATACTCCGGAATTTGGGACCACATGCTGTGTGAATAAGGTGCTCAAAAGAGAACCAAGATGGCTGTGGCAATGGCAGTGGTGGCTAGTATTTGGTAGAGGCAGAAATTCAATCCAATCCACCTCATAATTTTAAAGAGATATCCTCAAAGGTATACTGTTACTCCTGCACATGCTTGGGAATTCGAAAAACAAACTGTGTGGGAAAGGTTTTCTTTCTTTCTTTCTTTCTTTCTTTCTTGCTTTCTTGCTTTCTTGCTTTCTTTCTTTCTTCTTTCTTTCTTTCTTTCTTTCTTTCTTTTTTTTTTTTTTTTTTTTTGGTGGTACTGGGGTTCCTGGAAGCCCTTCTACCTCCGGGCTACACTCCCAGATCTATTTTTTATTTTTGAAAACAGGGTCTTCTAAGCCAGCGCGGCTGGCTTCAAACCTATGCAATCCTCCTGTCTCAGCCTCCCAATTGCAGGGATTACAAGGGTGCACCACCACGCCTGGCTAAAGGTTTTCAGGAGAGAACCGAGATGGCAGTGGCGGCAGTGGCTCTGGTGGTGACCAGAATTTGGAGGGGCAGACAGATACAGTCCAGTCAACGTTAAACTTTTGAGGAAATCTCCCCAAAGTTAGACTGCTCCTGCCACACATACTCGGGAATTCTGGACAAGGTGCTAAGTGGTAAAAGGGTTTGGGGGGTTTCAGAGAAAACCCCTCATAGCCAGGATGGGCCACCATGCTGCTTTTTCTGGGAGTCATCAGCCCTTATGGACACTGCACTCCTCTGTGCAGAGCGGGAGGCCAGGGTATATGTAGAACATCAGAGCCTGCTCTCCGAAGTGAAGCTATGGACCTCTGCATTTGGAGGGAAGACAAAATGTATTACCACTAGGTATTTGGGGTTCCCAGCTTTCACAAAAGACATGTACTGCTCTCTCATATTAAAAAAAAAAAATCAAGGAACACTGGTCATGGTAGCCCACACATGGCTTGGGAGGCAGAGACAGGAGTATTGTGCAGGTTTGAAGCCAGCCTCACTGGCTTAAGAGACCCTGTTTAAAAATAAATATATAAAAAATAGGTCTCTTGGAGTAGAACCTGGAGGTAGAAGGGTTTCCAGGAACCCCAGTACCACCAAAAAAAAAAAAAAAAAAGGAAGAAAAAAGGGAACATCTGTAGATGGCCTGCTCATAGTGACAGAGACCAGAGCTCAATGCACAGCAAGACAGCAAGGCCAGTGCCAGGGCCTCTGAGGCCAAGATAGGACTCTGCTAGGTGGCTAGTACAGTGCTGGGGCCAGCGAGGCCAGGATCGGAGCCTGCCATGAGGCAATGCCAGTGCTGGGGCCTCTGAGGCCGGGATCATTGCCTGCCAAGAGGTGAGGCCGGTGTTGGGGCCAGTGAGGCCAGTAACGGGACCTTCCATGAGGCAAGGCCAGTGCTGGGGCCTGGGAGGCCAGGATCAGAGCCTGCTATGTGGCGAGGCCAGTGCTGGGGGCAGCATAGCCAAGATCGGTGCCTGCCATGCAGTGAGGCAGTAGCTGGAGCCAGTGAGGCCGGGATAGGAGTTTGTCTTAAGGTAAGGATGGTGCTGGGGCCTTCAAGGCCTGGAATTGGAGCCTACCATGAGAGAAGACCAGTGCTGGAGCCAGTGAGGCCGGAATTGGAGCCTACCATGCGGTGAGGCCGGTGCTGGGGTCAGCAAGGCCAGGATCAGTGCCTGCCATGTGGTGAGGCAGTAGCTGGAGCCGGGAGGCCGGGATAGGAGTTTGCCTTAAATCAAGGTTACTGCTGGGAGCTCAGAGGCCCGGGATTGGAGCCAGCCATGAGGCAAGGCCAGGGCTGGAGGCAGCAAGGCCAGGATCAGAATCTGCCGGGTAGCCAGACCAGTGCTGGTACCTTCAAGTATGGGATCAGAACTTGCCATGCAGCATACACAGAGAAATATCACAGAAAATAAAAAATCAGATATTTTCCCCAATATGCAAAAACTAGAACAAAATGGTTAATAGGAGGAAATCTAGTGGAAGAAAGGGCCCTACTGAGGAGCAATTAAGGTGACCAATCAGAGGGAATGGGATGGGGGAAGATATACTCTCTTTAAAACACATGATATACATAAACAAATATATCCAATTAATTACTAAATCAAGCATGGGATTGAGGGAGGGGGAGGGAGTGCAATGGGGATTGGATAAAGGTTGATTGGATGATGTGTATTTGGATATCCTAACAAGTCTTGTATTCCATTGTGATGTTTGACTACAATGCACCAATAAGAATATATTAAAAAATAAATAAAAACAAAAAAGAGTAAATGTGTGTAGAATTGAATTAAGAAAACCTTGTACCTAAATCTATATTCACAAAAATTAATATTAATGTTTAGACTATATAAATGTAAAAAGACCATCAATGTATCTTCATTTACACATTTATAATTTGAATATTATTCAAAATATCTATATGAATAAAGGATTTCTTGCATCAAAATACAAACTAATGGGTGACTGAGTTTATAGACTCACAGAAATAAACATAAGAAGCACTAAAAGATCATCCTTAAAAGAGTTTTATTAGATTATTAAATCCAGTTCAAAGAATTTTCTTTTTTAAATTTTGACAAATATTGACATTCAGCTTACATTTTATTTAAATGTTTAACTCATCCACTAAGCTGTGAGCTTTAAGTGCTCTTGTGATTTTCTTCCAACAGTACACATTTATCTTGAGGCACCACATGAATGTTCTGTTTACATGTGCTTATGAAGAGATAAATAAATCAATATTGTATAAAGAGAATTTCTGTTTAAATTATAAAGACCAAAGGCTTGACAGACTTCTATTTTTTTAAACTTTCTTACAGCTTAACTTAAATAGTAAAACCATTCCTGTATTACATAATATTTGATTTATTTTAACAAGGTATATAATAAAATGGGAGATATTTTTATTTATTCTTTTTACTTTAAATATTAGTCAAAAGTAAAATTACATAAGCCCTCTGCAACTTAGTGAGTCCCTGTTTCAAAATAAAGAATAAAACATAGGGCAGGGGTTTTAGCTCGGATGTCAAATGCCCCGGGTTCCATCCCCAGATATACAATAAATAAATAAATAAATAAAACAGTGATCACTAGACAGTAGAAAGTCTGGGTAGAAAAGTAGTAGAAAGTCCCTTAATAGGAAGGCTGGATTCGATCAGTGCATACTATATAAATAGGTTGAAATGTTAAACTGAATTTTATTAACAAATCAACTACTTCATGTTAATAAAATAAAATGAAAATTAATAAAGCTTAAACCAAAAAAGAGCCAGTATATACCACTATAAAAATCATAAAATTAAGTCAATAACAGAGTAAGAAAGGAACAAAGTTATCTCAAACATCTAGAAAACACTTAATGCAATATAAATACAGAATATATTTTATAAGCAGGATAAATACCACTAATGAGGAAAACTTCTCAGTTGTTACACATAATAATACTATCAAATTAGTAATAGTGAGGAGATGTGCATGTATTTAAGAACTATTTTTTAGAATACTGGTAACTAAAAGGTAAAATAAAAATGAAACATTAATAAAAATGAAAATATGAATTTGTTTTCTTATAAATTATACACTCTAATGGCAATAACTTCTACTTTGTAAAAAATAATACCAAAACTGTATTCAGGAAGTAGTTTCATTTTTTGCAGATAGTCTTATGAATCCCACAGTAAACTTGAGTGATCAAAGTATCTCAAGACACAATTAAAAACAATGAGGAAGCATTATTTACTTCAAGCTGAAGGACAGACTACCCTCTAAAAATTTAAGATATATATAGCCAGCAATAGTATTCAGTATAATATGTTCTATGTTTGGCTGTTAAGACACTATCTGAGTTTTGTGGGATCATGACAGATGACACCATAACCTACTGCAACCTAGGGAGTCCATTTCCTCAGGCTCATTGTTAGCTTGTGATGAAAGCATTTAAATGGATCAATTCATTCCATATAGTCCATAAAATGATGCCAAGTCATATTTCAAAAAAATAGAATTTTAAAGAGTTTCACTAATACAACAGAAATATTCCTAAACCAAATCATACATTTGCTTCATAAGTTAAATATCATTGAAAAACAGACAAATACATGCACTTTAAGTGCATTAATGTTTTGCTATTTTTGTACATTTATTTTCCCCTATAAACAGCATTTTAGGTATTAGAACTCAAGACAGAGTTACTGGAAGGGGTCAAAAGAGTGAAAGTATTTAAGCTTATTCTTACTTTTAAAACCTCTCTGCACATGGTAATGGGCTGAGCAGTGTCCGTTTCAAGCTTAAGCATATGATCTATGGGTTGGGAAAGATTGGAGATAAATCATCCTGTTGTAAAAGCTATGCCACATAAGATTAATATTCTTAAAAAATGGTGCTTGTGATTTTCCTATATAATTTCATTCAAAGTTATTTAGAATAAGGTTTACAGTTTTGTTTGTTTTTAAAGCAAGGCATAAGGCATATAGATAAGCCTAGTGGTCAATCCAATAACCACCGTTCCATGATTTGAGCAACATGAATCTTCTTCAATGTTCTTAAAGGTGTTAGTTTATAACTTATTTACAGGGTCTAAAACAAGCTGTACACCTGGGATAGAATGTTTTCTCAACTCTTTTGAGTTTCTTTCTAGATTTTTCCAAGAAGCTTTTAGCCTCCAACTATATTCTGTATTCCTACAGATTACATAATTTAATGCAAAGGCATTAAATTAATTTTATTTCAATTGCTTTAATGGATTTCTATTTTCAGACAGTAATGTGAACTTCAGTTATTTTTTTAAGAGTTAAGTATTATGCTTTACTTTCAAATGTATCTACAGTAAACTTTTAGATATGTGTAACACTATCTAAAAATATCTTAGTCTTGATTCCACAAACTGAAACGTGCTACTTAATATATTGTAAGAACTAAATATATAACTTTTGATTTAGTGAGCAAAGTTAATTTACCAAGTAGAAAACAGTAATAAGCTGGGTGTGGTGGCCCAGGATTGTAATCTCAGCATTCGGGAGGCTGAGGACAGAGGATTGTGGTTCGTGGACAGCTTCAGCTACTAAGTGAGGCCCTCTGCAGCTTAGTGAGACCCTGTTTCAAAATAAAGAATAAAAAATAGGGCAGGGGGTGTAGCTCAGAGGTTAAATGCCCCTGGGTTCCATCCCCAGATTCGCAAAAAAAAAGAAAATGGTAATAATAGTAACAGTAATAATAATAATAATAACAATAACAATAATAATAATAATAATAATAATAATAATGACAATGATGTAAAGGTCGTTATCTAGGATAGACTCCCTTCAGTAATTCTCACCTTGGGGTATACATACACTGTATAATAACTATTTCCTTTAAATGTAGCCAGGACCTAATGACTGTTTCTAACCAATAGAATACGACATATATAATGATGTTTTTTTATGTTTTAATTTAGACTTTTCCCCCAGACCTCATGTGGCAAAGAAGACAAGTCATGTTGGAGTTGAAAATTAGTTGCTAAGTAGGGGTCCCTGGGGGTGTAACTGGGGCCAATGTTTCCAAGAAGGCTGCTGTAGCTTCCTACTTCTTTATCCTTCTCTCTCTCCTCTTCTACCATGAGATGACACATGCTCTTTACACTTTCTTTCTGCTTCCCACAGTTCAGCACGATGCACCTATAACCCAGGCTCTTGTTTGGCAATCAGAGTAAATGCACTTAGGAATGAACTAAAATCTCCAGAAATATAAGCGAATATATCTTTTCTCTAAGTTAGTTGTTGGGATCAGGTATTGTGAATCACAACAAAGAGAATGCTTACTGACACAGTTTTACTTTCATTTTTAAGAGACAGCGAGCGAGAGCGAGAGCGAGAGCGAGAGCGAGAGCGAGAGCGAGAGCGAGAGCGAGAGCGAGAGCGAGAGCGAGAGCGAGAGCGAGAGCGAGAGCGAGAGCGAGAGCGAGAGCGAGAGCGAGAGCGAGAGCGAGAGCGAGAGCGAGAGCGAGAGCGAGAGCGAGAGCGAGAGCGAGAGCCTGTGCTGACAAACTCTTTTGCTGATTTTATCGAAGCTTACTTCCACATTAAATCTTTCTCATCGTATTGTTGAAGACGGCCTCTGTTCAGTGGCCATACAAGAAACTGATATTCTTTCTTATATTTTGAAACTGATATGTCTTCCTAAAACCTGTGTGTCTCCAGTGCAGCAAAGTACAGAAGTAAAGCATTTTGGAAATGATTGTATTTGGTGGTGGGGAGCTTTAACATCATCCGTAGATGAATTAATTTAATGGATTAATGATTTGAATCGAATACTGGGAGTTATTGAAAACCACAGGCAGGTGGAGCATGGTTGGAGTAAATAGGTCACTAGAAGGTTGGCTTGGGCACTGTGTTGTCTCTCCCTGATTTCTCCCACTATCTCTCTCCCTCTTCCTCTTCCTTTCTCTCTACTACACAGCTGCAATTAACAGAGACAATTTCCTCCACCATATTCTTCCACCATGAGGTTCTGTTCTCCTTAGTCCCAAAGCAATGGAGCCCATGAACCATGAACTGAAACCCCTGAAATCATGAGCAAATGTAATTCTTCTCCCTCTAAGTTGCTTTCTTAGGTATTTGTCACAGTGACAAAAGCTTTATCACACTTGAGTAAATAAATCCTGCCAGAGACATCTATGTGAACTTAGAGTTGATTTTACTTCCCATTTGAGCCTTTAGAAGTAACCCTAGCCCTGACCCATACCTTGATGACCACCTCATGAGTGACCTAAAGCAGAAGAACCAGATAATCTAGGAGTTGACTCATGACCCACTAAAACTGTGGGTTACTAAAAGTATACTTTTAGCTATTATGTTCTGGTTTGCTAAAGCATACTTTTGTAGATAAAAGAGATATGGTAATAGAGAGTTCACAGGGACTATGTTTAGGGAAAAATTAGAATGGGAAAAATACACAGAGGAAAGAGAAGATGTGAGGTGGAATACATGCAAAGAAAAGAGAAGATGTGAGGAGAAATACATGCAAAGAAAAAGGCAAGGTCATTCCTGCTTGTCATTACCCATTCCATTATGTCATATGATTCTGTATTAAATAGCAATACTATTTTTGTTTTTCTGTCATATAAATCCCTGCTTTCTTGGGCTAGTTTTCATAGGTTATAAATTATTGAATTTATTTCACACTGATTAAAATACTCATTTTTTACAATGAAAAATGTAATCAATGTTTAAACCATTTTGTTGAGTCACAATTAATTGAGGAAAAACAACTAATTGAGGGAAAGAACAGAAAGGTATGTGAGTACTTAGAATGAATGATATTTGAGTATCAATATCAATGATATTGATATTAAGCTATAACTTTGGGAAAGTTCCTAAGTAAACTATGGATTAAGAAAAAAGGAAGATGATACTGGATAAACACAATTTAGAGTGATGAGAGAGTGGTGCTCATTGAGCATATGAGGAAGTGAGTCTAATTATTTAGCTTACAGGATAAATAAAATCAATGCAGTGGTAATTTGGTTGATTAGACATCATTTCCCATTTTAATGTTCTATGTAGCTCAAATTAGCTATGTATTAGTTTGACTCATTTGCATGAATGGGAATAAATCTCAAATTGACTTAGTTTAAAAACAAAAGGATAAGAATTTTCTGAGGAATTTAACTTTAAGTCACATAATTTTACTAAAGAAAATCTGAGAGCAGAAGTGGGTATCAGGGACTACTGTAACCCAAGGCTTGAATAATGAGTATTGTATCTCATGTACCTGTCACTGATTCTCTTGCCATAAAAGTATGATTCTCTCAAATTACAGGGTTTCTTCACTGGAAGAAATATGTGACTCCCAACAGGATTATAATGTATATTATATATCTTCTGGCACCACCATTAAAAATGCCAATTGCATTCACACTTAAGTTAGGAGTCTCATGGAAGACACTAAATGACTCTTATTAAAGTGATCATCAGTCACATTATGTTAACCAGCACTAATGGTGACCATGTGCTTGAACCACATAAGAGGCTATATAAAATAAGAAATTCTGTGTTAAAAATAATACCATAGGAATAATAAAACTGGAGGAAATAATAAAAATAGACAAATTTGGCTCAAACTAAATTTAATGTACTGTTTATTCCAGTATATTAGCACCAAAGTGAAAAGATAAAAAACAAATGTGAAAAGTTTATAAATCAGACCAGACTCATATATGATAAGAGTCTAATATATAAGGAACCTTTACAACAACTCAACATAAAAATTGCCAATAACTCAATTATAATATGAAACAAGGACTGGAATAAACATTTTTCAAAGTTATATAATGGTAAAAAAACATTAAAACTACTAAACATAATCAATCACAAGAGAAATACTAATTAAATAAAAATGAAATGTCATTTCACAATAGGATAGCAGTAACAATAATAATATTGGAAGAGTTATGAAAAAACCTTAAAACCAATTTTGTTGGCTGGATCAAAAAGTTGTATAGTAGCCACAAAAATGTTTGGCTATTCATCTAAAAGTTGATAGAGTATTGATTATTATTATATCTTTTGTTTTTGCAGTACTGGGGATGGAAATCAAGGACATTCTACTTCTGAATGACATACCCAGCCCTATTTTTTTATTCTATTATTCATTCAGGTTCCCACTGAGTTGCAAAGGGCCTCACTAAGTAACTGAGGCTGGTCTGAGTGTTGATTTTAATGAATCACTTTGACAGGAATTCTCAGCAAACCTGATTCAAAGGACTCTGGCATGCACATGGATATAAAATAGAAAAGAAATATAACTGGTTTGTAGGTTTTGAAAATCTTATAGGTCTAAAAATGCAAAAGAAGAAGGCAAACTACTGAAAAAGAAAGGGAAGCCAAATATGATGGCACAGAGTTGTAATCCCAGTACTTGGAAGTCTGAGACAGGAGAATCATAGTTTTTTTGTGGCCAGCCTCAGCTACTTAGTGAAGCCTTCTGCAACTTAGTGAGACTCTGTTTCAAAATAAAAAATAAAAATCAGGCTGGGGATGGGGATGTAAATGAGATGTAAAATACCCCTGAGTTCAATCCCCATGAAAGGAAGAAGAAAGAAAGAAAGAAAGAAAGAAAGAAAGAAAGAAAGAAAGAAAGAAAGGTGTAAAAAAGTGGGAATAATTCATACTTAATCACTAAAAACAGCATTGTTTGTAAAGCTTGAAAGTACTTTTAAAAGCACAAGAAGGAAAAAAATTGATGCTATTTAACTATAAGCAAACAAATAAATTTTGAATTAGATATGTTTAAGGTGGTGTAAACATTACACAACATATACATGTATCAAAATATTACGTTACCCCATTAATATGCACAGTTTTATTGTTTTTAGGTACCTTTTTAAATTAAACTTAATGGGTGAATCATATTGTCTGTGAATGAGAGCTCAGTAAAGTTGTAATTAGAAAAAAGAGACAAAATAAAATTGTGAGGTACTAATGCTGCTTTTATATAAAACTGATATTTTTCCATAATAAATTAAAATAATAGGTATAAAATAGAATTTTTATTTCTCTCTTAAAATATATTAGTATCAGATATTAAACTTATGAGATATCTAACATTCTGTTGCTTAACTATTACTTATGTAAAAGTCAGTAGGTCTTAAAAATGTGTTGAGAAAAGAAGTAATATAGCCACTAAGATAAAAGGAGATAAGGGTATAACAAAATACAAAACCTATATTCTAAACCTGTTACTGGATCCATGTCTAGCTACAAAAAAAAAAAAAAAAAAAAAAGCCAATTAAGTGAAGAGAAGTGGTGGTGCATGCTTGTAATCCCAGCATTTGAGAGGATGAGACAGGAGGATCATGGTTTGTGGACAGCCTCAGCTACTTAGTCAGCCCTTTGCAATGTAGTAAGACCCTGTTTCAAAAATAAAGAATAAAAATAGGGATGGGGGTATAGCTCATAGGTAGAATATCCCCGTGTTTCATTCCCAGTACTGAAAAAAAAAAAAATAGAAAGAAACTAAAAAAACTAGGTTTTTGTTTTCTTTGGTGGTACTGGGGTTCCTGGAAACCCTTCTACCTCTGGGCTATACTCCCAGACCATATATATATATATATATATATATATATATATATATATATATATTTTTTTTTTTTTTTTTTTTTTTTTTTAATTTGGAAACAGGGTCTCTTAAGCCAGAGAGGCTGACTTTGAACCAATGTTATCCTCCTGTCTCAGTCTCCCAAGTGCAGGGATTACAAGCATGCATCACTGCACCTGGCTAGAAACTAGGTATTGAAACACGAAAGGCAACTTTATTTGAAAATCTGGCTAGATAAAGAGATGAAGGATATCATCACAAAGTCCATCTTGCTGATTTAGAAAAGGTTTACATAGGTACTTGATACATATTTCCAGTCTTACTGCCACCTTATTACAGTGGGTGGCATATGATACATATCGGATCCTACTCACATAATCATGAGATGTTTTCCAATTCTGCAAATCTTAAGAAAAAAGATCACTATTTCCTTAAGCTAGTCTTTTTCCCTATTTATTTGTTTGTATATAGTTTCTGACATATTATATAATGCACTGGCTAAAGGGATTGAGTACACCAGGCCGTCTTGCTGATGGACAAACTTCTGGTAATGAAAGAAAATAACTTTCACCTGATTATTGTGATGAGATTAATTAAAAGTTGGGTATATGGTCTGTTCTCAAGGTTGACTTCAAATTTACTTGATAAATAAGCCAAGAGTTTTATTAAAATATACACCTACTGAAGTTAAATATTTTTTTGTGAAAATAAATATTATTTTTGAAAATACATTAATGAATCTCACACAATCTAAGAAGAAATTTCTGGTTGAATTGTATAAATTTTATTCATGTGTTTTACTTTATTTTTATACATTTTTAATTGAAAATAAATGGTATACATTTAAACTGTACTTGGTGCCCTCTCCCCCCAACCCCTCTTTTCCTTCCCGCCCTCCCAACAGTGACTGTTCAGGGTAACCATGCTATATCAATACTTTTACACATGTTCGGATGTAAACCCTCATTAATAAAGTTCAGCTTTCTTCCTCTCCTATCTTTCCATTCAAACGTTGCTGAGATTTCAGGAGTCCCTCTGGTATCCCCAATGCTCCCTATTTTGGGCATATTAGAGAAAACATATGTCCCTTCTCTTTCTGTGCTTGGCTGATCTCACTAAATATAATGCTCTCCAGGACTTTCTGTCTTCTTGAGAATGACATGATTTTGTTCTTCTTTATAGCTGAATAGAATTCCATTGTGTGTATTTACCATAATTTTGCAATCCATTTATCTGTTGTTGGGGACATGGGTTGGTTCCATATTTTGGCTATTATGAATTGTGCTGCTATTAACATAGGTATGCATATGTTGCTGTAGTTCTCTGATTTCAACCCCTTTGGAAAAATACCCAGGAGTGCTAGAGCTGGATCATATGGTGGATCTATTCCCAGTTTGCTAAGGAATCTCCACACAGATCTCCATAGTGTCTAAACTAGTTTGCACTCCCACCAGCAGTGTAAAAGAGCTCCTCTTTCCCCACATCTTCATCAGCATTTGTTATTATTGATTTCTTTATGATTGCTAATCTGACTGGGGTTAGGTCGAATCTCAGTGTAGTTTTGATTTGCATCTCCCTGATGGCTAATGTTTTAGAACATCTTTTCATGTATCTATTGGCCATATGTATCTCTTCTTTTGTAAAGTGTCTATTCAGTTCATTTGCCCATTTCTTGATTGGGTTGTTAGTTTTGCTAGTGTAGAGTCTTTAGAGCTCTTTGTATATTCTGGATATTAGCCCCCTAACAGAGTGGTGTCTGGTAAAGATCTTCTCCCAATCTGTAGGCTTTCTCTTTAGGTTATTGATGGTTTCCTTTGATGAGAAGAAACTTTTTAGTTTGGTGCTTATCCCACTTGTTAATTCTTGCTTTAATTTCCTGAGCTTTGGAGGTTTTGTTGAGGAAGTTATCGCCTGTGGCTATATGTTGTAGTGTTGAGCCTATGCCCTCCTCTAATAACTTCACAGTCTCTGGTCTAATTTCTAAGTCTTTGATCCATCTCAAGTTGATTCCTGTGCATGGTGAGAGGTAAGGATTTAGTTCCATCTTTCTACAAAGGGATAGCCAGTTCTCCCAGCACCATTTGTTGAAAAGGCTGTCTTTTCTCCAGCATATGAATTTGGCCCCTTTGTCAAAGATTAATTGACTGTAGGTGTGTGTGTTTGTTTCTGTATCTTCTATGCTGTTCCACTGGTCAGTATACCTGTTATTGTGCCAGTACCATGCTGTATTTACTACTATTGCTCTATAGTATAATTTGAAGTCTGGGATTGTGATGCCTCCTGCATGATTCTTATTATTGAGAATTGCTTTGGCTATTCTGGGTCTTTTCTTTCTCCATATAATGTCCATGATTGATTTTTCTAGATCTATGAAGAATGTCATTGGTATTTTAGTGGGAATTGTGTTAAATCTATAGATTTTTGGCAGAAGGATCATTTTGATGATATTTATTCTGCTTATCCATGAGCACGGGAGATCTTTCCATTTTCCAAGGTCTTCTTCAATTTCTTTATTTAATGTTTTCTAGTTTTTGTTGTAGAGGTCTTTTACATCTTTGGTTAGGTTTATTCCTAGGTATTTTATTGGTTTCAAGGTTATAGTGGATGGAATTGATTTCTATTTTCTTCCAAATGACATAATTTTGTTCTTCTTTATTGCTGAGTGGAGTTCCATTTAGTGTGTATTATATAGTTTGTAATCCATTCATGTGCTGATGGACACCTAGTTTGGTTCCATAATTTAGCTATTGTGAAATATGCTGCTATGTACATGTTACTTTATTTTTATTTTTGAATGTGTATCAATATGAAGTAAAATATTCTAGTTATATAACTTTGACATTATAATAATTAACAGTACTACCTATCATTTTTCTTTTTCTTTCTTTTTTTTTTTTTGGTGGTACTGGGGTTCCTGGAAACCCTTCTCTGGGCTACACTCCCAGACCTATTTTATATTTTTATTTGGAAACAGGGTCTCTTAAGCCACGCGGCTGGCTTCAAACCTGCACGATCCTCCTGTCTCCGCCCAGCTCATTTTTCTTAATACTTTTAATTAAAAAGTAAAAATTAGAATTGCTTTTATATTATTCTACATCTGAAAATTAAAATGATTTGACTATTTAAAGATAAACTAGTAATAACAAAATAATTACTGTAACTAATGATATATTTAACTCATTAAAGGCTAAAGAACATTAACATATTTTAAATCTATATTAATAAGTGATAGTTCTTTTTTGAGCACATATAGGAATTTTCATAGTCATCTATGGAAGGTAAACAACCAAATGTATTTTAAAGAGTCCAAGTCCAAGATGAGAAACGATTGTGTGTAAAAGCCTTATGAATTGGACTTGTACATTAAATGCCAGCCAACTTCTTTGTTTTCCTCAATCCAAAGACATTGAAATTTTTTTTTGTATCAGAAGTAATAGAAGTTGGCATAGCTCAGGGAGAAAATGATACTCCTGATGACTGAACCTGCTACACAATAAAAGTTACAATCTGATAGTTTTCATTGTTTTTCTAGCCAGAAATTGGTACAAGAGACCAGTAGCTCAGAACTACATTTTTAGAAGAAACTGGATATAAAAATTTTGTGCTGAGAATGTGTAAATGAGTGTAACCCATAATAACCTGAGAAAGAAAATAAACTCTTTAAAAAGATAGCATAGTAGCTTAATAATATTTGTCTCTTAATTTTAAGCTCCATTTAAAAATTAAGATATAGAAATTGCTATTACATCACTTTTTTCTTAAAATTTCCACTGGAATACAAACATAACATTTCTTATTGTTAAGTCATTAAAATGTATCTTTTTTTCAAATTTCTCCTCTTACAAAATATACTGCATGGAAATAAATGTTGTTCTCCATGTTTTCATCTTGCTAGATGTAGTTATGGGCATATTTTTTGTTCAGCTACTATTATAGGAAATTATTAAAAGAGCATAGGATTTTTTTATTTTGCCATCCCAAATTACTTACCACCAGAAAGCTATATCATATCCTCGAAGTATAATTTCAGGAAAGGGAAGATATTGGTAAGAAGAGAAAATTGTATAATCATTAAGCATATTTGAATGTGATACATCGATACTTATATCAGTACCTAGAATAAAATTTTATTTAACCACCTTATTTTGCATATGAATTTAACTTTATTACATTAAGTATATCTACCAAAGATAAAAACTTGGGCAATTTAATTATAATAGGAATAGACTTTCTTTAGGAATCATAAAAAATCTAAGTAGGACAGGGAAAAGCTTTTGTTGAAAAATAGACTAATCAACATATCTTAAAGTTATATCCAATTCCTGGAATGGTGATAGAATCTAACTGATTCTTTAAAAAAACAAAATGCACATTGATGATATTTGCTAATATTTTGGTAAAGCTATTCCCACATTTGACAATTTCAAAGCTATGAACCATGTACCAGATTGTGCGGTAGCAAAGTAATGTTAAAAGTGTACTCTCATGAAAGCCAGCCTCACTATGTCACTGCCAGTGTTTTTTTCATTATAATAAAATTATAGCAATAAATAAAATTATGGACTTGGGAGTATAGAGTTGTTACATATAAACAAAGTAAAATAAGAATGCATCCCCATGATCCAACTTTAAGGTGTGCCATGCCTTCTTCCCCAGTCTAAAACTGAGCAAGGCTCGTTTTAGCAGGGATGCTGCACGACAGATGTTCCCTGGAACAGGCGTGCGGCAACTCCATCTGGGGAATAGTATCAGGCATGGGGATTTGGGGATTTTTTGGAATTGGCTTTGTTACCAAAAGGATACCTGAGACTTATGTTATTAATGGCTTCAAATTGTTTTAAATAATTCAAGATTTACTCCCTGAAACTGTAACATTTATGTATGAGTTGCACTTAAATTTCCAAATAACTGATCTAACAAGAATTCTATAAAGACAATAACAAGCAGAACGAGCCTTAAAGACAACTGATCCTCCCCAGGTTTTTCCCAAGCAATATTAACAATACACCTAAAAGAGAGCCAAGACAAGTTGTTCCCACCGTCATGAATTCTAAAAAGCCAGCATATTTAATCAGAGGTAGGCTATGGTAGAGTGGCTACCGACCCCCCAGTAACCCTACTCCCTTTTGGTTGTACAATAGGTACATCAACAGCAGCAGAATAGATGGATACCCAGGCACAGCCTTGGGACATGGGAAAGTATGAAATGTTCCTCTCCTTAGTAGTGCCTATTGATTAAAAAACAATGATATATATTAATCAGAGAGTATAATGCTTAGCATAGGATATTATTTTGATATTATATTAGTAGTTAATTATAAACTTCTGATCTTTTCCATGGTTGCTTGTAAGAGTAAATGTTCCCTTAAAAAGAACCTGGCCATTTGTTACCTTGCCTTGATGTATTAGTTCTTTGTATGCTTACTGATGGATTATTTCTAGACAAAATTGTAAGAGTAGAATGTAGCCAAAAAAGAAAGTATAAAACGCTTGCCAAAACTGAAAGTAAATAGAGCAGCTTCACTCTCCATTGCGTCTGCTTGTTTTCTCCACCGCACTTCGCCGACTGACTCCTCACTCCACCGCTCACGGACCCCCCGAGTCTTGCTAGGGCTGGACCCTGGCAAAGGTGAATGCATAAGAAATCAGAAATTGATATAACTGCTACTTAATTTCAAAGATCCCTTAGAAAAACAAAATATTATCATCATTAATTTCTAAAGTCTATACTGAATATTGAAAATCCCTTACATTATGTTAATTAATATAACTACTTAATAGACCACTGTGTAAAAGATGCCTAATGAAAAGATAGAAAAATAAAATTTCAACAATTTGAACAAGCTACCAAAATCACACCTGAAAATAGTCAGTGTTCTAAAAATTGACAGGAGAAATTGTATAAGGTGTAAAAAGAATTCAAATATGTAGAAATAAATGGCTGTGGTCATCTTCCATTACCTGAACTTGTTTTTCCTCTTCAGATTAGTCTCTATGATCCCTGTATGTCCACACACCCCTTTGGCTCTTCCTACAAAGAGTCCCTTCCCATATCCTGACTTGGAATCTTATGGTATGTTCTCTTGGATTTCTCCAGGCCTTATCATTAATAACACTCTTCACCTCTACCTCCTCTTACCTTTAAAATTTTATCATTTAATTTATATTCAGATATTCACTATTTGTCTTAATATGATGTAAACTTCATGAAGGCTAGTAAATTCATGTTTAATTGTTGTGTAAAAAATGATTGCAGACTGTAGCTTGTTATTGTATGTTCCTGGGGTCAGGATTCTGGACTGGGTTCTCTGCTCAGTGTCTCATCTACGCTCAAATCTAGGTGCCAGTCAAGCCTGAGCTCTTATCAAAGAGGCTCATAATCTACTTTTCTGTTTACTGGTTGTTAGAGGAATCCACTTCTTATGGTTATGGTTGTCAGCTGGAGTCATATTTATCTCCTGGAATACACTATTCTATTTAGATGTAGAATGTCCCCCAGACCACATGCCCTGAAGGACCTCATGTTGGAAGAACTTCAAGATTGGTAAACACATTTACTTTCTGAGAGTGTGGCATATTCAAATCTCATGAAGACCTGAACCTTCTGTGCATTACTCTACTCAGCTCTATCTCTTCATCTTTCTTTTATATCTATTATGATTAAACTAATCATCTCTCTCTCTCTCTAATTCTAAGTATTAAGGATTGAACAGAGGGGTATGCTACCTCTAAAACACACCCCCACCCTTTCTTGTTTTATTTTTTATATAAAAATATGGTCTAAATTTCTAAGGGCCTTCCTAAATTTCTGAAGCTGGCCTCATACTTGCAACCCTTTTGTCTGAGCTTCCAAAGTACTGAGATTAAAATAGGCATGTGCCACCATGACCAGCATAGTCCTTTTTTTGTGTTTTATGACTCAATCTAATAAATTATTCAGCTGGAGATGGTTTTTAAGTGTCTCCAAATTGATAGTTAACCAGGAACATGTATAGGTTTCCTAGCATTTCCACTTTCATCTGAGATCTGAAGTGTGGGTTGTCTGTGGGACTTAACTATTAACCTATGATGCCTGTTAACTTCACAGAATGTAATCAAAATATAGTACAATCAGTAATTATCAAAGAATTGAAGAGTTCATTGTGTGGAAAAAACAAGGATTACTTCATCATCTGTGCCAGATAAAATAACATAATTAAGGAGACAAATACAATTATTCCCCTTTACCCAAGGAAGCTTGTTTCAAGATCCTTCAGATACAAAAAACTATGAATTTTGAATCCTCTATGAATTGGCATAGAACTTGTATATAAACTACCCGTAACTTCCTATATGCTTTAAATCACATCTTGGTGACTTAAAATACTTGATATAAGAGGTACATTTAATATTATGCCATAGAAAAAATTGTTATGCTGTGTTTATTAGGGAATAATGACAAAAGTTTGTACATGTTCTGTACAAAACCACATTATTCAATACAGAGAGCTGACTGTATTTTATCAATTTTTTGAAAATTTCCTACTGCAGTAGAAATGATGGATGCCTAATGTATAAAACTGTTTGATACATGTGAATATCTCAGTATAGATTTTTTTCTTAACACTAAATGGTCTTTGAGTTACCATGTGTATAACATTATTGTGAAATAGTTATAATATTAAGGTGACTTTAATGATATAGAAAAGCATTATAAGATTTTATATGTTAACATTACAAAGGTGGCCAAATATTCACCTAGTTATTCTTTTAGTCATTTTAAAATTTTATGATTGGTAATTTGAAAAATGGTTAGTTTCTATATGCTGTCACCTTTTAACCACAGAGAACGGGAGACATAGTGTAAAAATGTGTTGATTCCTGTTCTTTGTACAACATGCTCACCCAATTTTTAGGTTTATTTTTTTTCTGTGCCTCAAAGTCTACAGTTGAAGAATGTTTTATTGTAAGGTAAATCAACCACTTGACACTATTTCCCTAAAATGAAATGACCTTTTTTTTTTAATGTAATGAAGTCTCAAATTTAAGGTTAACAAATAAATGTAAAGAAATGGAAACATCCTTGGCATTTAATGATCCAAAAAGTGTTTAGAGCTGTCACATGACAAAATATTATGTGTCCTATATATGTGATGTGATGTGCATTATTTATATGTGAGTATATACATATACATATATATATATATATATATATATATATATATATATATATAGTTTTTTTTCTTTTATTGGATCAGGTAATCTTTCATCCCCCTTTTAAATGACATTTCCCCCAAGGATTGATGATTTTGGGGAGATGATACTGCTGAGTGTTTTTGAGGATGTGAATTACCTTTAAGCCCAAGGTATTGCTCTGAACATGTAGCTCCTGACCCTGAGGCTGAACCATAACTCAAATTTTGCTGAGCCTTGACCACTCGTTGCAGTGACAAATGGGACTGATTCTACAAACTGCTTCACACAAATAATGCTTTTGGATTGCTTGTTGTGCTCAGTTGCAGAGCTAAAAGAACCATTTTTCTTCTAATCCTTAAGGACAAAAATGCATTAGACTCTCCACTCCTCATCCAATCAGTGCCATTTTTCCTCTTGTGAGTAAATGCTTTTGTGGAGTTTCTGTTAGTCATTACAACCACTGGCTTGTGAAAGCTTCAGTGCAATTCACAACTTCTATATCCTCCTGTAGCCTTCAATATAGCACTTTGGCTGTCTGTAGATAACAAGTTAAAAACCTTCAGATAAAACTGTCTTAATCTGATTACTACTTAACTTCATATAATTAATTATTTTGCAAAAATAGTATTTGGATTGTTGTACACAGAAACAATAAAAATGTCAAGGGCTTTAAATACAGGTGTGTATTTACACATATATTATTTTTAATATGTAGATAAATGTTATAATTTTATTTTAAAACTTCATAGCAATTTTTAGGACAATCTGTCTTTGATGGCTATATTCTTAAATAAAATTTATATAATCTTCCAATGTAAATAAAAACTTTTAATATAAATTAGCCTTTGAAAACTTGAAATTTTCTTTGAATTGTGAACATATTTTTCATAAGATATTACAATTTTCACAAATCTTTCAAACAGCAGTAAGGATCAGTGCACCAATCTAGAAAAAGAAACTAAGAAAATTTCATTTTTCTTCATGTAAAAAGTATGACATCATCATAATATTGCCTATTTCTTATACAGGGTTCCTAATTTTCTTTTGCATTTGAATATTATTTAACATATAATACAAAATGACAGAGGCCAGCTTGCATTACCAACTACTATAAACTATATTAATAATAATTATTTCTTTTGTTTATTCCTTGTCTAATTATTTACTTGAAATTATTCAGAAAATGACTATTCCTTGTTATCAATATTACAGAAATTATTTATATGCTAAGATTCAAATTGTCCTTTTCTATACCACAGCTTTCTCATTAAAAATTCCAGACATGCTTGTATAGCAAATGCCATTAAATAATATAGCAAATATTCATAATGAATCAACAGTAAATCTCATAAAACTGTAAAAACTTCATAATATTTTACTTCTTTACTACATAATGCACATTTTTCAATATTTACAACAGCAAATATATATGGAACAGCTGACCTAGAAAACATAAAATGCTTCCTTTGACTTTTTTTCTTACAGTGATTTGATATGTTCATTCCAGTAAATGAGTCAGCACCCTATAAGGAGCAATTGAAAGGAAATCTTTCAGAAGGAGACAGTAATTTTACCACTGTGCAGTACTACAATTCTGCACTCACTGATTATCCATGGTCACTCCTGTCTTATGTAGAACTGACTCAAGTAAATATGGTACTATTGAGTAATTTATGCAGAGTGGTAAAGTTACTCATAATTTCCTAATGGAAATTTAAATTATTTTCATTTTGTTCTAAAACAGAAATCAGCAGCTGAGCCAGGAGTGGTGGCTCACGCCTGTAATCCCCGCGCTTGGGAGGAGGTGACAGGAGGATGGTGCAGGTTCAAAGCCAGCCGCGCTGGCTTAAGAGACCCTGTTTTCAAATAAAAATATAAAATAGGTCTGGGAGTGTAGCCCGGAGGTAGAAGGGTTTCCAGGAACCCCAGTACCACCAAAAAGAAAAAAAAAAATTTGGCAGTTTTTTAAAATTTTATTTCAAATTGTTGTTTTTGTTGTTGAGGTACTGGGGCTTTTTAATTCACACCTTGCTAATCATGGCTTGTACTGCTGAATTGTATTACCAGTTTCTATTTTCCATCATTTTACCTTATACAACCACTACTAAAATCTCAAAGAATCATATTTTGGGGGGTGGGTTCTGAGGGTTGAACAGAGAGGCATTCTACCTCCAAGCTACATCCCTAGTCCAGTTTTTAAATTTTTATTTGAAACAGGGTCTCACTAAGTTGCAGAGGGCCTCACTAAGTAGCTGAGACTGACTGTGAACCCAGATCCTCCTATCTCAACCTCTCAAACCCTGAGATTATACATGTGCACATCCATGCTTGGCTGAGAACCTTCTTTTGATAAATCTTATTTTAAACTAAAAACAGATACAAAGTTTCATTAAGATATTTCATGTTCCTCTCAATATTCATCTTATATATTGGGCATAAATGTATCAGTTCATCAAAATCATTAATAGAACATTTTTCACAATTTGTTTTTTAGAAAAAATTATGCAATTATGTCTATTAGGCCATTTTCCAAAATAGAATATTTCACCCTAAACATGATAAAGGAGAAAAATGTGTATGTGACTATGTAAACTAAGAAAGATTACCACCATTCTATGAGGAGTTTGGAATAAAGCCCCCAAATTTTTGTCCACACATGCACTAAAGGATGTATACAGGTATGTATAATATAAGGTGATAAAGTAATTTATTGGTTAATAATTTTCTACTTATATTATTAACAAATTTCATAGATGCCTTTTTCCTTACTGATACCAATAAATCTATGCTTTTAATAGTAACATATATTGTACACTTAAAAATAAAAACATTTCCTGAGACATGAAAAATTTGTGTATTTGCATATCAATGAATTTCTATAGTAATAAAATATTTCATGAATTAAAAATATTTTGATATGTCCTTATTTTGAAAAATTATCATGGATAATGACATAATTCTGGAATTTAATTAAAAATAATGAGTGGGGGATTGAGTGCTATTGATCAAGTAAGATTTAAATAAGATGAAAATTGATGAAAGAGAGCAGGGTGTGGTGTTGCACATTTGAAATCCCAGCATATGGGAGGCTGAGACAGGAGGATCCGGGTTCTCAGATACCCTCAGCTGCTTAGTGAGGCCCTTTGCAATTCAGTGAGACTCTGTTTCTAAATAAAAATCAAACAAAAAATTAGGGCCAAGGTTGTAGCTAGAGGGCAGAATGCCCCTGGATTCCAACTAGTACCGAAAAAAAAATTGATGAAAGAAAATAGTTTTGCCTATGATTTTTAATTGATAATTTGCTAATTTATGTAATAAGAGCAACAATAAGCAACAGAAGTGTAAATTGTTACAGTTCTGGAGGGTGGTAATCCATGTTCAAGGTGTCATCAGGTTTGATTTATTTTTCTGATGCTAATCATCTTGCCTTGCAGAGGGCATCTTCTCTATGTGCCCTAATATGTATGTTCATTTGCGTGTGTATCTTTGATGTCGCTTTATCTTCCTATATGAACAATGGTAACATTGATTTGGTACTCAACCTCATTTAAAAATAATTACTTCTCTGCAAACTTTGTACCCAGATACAGGCACTTTAGGGGTTAAGGCTTCATTTTTGTAATTTGGGGATAGATAGAATTAATTCCATAGCAATATGCTTAAAGAATTAAAATTAGAAGTTTTCAGTTTTTTAAGAATACATTTTCACACTCAGGAAAGGGATATAGTTAAAAATTAGAAAAAATATCACTTTTTCTAAGCCTCTCATCACTATATAAAGAGATGTTTTGCAGATATTCTTCCTTTTGTAATTATTTTAAGATGCAATGCCAGCATTTTATTTCCCAACATAATAGCTGTCTCTCTTAAAAATTAAAATTATTAACTTTATGTTTCTGCTCACTTGATGGATTATGTGATAACTCATCTCTGAGGGTTCTTCTAGCCCACTGCATTTATTTTTTGTTTTTTTAAATGTAAAAAATTTCAAGTACCATATTTACTGAAAACTGCATCCTGTTTGAGTCTCATGAGCTGTGAAATAAAGTTTGAATACAAGGAAGAAGATAAATAGTTTTCATTTTTAACCCACAGAAAATGGTTTGTTCTGCTCTGAGAAATAGTAAATCTGAAAAATATCCTGACATAAATTCTCTGGTCTTTTAATAATACACATTTAAGTGGGTAGGTGAATTCCTTTAGATTCTATGTAATTTATCAGGAAAAAATTTTATTAAAATTATAATTCTTAGACAATACTTAATATTATTCCTTCATTTGGGATTAAATGCTACATCTAGGATTGCTTTTGTAAAACAAAATTAAAAAATATTTATAAATAATCACTGAATCTTGAATGCTTATTCTCAATATTTATTACATTTGGATATTTTTTTATTTGATTTTGTATTTGGAGAAAGTGTTTAATCATTCTGTAGAAACATAAAACATATAAAGCTATAGTATTGAATACCTTTTATTTCTACCTCATATTTGACTTGTTTAGCTTAATAGATGTAAAAATCAACAGTGTGTTACTGAATATTTTTAATACACAAAAACAGATATGTATCCTTGCATAGTTAATATGAACTAATTATAAGAAAGTAGTGAGATCTCATCAACCTAGTAAGACCCTATTTTAAAATAAAAATAGGGGTGGGAGTGTAGCTCAGAGGTAGAATGCCTTTGGGTTCAATCCCCAGAAGTACACAACACACACACACACACACACACACACACACACACACACACACACACGAAAAATAAATTATCCATTTTGAAAAAAAGAGACAATTTGTCTAATACATAAATCAACAAATAAAAATAAACAATATCTCAGGGATATTTTTAATGAAGACTAAGACCATGAACGATCCAGTAATAGAGGAGAAAAAAGTGGGACTAAAAATAATTCACAGAAGTAATGGCTGAATTCTCCCCAGATTTGGCATAAGACATGTACTTTCACATTTAAGTAGTGTACAAGTATCCAAAAAGGGTAAAGAATTCTGCACCAAGGTAGATTATAGCCAAACTTCCTGTTTGGCTGTATAATAAAAATAAAAATTAAGATGCAACAGAGGCCGCAGGGCCCTGGGACCCCAGGCGGGGGACGAGCGGGGCACGCCGGCCATCCCCCCACCCCACCCCCGGGAAGGTTCGGGCTAGGTCACAGGACCTTGGGCCCCCAGGCAGGGGTCAAGGGGGCACACCTGGCCCCTGAGCGGCTACGCCTGCCCCTGGGAAAGTTCAGGCCAGGCAGGGCCGTAGGGCCCTGGGCCCCCCGGATGGGGGTCGAGCGGGGCACACCTGACCCCAGAAAGGTTTGGGCCAAGTCGCAGGGCCCTGGGCCCCCAGGTGGGGGTCGAAGGGGCACACCTGGTGCCCAGAAGGACCGGGCCAGGCAGCAGGGCCCTGGGTCCTCGGTGGGGGTTGAGCAGACAAGCCTGCCCCCCCCCCCTTAAAGTTCAGGCCAGGCTGGTCTGCAGCACCCTGGGCCCTCTGGCAGGGATCGAGCAGGGCATGCCTGCCCCCCCCCCCCCAAGGACCTGGGCAGGACGGAAGGCCTGGGCCCACAGGCGGGAGTCGAGTGGGGCATGCCTGCCCCCTGAAAGGTCCAGAGGTCCAGGCCACAAGGCCCTGGGACCCTGGCGAGGAGCAGGCGGCCTGGCCTACCCCTGGGAAGGTATGGTGTTGGGCAGGAGGCAGAGCTTCAGTTCCTGGAGGTACTACCAAACAGGAGACCTAACCATGGGTAAAGAGGAACCCAGCTCTGCTGTGCTACACCAGGCCGTGGTGCGCTTAGAACAGCAGAATCTGCTTTGCACAGTGAGACTGTTGAACTCCGCTTTTGGAAGTGAGGAAAGACAAAAAATTCATTGCTACCGAGTGCCTGACAGCCACAACTTCCTAAAACCACACATACTGTCTTCTCTTATTAAAAAAAAAAAAAAAGAAAAGAAAAAAGAAAAGAAAAATATTGAAGAGGGGTCAAGATGGACACAGCGGCAGCCAGCATACTGAAGATACAGACAAAACATATCCAACTGAACTGGAAATTTTGGAAAAAATGCCAGTGCTGGGGCCAGCAAGACCGGGATCAGAGCCTGCCATGAGGCAAGGCCGGTACTGGGGCCTCCAAGGCCAGGATAGGAGCCTGCCAAGGGGTTAGGCTGGTGCCAGAGTCAGCGAGGCCCGGATTGGAGCCTGCCATGAGGCAGGCCACTACTAAGGCCTCCGAGGCCAGTATTGGAGCCTGAAGAGTTAGGCTGGAGCTGGGGCCAGTGAGGCCATGATCGGAGCCTGCCGTGAGGCAAGGCTGTTGCTGGGGACTTCGAGGTCTGGATTGGAGCCTGCCAATGGGTTAGGCTGCTTCTGGAGCCAGTGAGGCTGGGAACGGAGCCTGCCATGAGGCAAGGCCGGTGCTGGGGGCTCTGAGGCCAGGATCAGAGCCTGCCGAGGGTTAGGCTGGTGCTGGGGTGAGCGAGGCTGTGATCAGAGCCTGCCGTGAGGCAAGGCCAGTGCTGGGGCCTTCGAGGTCTGGATTGGAGCCTATTGATGGGTTAGGCCGGTGCTGGGGCCAGAGAGGCCAGGATCGGAGCTTGCCACTAGGCAAGACTGGTGTTGGGGCCTCCAAGGCCAGGATCGGAGCCTGCTCTAAGGCAAGGCCAGTGCTGGTAACTCCGAGGCCAGGATAGGAACCTGCCGAGGGGTTAGGCCTGTGCTGGGGCCAGCAAGGCCAGGATTGGAGCCTGCCATGAGACAAGGATGGTGCCGGGGGCCTAGATCGGAGCCTGCCGAGGAATAAGCCAGTGACGCCAGGATCGGAGCCTGCCGTGAGGCAAGGCCACTACTGAGGCCTCTGAGGCCGGGATCGAAGACTGCAGTGAGGTAAGGCCAGTGCTGGGGCCTTCGAGGTCTTGATCATAGCCTGCCAAAGGGTTAGGGCAGTGTTGTGGCCAGTGAAGCCAGGATTGGAGCCTGACACAAGGCAAGGCCGGTGCTGGGGCCTCCAAGGCCTGGATCGGAGCCTGCTGAGGGGTAAGGCCGGTGCCGGGGCCAGCGAAGCTGGGATAGTAGCCCGCCGTGAGGAAAGGCTGCTACTGAGGCCTCTGAGGCTGGAATCAGAGCCTGCCAAGGGGTTAGGCCGGTGCCAGGGCCAGCAAGGTTGGGATCAGAGCCTGCCGTGAGACAAGGCTGGTTCTGGGGCCTCCGAGGCCTGAATCAGAGCCTGCCAAGGGGTTAGGCGGGTGCTGGGGTCAGCAAGGCCTGGATCAGAGCCTGCCATGAGGCAAGGTCGGTGCTGGGGCCTCTGAGGGCGAGATTGGAGCCAGCCAAGGGGTTAAGCTGGTGTGAGGGCCAGCAATGCCAGAATCTTGGCCTCCCATGAGGCAAGGCCTGTACTGGAGCCAGCAAGGTCAGGCTCAAAGTCCTCCGGGTGGCCAAGCCTCTACTGAGGACGTCAAGATTGGGTTCGGGACTTGCAATGCGGCATGCACAGAAAAATATCACAGAAAGTAAAAACCAGATGCTTCCCATAACTAGCAAAATCTAGGAGGAAAGGGGTAACAGGACGAAGTCAAGTTGTAGAAAGGGCCCTATAGAGAAGCAATTAAGGTGACCAGTCAGAAGGGATGGGATGGGGGAGGATGGAACCTCTTTAAAACTCAGGAGGTACATAACAAATGTATCAAAGATATTCACCAATCAAACATGGGATCGAAGCAGGGGTAGGGAATGGGATGGGGATTGGATGAGGGCAAGTTGGATGATGTGTGCTTGTATATCCTCTCAAATCTTGTATTCCAATGTCATGTATGATTGCAATGCACCAATAATAAAAAAAGGATAAGATTTCAAAATGTTACATCTATTATGAGATTACTTAGATACCACTGAAATAAAACAGTTTTCTAAAAATAAAAAAGATGCAACAATGATGCATTGCCTATAAGTAAATAATGATTTTGAGGAAAGTGAATTTTTTTTTCCCCAAAAAGTCATGCAAGCAGAATTCGACAAAATATTTTCCAAGTACTAGCAGAGGTTGGCTGTTGTGGTTTACTTAGGGTTTGAGTTTAACCCCTGAGTCCTCATGTATTGGAAGACTGGTTCTCAGTGTGGTGATGTTTGAAGGTAGAAATTTTGAAAAGTGGTCCTTGAGAAGGAGGTTTGGATCAACCGAGCTGTGCCTTTGGAAGACTTGTATCTAGCTTCTTGTTTTGTCTTATGGTTGACTGGTGTGTATCATGAGGTGATGCAGCCAGGAGTGCCTTTCTACAGACTGCTCAATGTTGTTTGGACTTTCTTATGAAGGAAGAGTGCCCCAGGTATTTCATTAAAGTAATTAAAATTCAATTAATCTAGAAACTGTCAATTCAGAATTCTAAATCCAGTGAAAATATTCTTTCAAAATTAAGAAACAGAATATTCTAAAATCTATTAAAATTATGAGAATGTCTTACTTGAAGAGAGCTACCCTTAAAGAATTGGGTAAATGTATGCTTTAAATAGAGAAAAATGTAAAAATAAAGAAAATTAGATAAAATAAAAAATTTTCTACCTAAGGAAATTAGATAGAAGAAAGAACAATAAAAATGGAAAATATAGTAAATACAATAGAATATTATAGTTTTTATCTTGAATTCCCTAAATTATTTTTAATGGTTGTAGTAAAAGTATATCAATATCTAATGTGATCTTCAGTCTAGATAGAGTAAATATTTAAGGGAATTATAAATAGCAAGAATTAAGTGAATGGTAATAATTAAGGGATATAAATGAAAAATTTTAAAGTTTATTCTTACTGTGAAAATGTCAACAGCATTAGACTATAGTGAGTTATTTTCTATAATATAGTACTTAGAATAGCCACTAGGGAAAGAATACAGATATACTTTTTGAACTCATATAGGTTTAAACTCTAAAATAAAAATAAAATTCTAAGATATTCAAGGGTAAAGCTGGAACAAAATAAAAAGAGAAATAAAAAGAAAAATAGACATTACCTAGACTCAATACCCTAAATTCCAGCAAGATTTACATTCAATGTAAATGGACTAATTATACAAATTAAAGTCAACAATAAGAAAAGTATATGAAATAATGTGATCTAATTATCCACTATCTTAAACACTTCATTTCACTATAATGATAGCAAGGACTACTGTGTTTTGCATGCCTTTTACTCCCAGGGGATTCATATGCTGGAAGCCTGGTGCCCAGTGTGTTGATTTTAAGTGGTAGATCTAGTTAAGTTTTTAGCTTATCTTTCATGTTACTAATTCTGGATGTTTCTTATACCATATATACAATTATTGTTTTCCTTGAAAACAGCAGTCTGTATGTTGTTACTACTTTTATAATCTCTTAGTAGTTTTATAATTCAACTGATATTGGACCAAAATTCTAGTAAAAAATCAAATGAGGAAATATGCAGTTATGGTGTACCAAGAATTTTTGTAGGCTCTTGAGTGTGCACATGACATTGTGACAATCTAATCCAACTGAAACTCAGCAAATCATTGGAAGACTGAGCACTCTCTTTGTCTGATGAACCAATGCTAAAAACTTGTATGTTTCTGTAAAAAAGAAGAATGACTGCACAACCCTATGCCTATTTTTACTATATTTTTTTTTGCTTTTTACTATTTCTTTCTTTATGTCCTATTGTAACTTTCAATTCAATGATAAAAATCTTGAATTATATTGTCATCTTCATTCTTGCAAATTTATCAGCTTGGACACAAATTGAGAATGACCTCTATCATTTCTATCTGCTTTTACTTGAAATGCTTTTGAGGTTCATCTACATCGTGGCATGTATTTGTATTTTATTTTCAAATTAAATAATTGTTCTTATTGTATGTTTATACCACAATATCTTTGTCAATTCATTTACAAATGGATGTTTGGGCTGATTTTGCCTTTTGGCTATCATAAATAGTGCTGTTATGAATATACATATGAATGCATTTGTTTGAGTATGTTTTCTTAATTTTTTATGGATATCTAGGATTGAAATTTCTGGCTTATTTAGCAGTTCTATATTAAATTTTTTGAGGAACCACCAAACTGCTTCTGTAGTGGTTGCTCCATTTTATATGCCCACCAACAATGTACAGGCTTTCAAATTTTACACATCATTCTCCACATTTATTTTCTGTTTATTTTGAGGGGTAGGTAGATATTGTGGATTTGTATTTTTTTGTTTGTTTGTCAGTGGCTATCCTACCTAGTTGAATGGTACCTATTTGGGTTTATTTTATTTCTTTGATGGTATTGAATATCTTTTCATGTGCTTGTGAGCCACATGTATAGATTCTTTGGAGCATGAAGCTTTTCAAGTATTTGCCAGTTTCTTTCTATGGAATATATTTTTGCTATTGTTAGTTTTTCTGTATGCTTAATGCAAAAGACTTATAAAATAATGTATTTAATATTCTCTTCCATATGTTTTGGTCTTTTCATTTTATTGATAAATCCTTAGATACACAGCAGTTTAAATTATGATAAAGTATACTTTATCTTTTGCTGAACATGTTTTAGGTGAATGAGCATTAATATTTAAAAACACTTCTAACATAGTCTAATTTTACTGATATGATTAAGAACTCAATCTATTTTAATAAACATTTTCATGTTAGCTTCTCACATTTTATAGATAAAAAATTAACTACGTTTATTTATTATAAAACCTATTGTAATTTATTTTCAAATATAATATGTAGAAACTTATTAGCATAATTAACTAATTTCTTTTCTTTTCTTTTTTTTTTTTTGGTACTGGGGTTCCTGGAAGCCCTTCTACCTCTGGGCTACACTCCCAGACCTATTTGTATATTTTTATTTGGAAACAGGGTCTCTTAAGCCAGCATGGCTGGCTTCGAACTTGCGCAATCCTCCTGTCACCGCCTCCCAAGCATGAGGATTACAAGCATGCGCCACCACGCCCGGCTTAACAAACTTCTTATGGTAATCATTATTGTGGCTGTTTAATGATAATGTTCTAGAAAACAGTATCCTTTTTTACACCAACACTGAGACTTTAAATAAGTGATTTTTGAATTAGGAGAGATATCATTTTTATTTATTTGAAGTCTCTATCAGTCATTGTCATTTGGCCTTGGGCAGTTTACTTGCTCATACCAAGTTTTCATTTTTTTATGTAAAAACTGACATTTGAAAATGCTACCTAATTATTGTGAAGAGAATTATTCAGAATTATATAAACATTAGAAATTTACAAAGAACTTAGTTGGCATAAATTAACTGAAGATGTATTATTTAATACTACGTGGATACTGACATAACACCAGTAAAAATTGGGTGTCAAAATACAGAGTAATTTGACACTATTAATTTTATCTGTTCAACATGGATACTGCAAAAGAATGCCACAGAGTCTTGATTATGTTATAATTTGTACAGATAAACTCGGTTGAATCCTCTATCAGTTGCTATTTAAAATACAATGCAGTGTAATAGTGTGTCAGGTTTTTTCACAGGTAGAGGAAGGAGCATTAATATCAATAACCCATCAGTGTGAGTCTATTACATTATTATTGCTGAAAGTCTTCATGACAATTTGATGATGTTAAATTAGAACCATTTTATTCTAGCTATTAACTTGAATTGATATTGGATCTATTTATCAAAAGCAAGAAATAAAATATGACTCTTAAGTCTCTTATATTTTGAAATCTAACATACTAATTGAAAAGAAGCCAAAAGAACTATATGGATTCAGCAGATGAGATACACTCCTCATCTATCAAACAACCGCAGATATTATCTCAAGGTTGTTGCAATCAAAATGAATTTCCTAAGCCAAAACAATCTCCTCCACAGCATTAGCACATTTTAGCAAATGTATTAAGAGGTGACTCATGAAATGTCCCCTTTGTTTCTTTCTTCTGTAACTCAGGATTCAAAACATTACAAAATTATAAGAGCAATTATTAATTTATGCGTCTACTTTAATTATTCTTAACACTTAAAATGAAAGCTTTTTGTCTATGCATGATCAAGTTCATTGTTCATTGAAAGACTATTTTTTCCTGTAGAATTACACAAAAGAAGTTTTACTTTGTGAGTCATCTATTCTGAACCACACATAAACTAGAGCTTTTCTCCTACTCTTGTCTATCTTCATTTGATACACTTTTTACAAAGAGTTAAAAAGTGTCTTCAAATTAACTTCTCATTTATTTTCACAGACCTATAAAAAATGGAAAAAAAATAATGAGGGTAACATGGATGAGGAAAAAACAAAATAAAATGATTTTAATTTTTTATAATAATAGACCAATAGTGCCACCTATTGCTTCTAGTAAAAGCCATCTGCCAATAAAATATTATGTGATAAAATAAATAACTATACCTTTATTTTAAGTCATTTTATATTTGAATTATGATAAAAGAGGTTAAAATTAGATTACATCACATGTTACATATATAGCATCCATTTAATGCATTGATTATATTTATCTTTTAGAAGAGAACTTCCATTTTTTTAAGAATTTACATTTTTATGAAAAAAAACTGTATATCTCTTAGGGTGTGAGTGTAGGGTCAGATAAGGTACAGAATATAAAAACACTAAGTACAAACTATGGATGCTGCAAATCAGTGGTATTTATTTTAGAAATAGAATACGACATTCTGAATCAATGTAATTTATTCAACCATACTCATAATTTCTGTGTTCAGTTTTATGCAAAAGTTGCTTGAAAGGAGGGAAGTAAAAATAAAATATTCCAAAGTTCTTATGTGAAAGAAATATTCTTGCAGCATTTCAACAGCTTGCATTGTGGGTCTGGGAAAAACTTTGCCTCATGTTTTACTCTAAAGGAAGTGACTATGTTTAAAGCTAAACTTTTTTTCAGCTATCAAGTTAGGTGCCTAGATCCATTGATAATAAAATCATATATCCAAAATATAATGGAAATAAATCCTGAATGTGTTAATGCCAAAACAAAGAACAACATAGACATTAATCTAGAACTCCACACCAGCAAAAATATTCTTCAGAAAAGAAATTTAGGTTTTCAAAAACAACTACATAGAAGATATAAGGCTAACATACATGCTTTACAAGAACTACTGAAGAAAGTAGGTGATCCTAGATTGAAATAGATGTTAAGAAGAAAAAAAGTGCGTTAGTAAGTGAAACTTTAATATTAATTAAGTTGCAATTATATCATGTGGGATTGTTTTTGTTCTTAAAATTAAGATGTAATTTAAATTTAATAAAATTCACCACTTTTGGTGTTCTGTGTTGTGAGTTTGGGCAAATGAGTACAGTTATATTATCACTAGAATTAACATGTCCATCTGTTTTTTCATCTTAAAAATTTCCCTGAATGCCTTGTCAATCTGTCATCAAGCTCTACATTCACTCAGAACTAATTGATTTTGGGTCTCAATAATATTGCCTCATCCAGAATATCATGTAAGTGAAATTACATGGAATGTAGCATTTGGGGCTGGCCTATTTAATTTAGCATAGGGAATATATCATTAATTTGTACTTTTGGGTGGATTGGTAGTTTGTAATTTTTGTCCTTTAGTAGTGTTTCATTTTTTATAAATAAAAATAATTGTTACTTTATTCCTCAAAGTACATTTGCAAGAAGACAAAAAATCTGAAGTATCAAAATATACCCATTCAACTGCCTCAACAAGTGGGCAATGCCAAGTGTAGACAAGAATGCAGAATACAAGAACTCTCTTGTTTTGCTAGTGTATATTCAAATTCTTACCGTTGTTTTGGAAAATAACTTGACAGTATTTTTTTTCACAATATTAAGTGCACATTTAATTTATGACTCCTTAATTTCAATCCCAGATAATTATCCAGGTGAAATGTAATAATTTTTTGCACAAAAGTTATACAAGAAGGTTTACGCAACATTATTAATAATATAATAAAACTGTAAACAATACAAATGTACTTTGAGGAATAAAGTAGCACTGTTATTGACATAACCCTTGATGATGTGAGTCTACAGAACAGATCTACATTATGTTCACCTCCACCTCTGTTGGTCATTGCCTCCACCTCCCTGAACTAAAATGGTCAAATAATGACTCCATCTTTCCAGAGACATGGATTTTAAAATCTATGCTATATAGGCAGCCTACATTATAGGAACAAGTCAATCACTTAAAAGCTATTAATGACTGTTTTTCTTCAAAAATTTTGTATATTAATTTCAGATAGTAAAAATATTACTTTATGTTAAATATATAATCAACTGTTATATTAGGCTATCAGATTTTATGTATATATAAACACAGAGGCAAATGAATCATTAAATATTTAAGAACAGAAAGCCAAGCATGGGAAGAAGGGATGGGGAGAGAATGAAGAATAAGGTGGGGATTGGGTATGGGCTAATTGGGTGATATGTGCATGTATGTCTCCACAAGTCTTTTATCCCATTAAGATGTGTGACTATAAATAAAGAAAAAAAGAAGTGGTTTTTTTTTTTTTTTTTTGGTGGTACTGGGGTTTCTGGAAGGCCTTCTACAGCCGGGCTACACTCCCAGACCTATTTCATATTTTTTTTTATTTGTAAACAGGGTCTCTTAAGCCAGCAAAGCTGGCTCCAAACCAGCGCGATCCTCCTGTCTCTGCCTCCCAAGCGTGGAGATTACAAGCCTGCACCACTACGCCCGGAAAGAAAAAAGAGAGTTTAAATAAATTAATTTTTGATATTACTGCCTGAGGCTACTTGGCACAAAAACTGGAAATGACTCCTAATTAATTTAAAAATATACTGGGAAATATACTAACTTTTATCAGGATATCTTCTTGCTTAATATCATTCACAACTATAATTTTGTTGATTTTGTTTTATTTAATTGTATGCTTAAAGTTTACTCTGTAAATATTATAAATAGTTTTGTTCCACCACCAATAGAAGAAAATGCTCAACAGTCCACACATTAAGGTTTAAAAATTGCATATGTAACAAAGTATTCTGCTGAGCCCAAGAAGGTAGAAAAGGCAAAGGAGTGGGGTGGAGACTAGGGGAGGGCTCAGTGAGGATCGCGGTTTGTAGCCAGCCTCAGCTACTTAGTGAGACCCTGTTTCAAAATAAAAGATTAAAAAAAATAGGGCTGGGGGTGGAGCTCAGAGGTAGAACACCCCTGGTTCCAATCCTAGTACCGCAATAAATAAATAAACAAGTAAATAAATAAATAGATAAATGAATACATAAATAAATACATAAATCTCATGTATAAAACCTTGATTTCTAGCTGATGGTACTGGAAATTTTAGAAGGTCAGCATAGTTGAAGAAAGGAATTCAGTAGGTGTCCACCTCCCTCCCCGTCCCTCTCTCTTTCTCTTCCCCATTCTGGCCATAAATAGGAGAACAGCTTTCCTTCACCATGCCATTCCTACCTGATGCACTGCTTCACCTGAATTCACTGCCCTGAATCAGCAGAGCCAAGTGAGAATAAACTGAAATCTGTGGGTTTATGATTAAAAATATTATTCCCATTGGCATGATGGAGCACAGTTGTAATCTCAGCGCTTGGGAGGCTGAGACAGGAGGACCGCACAGGTTTGATGCTAGCCTCAGCTACTTAGTGAGGGTCTCAGAAACTTAGTGAGACCCTGTTTCCAAATAAAGAATAAAAATAGGTCTGGGAGATAGCAAAGCCCCTGAGTTCCATTCCCAGTACCGAAGGGGAAAAAATATATATATATATTCCCTCTTCTAAGCTAGTTTTCTCAGCTAATTTGACGCAGCAACAGAAATATGATGAATATATCTTCAAAAGGGAAAAGGCTATAGTTATCAGAAAGTCAATGGAGATTATTTTTAAAAATATTTCTCTATTTGATATATAAAAATGTCTTCCTCACTTTTGGGAACTGACATTTAAGTTTCTACAATATTGTAGGATTTAATGGTAAACATTGTTATCTCCCAAAACTAGCAAAATAAAATTATTGCTCTTTTTACCTTTTATTATTGGTACTGGGCTTGAACTCAGGAGCATTTTGCCTCTGAACTCTTTCTCCAGCTCTTTTTATTTTTTATTTTTAAACAGGGTTGCAAAAAGTTGCAAATGGTCTTGCTAAGTTACTAAGACTGTCCTTAAACCCTCAATCCTCCTGTCTTAACCTCCCAAGAGCTAGGTTTGCAGATGTACATTATCAGGTGTGGTAAACATCTTTAAAAGCAATAATTTTCCAACTGCTAGTGCTACTGACTGACCTGGAAATGCTGTTCACTCATTTTTATAGTTTTCTTAAAAATTAATATTATATTGAAATTTTCTATATTACTTAACATAACCATAGAAGTATTGTTAATATTATTTAATAATAATGGTATAACATCTGGGAAAATGATTTTACATATTCTGTTTCATGCTGTCTTTATATATTTCTTTAAAACAATAATAAGCCCATAAAACTACTAAGTATTTTAAGTGAAATAATGAACAGCATATTTTTCTGTAATCCTATTTAATATGTAAGATTACATTTTAAAATTTGAGAAGATAAAGTAAAACTCTTTGAAATATATCATATAGAATCAGCGATAATGATATGTCAACATGATGATAACAATTCTAATTATATGACACTATAAAATATTGCAAGTGAAAAATGTAATTTTTCCTTCATAAAAGGGAAAGAGAAGAGCACTATCCATCAATAGTTCTGAGTTTTTATATTGCTTTCACTCCCACAATTTCTCTAAATCTCAACGTTTCTTGGGGCTAAATGTAGTCAATATTACCTGCTCCTACACACATCAGGGCAAAGACAGTAAGTTAAATGAACATATTTCGAATTTGTTAAGAAAAAAATACTAAAGTCATTCATGTATATCTTTAATATTGGCCTTTGAAAAATACATATTGACTTTAGCATTCAGGCATATAAAATACAAAATGAAAAAAGACTCCAAGTGCATTTTTATTTATTTCCGATAAATAAGCAAGAGCTAATATTTTGTTTTTTCTCAATTATATGTCTCCTTATATTATGCAGTTAGCTTTAGAATATCAAAAATTGTATTGTTTATGTAATTTTGATTGATGTGTTGACTATGCTGCTGTATGAGGAATAGTGTACACAAATGCACATCTTTGTATAAGCATAGTTTAAGTTCCCGTAGTCAGATTGGATGTTTGCTTTGAATTTACAGAAGAGAATAAAGATGGAAGTATTTTTGTGTTCTCCTCAATTTCTTTTAATTTACAATATTTTTGGAGGTACTAAGGATGGAACCCAGGGACATTCTACCTCTGAGCTACAATCCCAACCCTAATTTTTTATTTGTTATTTTTTAATTTGAAACAGGGTCTCACTGAGTTGCAAAGGACTTCACTAAGTAGCTGAGGCTGTCTGTGAACCCAGATCCTCCTGCTTTAGCTTCCCAAATGCTGGGATTACAAGCAAGAGTGCACCACCATGCCTAGTATTATTTACAATATTTTCTAACTAAAAAAAATAGTTCAATAATTTATCTTTATTGGTATTTCTACCAGAAATCTCAGAAAAACACTAATCATTACAATGAATGATTTGGCCAGAATTAAAATACTAATCTTAAGTTTTTGTCATTTGTGATGTAGTTCATCTTTTATTTTATAAAGTATATTTTAATTTTGTTTTAAATTTGTATGCCATAAAAATATTTTGAAGAACATACAAATTGAAAATATGTAATATGAAGAATATATATGTATACATATATTTAAATACACACATATTCAGATGCACATGAGTTGGTTATATAGATGATTAGATAAAGATAGTGAAATTCATGTTATATACCATGAATAAGAAACTTTTTTTCTATAAATGTCTCTAGAAATATTAATGGTTTGTACCCCCTACTGGTCTTGTTTCAACTACTCAACTATGCACAGTAATCAGTAAGCAGTCATGCAAATTAAAAAAAGTACATTGCTGATTTTTTTTTTCCTTTGGTGGTACTGGGGTTCCTGGAAGCCCTTCTACCTCTGGGCTACACTCCCAGACCTATTTTTTATATTTTTATTTGGAAACAGGGTCTCTTAAGCCGGTGAGGCTGACTTCGAACCTGAGTGATTCTCCTGTCTCTGTCTCCCAAGCTCGGGGATTACAAGCGTGTGCCACCACGCCCGTCCTACATTGCTGAGTTTTAATAAGACTTTATTTTTGTTAACAGTACACATGATTTGGCTTATGGGATATGGTTTGCAGATATCTGGCACAAATGACAGATATAATTATGATATGTCATTTTAGCCCTTACATAGTAGTAACAAGATTTACTTTTGCTATGGACAACATGGTTATTAAGCCTGCTTTTGAAATGTTATTTTTAAAGTAGTTTCTCAATATTAGTACTGGTGAACATATTATACTGTCAAGTGTTATTTAAATAATAAAATAAGGTGACCATGAATATATTTTTAATTTTATATATGTAATGAAAATGTCTAAACTTTCATACTCTCATTAAATTTATTACTGATCTTAAATTCAAATATTAAATAATATGATATGTTACAAAAGTTTAATTTCTGCTTTAGGGGTTGCTTTTTATTCACAAATAATTATTTAAGTGTGTGTGTGTGTGTTTTTTTCACTGTTTCAAATTCAAAAGGTTAAAAAGGACATGATTTTATTATATCTAATAATCTTTCTGTGTTTTAAGTATCTACAAATATGTTTGTATCGAATTACAGAAGCCTTACAGAAATGATCCAAGTAAAACAGGAAAGTATCACTTCTTTCATAATTACTACAAAATTCTTTCTTTTTAGTCTTCCTAGTTCCCAGATTCCAAGTAGAACTTTCACTTTTGCATTTGGGAAAGGAGAGTCCTATAGCTCCCAATTTGACAGATTTTCATCAACAATTATATCAGATGAATCACAATTTCACTTTATTAATTAAATAATAGTTTTTAAATTTTCATTTTTATATTGGGGCGTTGTAGTCGTGCATCTTAATGGGACACAAGAGAGGAAAGGCACACCTGCACACATCACTCAGTTAGCCCTTCCTTACTTCCCACTCTATTCCTTCTGCCCAGCTTCCTGTTCATGTTTGACTTAGTGATTGATGTTGATATGCTTGTGAATGTACTTCATGTGCTTTAATGAATTTTCTTTTTCCCACCTCATATCCCCTTCAGTTTAATCACCTAATTTGCTCATGTATGATTCCTCCATCTTCATCTAGAGTTCATCCCATGACCCATTTTCTTCTAGCTTTTGCAAATAAGGGAGATCATCCAATTTTTACTTTTTGTGGTTGACTAATTCTACTTTGCATAATATTCCCCAGTTTTATTAATTTCCCTGAAAATGTCATATTTTTTATTTTTCATGACTTTGTAAAATTTCATGTGTACATATTCCATAATTTTGTAATGCATTCACCTGTTAATGGACATCTTGGCTGGCTCCATAATTTGGCAATTGTGAATAAATATAGATACCCACGCACTAGATTGGTAGTTTGGATTTATTTTTTTAATAGATACCCAGAAATGATATTACTATATTATATGATAGGTTAATTTCCATTCTTTTTTTTTTTTCTTCTTTTTTGCAGGTCTGGGGATGGAACCCAGAGGCATTTGACCTCCGAGCTACATCCCCTGCCCTATTTTTTATTCTTTATTTTGAAACAGGGTCTCACTAAGTTGCAGAGAGCCTCAGTAAGTAGCTGAGGCTGTCCACAAACCGTGATCCTCCAGTCTCAGCCTCTGGAATGCTGGGATTACAAGCATGCGCCAGCCTGCCTGGCTTCATTTCCATTCTTTATATGCAGAAAAATGGAAATAAATCTCACTTCTCAATCTGCACAAGAACCAATTCAAGATGAATCAGAGACTTGGAAATCAGATCAGAGAATTTGTTGCTTCTTAAAGAGGGCATAGATTCAACACTTCAAAATATAGGTACAGCTAAAATATTTCTCAATAAGACTTCAAAGGCACAAAATTTAAAAGGAGGATTAATACATGGGAATGCATTAAAGAGCTTCTGTGCCACAAAGAAAACTATCAAGCACCTTAAGAGAGAACAATTGAATGGGAAAAAAATTTGCCAGCTACTTCTTCAACAGAAGACATATTTAGAATATACAGAGAATTTGATTAATTCACGGCTAAGAAAAAATAACCCAATCAAAAATAGGCAAGTTAACTAAATAAACAAATCACAAAAAGAAATTCAACTGGCCAGTAAATGTATAAAACAATATTCAACAACATTAGCAATCGGAGAGATGCAAATCAAAACTACCCTGAGATTTCACCTTACTCCAATTAGAATGGTAATCATTAAAAACACAAACAACAATAAATGCTGGCAAGTGTGTGGAGAAGGGGAAACTCTAATACATTGTTGGTGGGATTGCAAATTAGTGCAGCTACTTTGGAAAATGGTATGGAGTATCCTCTAAAGAATAATATTTGAAGTAAAATTAATCAGATATTTGCAGTCCGTAGTGACCAAAATAAGCTATTGGCTTAGAAGCCACACTAAGAAAAATATCCAGTGGCTTCATATATGCTATTTTATTAAATTAATTAAACAGTAGACATAATTTTTAACTATCATTTCAAGTGAATTTTAATTTTGTAGAGGATAGATTAAATTGGATGATACTTTTTGAGCTCCTCCGTTGTGAGTCGCAGACTTAGTGCTTTATTTATATTATCTAATCAGAGTTAGAAAATTTAATGATATATAAAATAAAAATGATATGAATCACCAAGCATAGTTTTCAAGCCTATCTTAAGGGAATCATCCAACCTATTTTTAATTTAATTCCACTAGACAATTAACTAGTAACTGCAAGGAAATAAAGTATTTTTTTGTGTGTGTGTAGTACCAGGGATGGAATCCAGGGTCATTGTTCCTCCAAGTTACCCTCTCAGCCCTACGTTTTAGGTTTTTTATTTTTGAAACAGTGTCTCACTGAGTTGCGGAGAGCCTTGCTAAGTAGATAAGACTGTAAATAAATTATTTTAAAATAAGAAATATACTTTAAAGCTAAGAGAATATATGGGAGGTATTGAAAGGAAAAATATGTTTAATTTTTATATAAAATGAATAGAAGAGAGCCTAGCAGAACAGAAAAAAGCCAGCATGTTTGACAGAAAGATCTGAAATAAGTTCACATTAATCCAATGAACATAATTAGACCATTGAATTTACAAAAGAAAAAATAAATTAAATCAATGTAAATAAAACTTGGTGTTTTGAGAATATCATTATAATTAATAATGCTCTAGTGATAATGATGTGCAAAAAGGAAAGAAGCTATACATCTTCAATATAGAAATAATAACTAGAGAATAGAGACAATGAAAATCAAACCATCAATACCATCTAAATTTTTGGTACTAATAATAAGTAGAGATAGTAGTAGTAGTAATTTTATTTTAGGTATTGGTGTATACAATGTGACATCCAGCAAGTGAATGATTATTATGTCTTTTACTTTATAATTATTGTATCATTGAAAATCATCATTATTCTTGTTGGTATAAGAATTGTGACAAGAAATAATAGAGAAGTTGAGTTGGAAATGAAAATGAAAATGAAAATATTGTTATGATCTCCCAAGGCATTTTATTTGTGTATTTTTATACTTTTATTGGTGCAGTACAATTATACACCATAATGAGATTCAATATGATACACACACTACATAAAAATATTTTATCAGTATTTATTGATTTTAAATCCCTAAAATGTATCAACTCAGATTGTAGTATTCTCCATGTAAGAAATTATTTTCATAGAAAAATAGAAAATTCCTCATCTAGGGAAGAAAAAGTACAAATTTGAGTCTGAAAAATCCTGACATACTAGGTAGCTATCAGAGGCCACAAGGATTATTCCCAAATGATTCAATAACCAAGGCACTCAGGTTTCATGTATTAGAGAGAGGAAAATTTGACTGTCAATGAGTCAGAGACAATGTAATAAATAATTTGCCAACCTCTGAGAATACAGAGAACCGAATTATATCTTAAAAACTGAGTCAATAATAGAAAATTCCAGATGATTATCCATACTTTTTTGTATGTACTACATCATTGCATAGCTAATAAAAATAAAATGTATGAGCATTCCTATGAAAAATTATTTTAGAATATAAAAGGATGACAACGTAAAGCAGCATGATTCATTCACTCTGAGACTTATAACTCAACAGGAAAACTGCTTTTTGACAAGAAAAGAAAAGCAGTGAAAAACTGAACAGAACAATGAAAGTTGAAACAAGGGGGAAATCAGAGCCAGAAGAGAGATCAGAGGGCTGTCAAGAGCTCCACTCATCTCACCTGGTGAACTGAAAAGCAGCAGCACCAGTACCACCACCATCTTGGCAAGGTTGCACTGGGTATGGAGGATGCCAGCATCCCAGCTCCCAGGACCTCTAAGAAGAAACTTGATTGTTATGAGGACAGTGACTACAGACCAACATCAAATGTAGTCAGAATTTCAATCCACTCTCCACAGAGACTTGACTGCCCAAATGATCCAGCCAATTCTTACAAACTGCAGTTAAATCAAAGAACTAAAAGTTAGGCCAGAGGTCATGAAACTATTAGAGGAGGACATACATTCAGAATTCCAACATATACTCACAGGTAGAAATTTCTTCAATAAGACCCCAAAGCTCAGGAAATTAAAACAAGAAGTAACATGTGTGATGGCATCAAATTAAAAGGTTTCTGTACATCAAGAAAAACTATCAAGATTCTATAGAAAAAGCCTTCAGAATAAGAGATCTTTACCACTTATATTTCTTTTTTTTTTTTTTTTTTGGTGGTGGTACTGGGGTTCCTGGAAGCCCTTCTACCTCCGGGCTACACTCCCAGAACTATTTTTACATTTTTTTATTTGGAAACAGGGTCTCCTAAGCCAGCACGCGAGGCTGGCTTCGAACCTGCGCGATCCTCCTGTCTCTGCCTCCCAAGCACGGGGGATTACAAGCGTGCGCCACCACGCCCGGCTACCACTTATATTTCTGATAGAGAAATTATATCTAGAATATATGAAAAATTTAAAGGATAATACACTAGGAAAAACAACTCATTCAAGAAAAAGGCAACTGTATTGAATAGACACTTCACAAAATAAGAGATTCAAGTGGCCAAGATATACATAAAATATATTCAGCATTTTTTTGCAATCAGGGAGGTGCAAATCAAAACTACACTGAGATTCCATCTAACGCCAATCAGAATGGAAATTATCAAGAAGTCAAAAAACAGTAAATGTTGGAGAGAAAGTGGAGAAATAGAAAGTCTTCTACACTGTTGGTGGGATTCACTATAGAGAACAGTGTGGTCCAGATTCAAAGAAAATTTCCACTTACAAACTTCATAGATTTTAAAACAGGTGAATTTTAATGAAAAGAAAGGGATAATAAAATAAACACAACTAAGAACACTCATTTAAAAAAATTCTGCTGTGTAATAAAACATACTTGTTTGACCAACCATTTAAAAAATGTAGGGAAAAAATTACCAATAGCATAATGGTTTGGAGAACAAAGAGATTTCTCTGGAATAAGTCAAAACATTGTATTTCTTATTCTATTCAGTGGATACAACAAGGTCACTTCAATTTACTAAGCCAAATAAGGAAAATTTAGAGGGAATTGTTTGCCCTATCCCAAACTTCAAAACAATTGAGTATAAAAGAGAAATCATCTTATGTGTTCTTGTCTTAATTAACAATCTTTAATTATGGAATACATTTTCTAAAACTAAGTGCAAAGTTGTTGACAATTTGATTCATTCTCGCCTCTGGACCTCATGCTATTTTATTTTGAGAGAATGGGGTATATACAACATATCTTCTGAATGTGTTCTATGTATGGACACAGAAAAATAGAGAATAATAGTCTACAACAATTGAATAGATTTAGAAAAAATGTACTGGTCCATTTAAATGTTCTTCTGCTAAGGTTTCAAAATCATAGGGGGAAGAGGATAGCCATGCCATAAATTCTGTGATAATGATCTGCCATTTTTGGCATAGTAATTTGTGTTGCTCATTAAGTTTCTAATATGTGACTTTTATATGTAATTACAAACTGGTTAAGAAACAATCAATGAGAACATTTCCTATCAATTAGTGCTCTTTCTCATTAAATATTTAATTGCTCACTGGAACTAAATATCCCATGTTCTTCCTCACGTAAGTTCTGAAAGATGAAAGACAAACCAACATATCTCTGTGCAATGTAATCTCTTGCATCCAAATTGCCTTCCTTTTATTTTTCAAAGGTCTCTTTAAATTCTTTCATTAATTGGTTTGCCCATGGTGTTTTGTATCAGTCTTAGTAAATATTCTTCTAAGAATGCTTAAAGAGATGTTAAAATTTCTTTTAAATTGTCACCAGTTTTCATATAAAATTTGTGACACTAAAATCAAATTCCATAATCTAATATAAATATTGTTTTTTACCAGTTACTTAAAACTGCTTATCGAATCTAATAATAAACACTCTTTTTTATTGGAAAAGAAGAGTTAGATAAAAGTCATTGATATGAGCAATGGTAGTTTTTTTCTGCAAGGAGCCAATAAATTGTTTATTTTGTTTTGTTTTGTTTTGGCTAACTTCACAGTCTAGCACAACTATTCAATTCTCCTTTTGTTAGAAAAAATTATCATAAAAACTATGTAAATAATTTTGCATGAATGTTTTCGATAAAAAATTATTTTAAAAAAGTATCTGGTTGAATTGATTCTGAAGTTATGCATTGCTGCTGATAGAGAAGAAAAGCTCCCACCTTTCATGTATTTGCTTGTTAATTTATTTAAAAAATATTTAGTTATAATGACTACATATTCTATTGGTGTTATTGAGCCTCACTAAATTGTTGAGACTGTTTTTAAACCTGTGATACTTCTGTCTCAGCCTCCACCAAGTACCAGGATTACAGGCATGCACCACCACGTGCCTGACTAGTTTCTCCTTAATGCAGAGGGTTAGACAACTCTTCAAATGATCCTGAGACTTTAATTTAAAAACTCTCATTAAGGTGAAGTCATTACACAAGAAAACAGTAAAAAGAAACAATTCTCACTATCATTTTTCTTCAAGGAAGAATAAATCCCTTTTTGGCAGTGGAGAAATGGAACATTTAGAGTAGCTTTCCTCTAACAGATAAGAATATCTCTAAGGAGAGACACATGCTATAGGTCATATTAGCCTTTTGGGGTCTACTTTCTCCAGGTGAACCAGAAGTTTTACCTGCCCAGCAAAGTTCTTCATTGCATCGGAAACCATGTCTTGCCCTGCTTGTACAACAGCACTAACTTTCACAAGATAGGACAGTCACAAGGCCTCAGTGCTGTCTGTGCTTCCTGGCAGCATGATGCAGATAATCTTGTACACTATAATCTTCATAATGCCCTTGCAGACAAATGTGTCCCTTGATGACACACTCATGATCTATGTGGAAGCTCATTTTCATCAAGAAGCCTATGAAGTTTTCAGGGGTGGCAATATCCATGAAGTTTTGCACCAGGATGTGCTGATTTTTATCTTCCATTTCTCATATCTCATATAATATTTAAAATGTCACTTTTTAAAACTTCTTAGATGGCCAAAACAAATGTTTCCTGGAAAACATATTTACACATTGGAATTTTATTCAGCCATAAAGAACAAAATTATATCATCTGCAGGGAAATGGATGAACTGGAGAATGTTATGCTAAGAGAGATTAGTTAAGTCACAAAAAGTAAAAAAAATTGAATTCTCTCCTTAATATGCAGAAGCTACTGTGAGAAAGAGTCAGTGGAGAAACTTTATACAAAAAAGGAGAAATCACAGAAGAGCAAAGAAGGCTACCTAACTGAGGAGGATGGGAGGGGGAAGAGGGAAATATCCCAATGTACATGATATACATTAATAAACATAACAAAGTCAATCAGTGAGCCATACATGACAAGGAGATAGGGGGAGGGAATTATATGGGAATTGGGGAAGAGCCAAACGAGTGATGTGTGCATGTATGCCTCTACCATCTTATATACCCCATTGAGATGCTTGACAACAATTCACCAATTAAAAAGAAAACATAAAATGTAAACATATATCTTTTACTACCAAAGTAAATAGTTACCATCAGTATCAAATAGGTCAGTTGAATACAATTCTTCTCTGAAACTCTATAATTTTCATATGAAGCATTTGACATACTTAAAGTTATAATAATTATGATTTCAACATGTGTTAATATATAGTGCCTAAGGGTTTGGTTGATGTTATTTTCTCTACTTCTCCACATACCTATATTAAGATCACAGACTTTAGAAAAAACAATCTTTTATGTCAGATGACTTTAACACTCCCGGTATCATTGTAGGCATGAATTAAACTCTAAACAACTGAGAGTGAGAAAAAAAAATTAGCAGTTCTGCCTAGAATAGTCTTCTTCATTGAGAAATTAAACTGTTTGCAAAAGGCACTAACAGTTTAGCAAGAGCTCAACTCAAGCAGGAAGGTGAGGAGGAGCATGGAATTCTATCCTAACGAGTCAGTTTTCACATACTGCTGTCAATATGTTACGTGTGACATTTAAGTATGATAAAATTCTCATTTTCCATATGAATTTAAAACTATGTAGAATTCAGCAAGCTTTTCACATGACTGATTCACTTACCTTAGTATATGGGTTATTACAAAACTTTTAATATTATCTATTATAAAATTCCAAAGTGTAAAGAAATATTTATTAAAGAATAAAATGTCTAATTTTTATATTATTCTAATAAAACCAGTTATTCTCAATATATCAACAGTGATTCTTATACTTTCGTTTAGTTTTATCCTCTTTCCTTAGGCTTAAAATAGTGTTGGAAAAGGGATATTATAATGAAATAATGAATTAAATTTTCCTCTGATACTAACAATGTAAATGATAAATTATATTGAATTCTGATTTTCTGAGAAATTTGGTAGCTAAGCATGACCTGGATTAAAAAAAAATCAAACTTCATTTCAATTTTATAGAGAATCCATAAAGTAAGAATCTTGACTCCTGTTTTTTTCTGGATCCCAAGACATTTTGATGACTGGAAATAAAGTCACCAACAAGGATTCCAGAAAGACAACTTTGGTTCCTTTGAAATATGTTGTTATTTCTGTTTCCTTATTTCCTAACATTTATTCGACTAGTCCTATTTTTAAATCACAATACAGCTAGTTGAACACATCAGGATGATTAAGAAAGAAAACCCATTTGTATCATTTGCCACTTATATTCAAAAACACAACTTGTACTTAACAACATACCATAATTCTCTTAAGAAGTCAATATAAAATAAACCTGAAGAAAGACTACAGAGACATGTGAAAGCAGAGGAGACAACTTCCATTATGTTGCTAGACTCTTTTCTGTCATTTGTTTTCACTTGTTTTTACACTGTCACATGTAGCAGAATAAAAATATATAAAAATAACTTTGTAGTACATAGGAAAAAGGAGAGAGAAAAAAATAACTTGGCTACAAGTATGCGCTTTTTGCACATTCTACTCTGCATTAAACTGATAGTGTCTATTCTGTATTCTCGTATACTTCTTTGGAATCACGTAGCTTGCTTATAATAACTGAACTTCCTAGGAGCTTTTGACGAGCCTCTTCTGGTTTAAGTACTTTACCCAGTAGACTCTTTGAGAGAAAGTGCCAATTACAGACACTAGAGCAAAAGAGGGGGGAAATTAGCCAATTAAGTAAATAAATAAATAAAATTTTTATTGATTGGGTTAAAAGAGGAAAAGAAGTGATAATTTTCAGTAAATTTTAAATTTCATGCACATCTCAAAATATTTGTAATAATAGAATTAGAGAAAATTAAAAATAGAATATGGAAAATATCAAAGCATACAAATATATAAAAATTAGGCCATTACAAATCAAATAAATACCTTATAATAATTTTAAAACATTTATTTATTTGTGAAATTTATATCAATACAAGAGCAGTATAATCTTCAGTCATGTAATAAAATTACAATCACTAATATATTTTTGTGAGTATGTATGATTTACAATTTTATACATGAATAAAAAATTATGTGAGATCAATTATCACAGAAAAATGCAAAATATATACAAAATAGGAGTTGTAGAATTGGTAATTTATGTAACATAGACATATAAGCCTATATTTTCTAATACAGGGCTCAGGGAATAGTAATATTATTTGTTTACTTATCTCAAAGCTTATACTACTGCAACATGTGAGGTTAACTCTATACATTTTTGGTTAAAAAGCAATTGATAAGCCAGGCGTGGTGACACACGCTTGAAATCCCAGTACTTGCGAGGCTAAGACAGCAGGATTGCTCAGGTTCGAAGCCAACCTCAGCAACTTAGTGAGGCTGTAAGCAACTTAGTTAGACCCTGTTTCCAAATAAAATATAAAAAATAGGTCTGGGAGTGTAGCCTGGAGGTAGAAAGCCTCTGAGATCCATCTCCAGTACTATGCATTAATATATTAATATTAACATATATTAATTATTTTGAACACTATAATTTTTGTATTAAAGGTTGATCTATGAGTGAAATATATAAAAATATTAATCGTTTGTTTCACTTAATGAAGCAAATTATGTCACTTTAGGTTTTTCTTATAATACTCTGTTTCCAAAAAATGAGGATATTTTTAGGGAGAAAATGTTACTAATTTGAATTAAGGAAACTCAAGGATTAGTCTAAACCAAAATTTTCTAAAATATTTTTTTACTTTTCTATATTTTGGTAGTAAGGAATGAATCAAAAGGCATTTTACCTTTGGGCTATACCACAGCCTTATTTTTTATTTATTTTGAAAAGAGGCTCTTATTGAGTCACAAAGGGCCTCACTAAGTAGCTGAGGCTGGCCACATACCCGTGGTCATCCTGTCTCAGCTTCTCAAGTACTAGGATTCTAAGCATATGCCCCCATGTCCTGGTTATAAAAATTTAAATGAAACAATTTTAATGTGTTCAAAATGATTCAATTACTAAGTTGACAAACAAAACAATCACCTTATGGGAAAATTAAGAATAATGTTTTAGGATTAATTATGCAAAAATGTATAAACAACTTTAAGTTACAGTGTAAATAAGGAAGTATGTCATTTGTAGAGAAACAGATGGAACTGTTGAAGATTATGCTAAGTGAGATTAGCCAGTCACAAAAAGGAAAAATCAGATGCTCTGAATTTTTAAGATTTCCAGTTGCGATTTTTGAAAGTGCACAGTTCAACACAGAACACAAAGAAGGGATGATGAATATTAAAGTTGAATGAAGGTAGTAAGCTCTTGCCATCTCTTCTGAATATTGTCCAACAGCCTCTCTACTAGCTCTAGTCTCCTCCAATCTCCACCTGACTCTGCCCAGGAAGCTGATCTCCTCAGACTATATCCATGAAAGCCCTTTTCTTTTTGTTGCTATTTGAGTTGCCCAATTTAAGCCACAAGTAGGACTGTAAATAAAAATAAAGCAAGTACAATCTTCTGTTTTTTCAGCATTAGCATTTTCAAGGATTCTATCATGTATTTGACCGATAAAAGGAACTAAATATTATTTAAATCATAGGTGTGTGTGTGTGTGTGTGTGTGTGTGTGTGTGTGTGTGTGAAGTTGTGTGCTGTTTCTCTTCCAGGAAATTTTTTACTTTTAGTAATTATAGCTAATAGAAATAATTAGATAATTTCTTTGCATGCCAAGTGTTTAAATATATAATGCACTGAATAGTACCCATAAAGGAAGTCTCAATTTATAGTTGGGTGAAACAAGGCCCACTGATATTTGTACCCTGTCCCAGATCAAGGTCACATACTTAAGCAACAGAAATAGAATTTGGTATAGGACAATCTGCCTCTAGAGCTGTACCCTAAACTACAATGCCATTTGTGCTAATAATTAACCACCCATACTTCTGTACTTGACCTTGTGGTAAATGCATATTTAATTAGAAGATAATTTCAAATAGCAGTAAACATCTTTATTACAAACAGTAGGCAATTAGTCTATAAAATCATTTGCACTTTAATTATTATTCATATTTTACTTGAATTCTGATTTTCACGTCTCGTCTCATAATTATAGCATTATTTGAATATTATATTGTATCAATAATCATATTTAAAATAAATTTTATCTTAATATAACTGTATAATGGGCAAACAATTTAAGTATGAATCTTTCAAGGTCTTACTGTTTTTGCAATTTCTCATGGCCAAAATCTAGCACAATGCCTCCTGGGTTCTTTTTTCCCTAATATATTGGTATTTGAACTTTTAAAAAATATTATATTATATCCTAAATTTTTCAAAACTCTACTAAATAGAATTATTAAAAAGTAAAATTGGTTTTCTATGTTATTCCTCATGATCTTCAAAACTAAAGTTTGAGATTCACCATTCCCAGTTATAAATGCACTTTTAAAAATACATCAAATATAATGCTTCTCTTAGCAATACTGTCACTAAATTCAATTTATTCTCAAGTAAGAACATAAGCATACAAGCTTATTTGAATTTCTTCTTAAAAGTGGATTCTTAAATTTTAAATTCAGTCAGTAAACACAATGAAATCCCCAAGCCCATTTTTTACCTGAATGGATATTACAGAGTTTACATTTATAAGACTAAAATGTGAATAAAGATATGAACTGAAAAAGTTTACCATCAAATTGAGGGTAGATTAGGCAGGGCTCACCAAAGTCTATGTGAAAGTATTTTGCTATCACGTTGAACTATATTATTATGTAATACTCCAGACCAATAAAAGCATATAAAATTCAACAATAGCTTCAGCACTATTTTTCTCCATTTCTTAAAACTAAATGTAATATTGATACATCTAGGGCTACATAACTGAACCAGAGAGACTACTTCATCTCACTGACCTTGTGAAAATAACATAACCTTTGTTTGCTTACATAAAAAAATAAAATTGGCAGCATGTTATTCTGAATATAATTTTAGTTCTCATACCTAAATTATTCTCTTTCATTCCATGGAAATACCACAACCCATAGAATATAGGTTATTTTTCTGGCTCTTCATACATCTGATGAATCATTAAGATAATTGTCCATAGTTTAAAAAAATATTTTATTCATTGTTTCATCAACAGACATTTATGTTGCTTCAGTACCTTGGCTCTTGTAAATAATCCTACAGAAAATGTGGAAGTGCAAATACGCTTTTGAGATTCCAAGTTGATTCCTTTAGGTTTGTACTCAGAAAGGAAATTTGGGAACATATACCGGTTCTGTTTTTAATTTTTATGAGTCATATTCATATTACTTATTATAATGACTGTACTAACATTCTCAACATAAGTATACAAGATTTCCTTTATTGTGGTATATTTTGCACTATCATTGATATATATGCATTACCTATGTATATGTATATAAATATTCAGATTAAAAAGGAGAAAATTCTTCAATCTCCAACATTATTGATGAACTAGAAAAACATTTTACTAAGTAAAATATACTTAATCTTTTTAAAGGATTAATAAAATCCTGATGCTGTAACAAAATCCTGATGAACTGGGTACTGTGGAAATAATTAAACCTTCTGGAGGCAGGAAAGTTCAAAATCAAGGCTCTGTCTTCCCTGAGAGCCCAGTCTCTAATTCCAAGCTGGTGCCTTTTTGTAGAGTTCTCAGAGTTTGAAAGGAGCAAGAAGAAACTACCTAGTTTTTCTCCAGACCTTTGATAAGGCATCTATGCCATATTGAGTGTAGAACCTTCATGGCTTAATCCACTTCTAAAATAGAGTAAGTTAAATATACCTTAGTACTGTTGCATTGCAGATTCAGTTTTAACATGAGTTCTGGCAACATTGCGAACATTAAAAACACAGCATCAGGGGATCTTTCTGCCACTTTGTAAAATAACTTCAAAGCCAGCTCTGTAATCTCAGTATTTGGAAAGCTGAGACAGGATGGTTACAGAATTTAATGAGGCTCTCAGAAACTTATCAAGACAGTGTGTCCAAATTAAAAATTAAATAGGGCTGAGGGATGTAGCTAGAAGTTAAAATGTCTCTGGGTTCAATCCCAAGAAGCACATAAATAAATAAATAACTCTGGGATGAGTTTCATTTTTATCTATTTTCTGAACTTTGTTAACTACTTTTGAATTCTTATATTATTTATTCTCTTTTATTTTTTATGCATAGAATTTGATCTCCTGTGTCCTGAAGACTATATTGATTCAAATGTTTATTTTTGCAGAAAAAAATAAGAATCTATGTCTAATTTATGCACTTTTATTTGTGCGTTACAACTTCACATCATAATGTAAATAATGTTGACAATGACATAAATCATAAATGCATACAGCACTTAGGACCTCCTCTCTTCCATCTCCACCATTGGTATATGCACATATGTACAATAGTCCATGGTAGTATTTCCATTAATAAACTTCAGTGTTTTCTCCTCCACTTCCCTTAGATCTCCTCCTTGCCTCCACTGAGATTTCTCATCCATTATCTGAAGCCCTTCTTGTATCCCAATTACTTCCTAGCTTGCACATATTAGAGAAAACATATGACCCTTAACTTTCTGTAACTGGTTAATCTCATTTAACATAATATTCTCCAGGTCTTTCCATTTTCTTACAAATGACACAACGTTGTTACTAGGTGCTGAGTAGAATTTCATTGGGTGTATTTCCCATAATTTTGTAATCCATTCATCTCTTGCTAATGGTCATAATTTGGCAATTGGGAATTGTGTTGCTATATATTACTGTAGTTTTCTGGGTTCAACCACTTTTGGAATCATATCTAAGAGTGGTATACTGGATCATATTGTTTATCCATTCTCAGTTTTCTAAGGAATTTCACACTGGTCTCCATAGTTGCTTCACTAATTTGCAATTTCACTAACAGTATAGAAGAGCTCCTATTCTCTACATTATCACTAAAATTTATTATTATTTGACTTATTTATAATTTTCATTCTTATTTGGGTTAGATGAAATCTGACTACAGATTTAACTTATATATGATTGTTAATGATGTTAAAAATTTTTAATGTTCCTGTCGGCCATTTGCAATTCATCTTTTGTGTCTATTCAATTTTGTTGAATATTTATGTATATTCAATTCAGTTGCCTATCTTTTGATCAAATTATTTGTTTTTCTACTGTAAAGTATTTTAAGTTCTTTTTATACTCTAGATATTAGACCTCTGTTAGAGGGAGAGCTGGTAAAGTTCTTTTTCCATTTCATGGGCTTTCTCTTTATATTGTGGGTAATTTTCTTTGATATATTCTCTTTAATGTCCTTCCACTTATTAGCCTTGTTTTTATTTCCTAAGCTGTGGGGGTCTTGCTGAGGAAGATTCTACCTGTGTCCATTTGTTGGAGAGTGAAACGTATACCCTCATCTAGCAGCTTCACAGTGTCTGGTTTAACTTCCAGGTCATTGATCCACCTTGAGTTGACATCTGTGCAGGGTAAGAGTTAAGGATTTAGTCCCATTTTTCTACAAATTGATAATCAGTTTTCTCAGCACTTTTTGTTGAAAGGCTTTCTTTTTTCCAGCATATGCATTTGGCCCCTTTGTCAAAGATCAATTGACCATAAATGTGTGTAATTGTTTCTGTATCTTGTATTATGTTCCATTTGTCTATGTGCCTGTTTTATGCAAATATAATGCCGTTTTTATTACTGTAGCTCTGTAGTATATTTTGAAGTCAGAAATTGTGATGCTTCCTGCATGGTTCTAATTGCTGAAAACTGTTTTGTCTATTCTGGGTCTTTTGTTTTTCATATAAAATTTATGACTGATTTTTCTAGGTCTATGAATAATGACAGAGTTTTGATAGGATTGCATTGACTACAGGACACTTTTGGTAGAATGGTCAGTCATTTCGATAATATGTATCCTGCCTATTCAAGAGCAAGGGAGGTCTTTGCATCTTCCAAAATCTTCAGTTTTTTTTTTTTTACTGTTTTATGATTTTCATTGTAGAGGCCTTTTACCACTTTGTTTAGGTTTATCTTTAGGTATTTTATTGGTGTTGAGGTTATTTTGAATGTAATTTTTTTCTGTATTTCTCTCTCTGTGAATTCATATTTGGCATATAAAAACTACTAATTTTTAAAGATTGATTTTGTACCCCACTACTTTGTTAAATTTGTTAGTCAGATCTAAACATTTTTTGGTTGAGCTTTTTGAAGTCTTCTAGATTTTGGATTATGTCATGGAAATAAAGACACTTTTAGTTCTTTTACTATTTGGATTCCTTTGACATTTCTGTTTTTTAAAGTTTTTATTGGTGCATTGTATTTATACATCATGATGAAGCAAAAAACTTGTGTAGACATAAATGCATATATCACCCAGCCAGCCCCCATCCAATCCCCACCCCACTCTCTCCCCATCCCTCCCTCTCATGCTTGGTTTAGTGGTTGACTATAATATAAATTAGTACATCATGCACTTTAAAAAATTTCCCTCTCCTCCATCCCATCCCCACAGTTAGATTGCCTTATTTGCTCCTCTATAGGATCTCCTTTTTCACCTGGAGTTCCTCCTATGACCCCTTTCACCTTAGCTTTCACATATTAGGGAAAGCATCTGATTCCTTACTTATATAACTGACTAATCTCGCTTAGCATAATGTCCTCAAGACCCATCCATTTCCCTGTAAATGCTGCAACTGTGTTTTATTGCTCTTGCAGTCTTTTTTTTTTTTTATTACTTTTTCTATCTTTTCAGCTTGGTGTTGGTCAGTTTAGGCTTTTTGTGTCCTCTTGATTCGATTTAGGTAGACTTTATGTGTCTAGAAATCTTTTGATTTCTTCCATGTTTTCTAGTTTATTGGAATATACTTCTTCTTCTTCTTCTTCTTCTTATTATTATTATTATTATTATCATTATTTGGTGGTACTGGGGTTCCTGGAAACTGTTCTACCTTCGGGTTACACTCCCAGACTTATTTTATATTTTTATTTGGAAACAGGGTCTCTTAAGCCAGAGAGGCTAACTTTGAACCTGCACGATCCTTCTGCCTCTGTCTCTCAAGCATGGGTATTACAAGTGTATGCCACCTTGCCCAGTGGAATATAAGTTTTTAGAAAAGTTGCTGATGATCCTCTGAATTTCCACATTGTCTCTGGTGATGTCTACTTTTTACTTCTGATTTTAACAATTTGGGTGGATTCTCTTGTTTTTTTTGTTTTGTTTTGTTTTTTTGTTTTTTTTTTTTTTTGCTAGGTTGGCTAGGTAACTTTTTTGAAGAAGCAGCTTTGTAATATGTTGATCTTTTGTATTAATTTTTCTATGTGTGGTACTGGGAATAGAACCAAAAAAATTCTATGTCAAAGCTATACCCCTAGCCCTGTTTTTATTATTTATTTGGAATAAAGATCTCACTAAGTTATAGAGGGTCTCACTGAGTAGCTAAGGTTGGTGGTGAACCCATGACCCACCTGTTTTAGCCTCCCAAGTAGTGGGATTACAAGAGTGAGCCACCATGCATGGCTTGTATTATTTTATTCTGTATTGCATTAATTTTTCTTTGATTTTGTTTATATCTTGCCTTTTGTTGGCTTTAATGTTAGATGTTTTATTTTTATTTTTTTAGATATTTGAGGTGTATCATTGGGTTGTTTGTATGTTGACTTTCTGTTTTTCTTATGTGGATACTCAGTGCTATAAGTTTTTCTCTCGAAAGTGTCCCATAGATTTTGGTACACTGTGTCTTTATTTTCATTTAATTAATTTTTTTAAATTTCCCCTCTTATTTCTTTTCTGATCCAGTCCTGATTCAAGAGTGTATCATTCAGTCTCTATGTATTTATAGAACGTTTTGTCTTTCTGTTGTTGGTCTCTAGTTTCTTTCTTTTGTAACCTGAAAGGTACAGAGAATTGTATCACATCTTTTAAATTTATAGGTGCCTGCTTTGTGGCCCAGGATGTGTTCTATTTTGGAGAAAGTTCTATGGGAAGCTGAAAATAATATATTCAGGTGTTGCGTTGCTAGTTGAAGTATTCTGTACATGTCTATTAGGTCCATTTGATTTATAGTATTCTTTATGTCTGAAGTGTTCTTACTCATCTAATGTCCGGAAGATCAGTTTTGATGCATGAGCTCTGTGTTGAATTCTACCAATATTACTGTATTTGGGTCTATTTGAGATCTGATGTTACAAAGATTTTTCTTTTTACAAATGTGGGTTAGTGCACCCACATTTGAGGCATACATGTTTATTATTATTATATCTTATTGTTAGACTGTTTCTTTTATTAATAAAAAGTTTCTTTGTCACTTTTGATGTGTTTTAGTCAAAGTCAGTTTTGTTGGATATGAGCATTGCTACTCCTTCTTTTGCTTCTCTCTAGTTACATGGAATTACTTTTTTATCTTTTTACCTCTAGCATATAGGTATATTTTACAGTAAGTTGAGATTCTTGCAAGCAGCATATAGTTGGATTATGTGTTTTTAATCCATATTGCCAGTCTATGTCATTTGATTGAATAGTCAAGTCTTTTTTAAATAATAAATGTTATTATTAAAATATAATTTTTGTTTTCTGCCATTTTGTGTTCTATATTCTGTTAGATAGAGTTATTTCTCCTTTGCTTAACTGCCCACAAGGTAGAGTTTGCCTATTCTCTAGTTCTAGTTTTTTTTCCTTCTTTATGATTCTTTAAGTATTCTTTAAGTATTTTCTAAAGTGCTGACTTGGTAGTTATGAATTTTCATTTAAGTTTCTGCTTATCTTGGAACATTTTTATCTACCAATTTCTGTTTTAACAAAGTCTTCTGTATGTCTTCTGTATTATGCTTTTTTGTTTGAAAAATTTCTCTGAAATTATTTCTCGGATGAGATTACTAATGCCCTTGGTTTGTGTTACTAGACCTTCCTCAATGTCTTTTATCTGCAAGCTGAGGAATTTTGTATTGTACCATATTTGTTGGTTGTTTAACTTGTGTTGTAGTGCTTTCTGTATACTGTTGACTATATTTTCAATTTTGAATGAACTGTCTGCCAAGATTAAAACTCTGTTTTCTATGTGGTCTGGTTTCTATGTGGTTTGTTTCTATTGCTATCTTCAATTTGTTTAATGACTCCTCCATTTTGTTCAAAGCTTCTTTTTAGTTCTTTCTTAAAGCTTCAATTTATTTCTTCCCTTCTTATACATTTTCTTTGAGGCCTTTCATCATATTGAAGATCAACATTTTGAATTTTTCTTCTTGCATTTTCTACAGATCAATTTTGCTGGTCTACCTTGTTGTTGAGTTGAGGGAGTTTATCCCTTATTTCTTCACTGTTTCATTCTCATGCTTTCAGAATTTTTAAGTTTGTTTCTGTTTTCTTGGCATTTTATTCATCTGTGTGTATGAGTCATGTTTATTTTGTTATCTATTTAGAAAGTCTATGATGGGGAGCATATATATTTGCCTCTACCAATTTGACTAATATAATCAAATTTTTGAGTTTGTTCCCCAGAGCCTAATTAACTAGATATAGTTCTTAGTGCAAGAAAACAGGAATATGTGATTTTCTGTTAGCTGATCTGCTCTCTAGGCCCAAACTCCAAAGGGCTAGAGACTATGATGTTTTGTTTAGAGCCTGTGGATTGTTGGATAGGACTTAGTGTACCTCAGAAACCATGGCGTTCTGCTGACTGTGAGCCTGTGACATTACAGAATGTTGATTGCCAGCCTCTGTGCTCTGTAGGTTTAGGCTCAGCTAAGCCAGCTATTGCTATGTTTCAAGCTTGTGGCCTGGCTTTCTGAGCTTTGCAGGCCCCTGGAACACCACTCCTGATCTGCTTCTTATGATTACATAAAGTACTTTTATTCACCAGCATGTATGCATGCCAGGCACAGAGTTTTCCAGCAGAAAGAGTATTTAGTTTTCAGCTTTTTGCTGCCAACAAAAGGCCCCTGGACTTTTGGCCCAGTTTGGCCAAGATGGCACTGCTATTGTTCCCTACCCAAGTGCCAATGTTTGGCAGGGAGATTACACATTTCTAAACCAGCAGATAGGATGGTTTAGTTCCTTAGCCCCAGGGATATAACTGCTATCTTGAGTGGCCACAGTCATAGTAGCCTTTGCTAGACTCTTATACATGTGTTTACAGTAACTAAGCACTGCCAGGTGCATTTTTACTGCTTTCTGAGCCTACAATATAAAATGCTGAGCTAAATCCCTGAGACACCTCAGGTGAGTCTCTTAATGAGATCCTTAAAGACTCTACAATTGCTTGGCCAACTGTGAAAATGCAGCTTCATTCCAGAATGTCTTTAGGGACTATCTGCTAATTTATGTTTTTATTGTGTTCAATAGTAGTCTTTACCTCATCTCTACAGGGGTTATTTATAAAGTCTCAGACCCCCATGAGTCTATTTCATTGCCAAGATGATTCCTGTGTCTGCGTAGAGTGGTCTTCAGCTGGAATGGCTTGTTAATTTATGGTCTTGGTGAGAGCTATGCTGGAGAGCTGCTGAAAGATATGGGTTTACCCACAGCTACAAGTTCTGGCTTGAGTGTCTGGTCTGCCAGGTCCCTTTTGAGCAAGGTGCTAAATGTTGACCACTTTAGATATCTGTCTGTAGTTGCCTACCTCATAATAATCTAGTTTTTTTATTTATTTATTTTCTGGAGGTGTCTAGTAGCCACAGTGTTTGTAGCTGGGTAACCTGGCCAAGATAGAACCACAGTCTCCACTGTGGGTCTCAGTATACCAGGTGAGATATTGAGTGTTCCTTACATTCTCTGTTCTTTCTTCTACTTCTGATTCTGCTACTTTTCACTTTTGTTTTTAATTCAATTTTTTTTTTTTTTTTTACTGCTTTTCTTCCCTTGTCAAGAATCAGTCTTCTTGGTGCTTGACTTCCAAGTCTCAGAATGCCTGAATCCTGCTGCCTCCCTCTAAGTCACTAATTTTCTCCTCTCTTGTTTATAATATACTTATTATTTTATGAGTCAGTGAATAAACGCGGCCAAGGTGAGTTTTTTCTTTGTTATTGGAATGGACTTATTGAAACTTTGTATAAGACAAAATAATTCTAAGCATTTCAGAAAGACACTTAAGTAAACAAATATAAAAAGTATAAAGAAAATATCTAACTATATGATGAATATTTTTCAGAAAAATGAAAACCACTTTTACAGAGAATTTATTTATTAATTAAATTTCTATATCACTAGATTTTGTAGCTACAAGCAAAATATCAGTAATATTCAAGGAAACTTCACAAATTGAAAGTTAAGTTTGAAAATGTACATGAAAAGTTGCTAAATGAAGATGATTTATTTAATTCATAGCTGTTAGAGCATCTTAAAATTTTACAGTCAAAAAGTTAGAATCTCAGACTTGTAAGTCTTGGTTCTCAACATCCTTGTTTTCCTAAAAAATGTGAATGGTCTAAGGAATGTTTGTGATAAGAGAAAAAATCTAAAATGTTCTTAATTTATTTAAAAAGGTTGTATAAAGGAGAAAAAAGAGATAAGAAAGTTAATCAGTTTAAAACTGTGAGCTGAAAAAAGACGTTTACACTATTGTATTGTCTCATCATGACATCTGAAACACCAGTACATTGAGTTTCCAAGCCTTACTCATCCAGAAGTAGCAATTATTTCTCTCCTTAGGAACTTTCTTTCCCAAAGGTTTTCTTCTCTATATTATGTACTACCTCTAATCTGTGAGCCAAAGTAGAGGTGTGTGTGTGTGTGTGTGTGTGTGTGTGTGTGTGTGTATAAGTAGGGATTGAACACAGGGGATTTCAATCTCTGAGCTACACTCCCAGACCTATTTTATTTTTTATTTTGAAATGAGGTCTCACTAAATTGCTGAGGGTCTAATTTGTGAGGCTGGCCTTGAACCTCAAATCCTTCTGTTTCAGCAACCCCTGTATGATGATTTCAAGTGTGTGTCACCATGCCACCTGCCACTGTAGGTTTTATTTATTTATTTATTTATTTATTTATTTTTATTTGTTTGTTTGTTTGTTTGATGTACTGGGGATGGAACCCATGGGCCATTATACCACAGTGATACACTCCCAGCCCTATTTTTTTCTTTATTTTGAAACAGGGTCTCACTGAGTTGCAAAGGACCTCACTAAGCAGCTGAGGCTCGCTGCAAACTGAGTCCTCTTGTCCCAACCTCCTGAAAGTTAAAAAAAAATATATGATTTACTTTTTCAACCCTTCATTATAAAAATGTTCTTATCTATTTGTCCAGCTCACATTTTTTTTCCAGCTGCTATCTAGATTTGCTGATGAAACTTGCAGAAATTTGTTCCAGACTTGGTTCTTTTATTGACTAGCATTTGTTGCATTTTTGAGGTAAATAAGCCATTGTATTTCAGATACATCTCAGTGTGAAGAGTTTTGGTTTAACATTTTCTTGGGAAAAATAATCATCAAAATTCATATTTGTTAATATTACATTTATATCCCAAGTAAAATAACAAGCATTTTTAGCCCAATTCAGATTTTTAAATTAACACCAAAAAATAATTTGTTTCAATATTGTTCAGTATTTGCTATTTTAGGACAAAGCAAGTTATATCCTTTAAGGTTATTTTAGTTGATCAATGAAGTGAAACAATTTGCTAACCACACAAACAACATTCTATTTATCACTGTGACTGGCATAAATGCTTAAGGGTCAGTGTACTATGTACTTTGATACAAAGGGCAATTTTCTTATGAAGATCTTACTTTCCAGTTTCCTTTTTATATGTCAACAAAAATTATTTTACATCATGTCAAGAAGGTTATAAGTGAATAGATGTCAGCTTATTTGGCTTCATTTAATTATGGCTATTGAGTCCTTCCTGAAGATACATGATGATGTCTGTCAACATATTTATGAATCATTCCCATCTAATTTACAAACCTTCTATTGCCCAGATGGCTAAACACATCCAATTATCTTGACTTATTAGCTCTATTTTAGATGTCAGAGATTTTTGACCTTTGTAAAAATTAAGCAGAGTCATCTTTGTCCTCTCTAATTTGAATGTTTTGAGTGTACATTTATGTGCGTACTTAGGCTAATAAAATTATTATAACCAACTTACTTCAGTAAAAATGAAAAAAATGAAATTCATATTTGACTCAAATCATTTTGCCAGAAAGTGACCTGGACTGAATACATTATGTTAATCTACAGTAAATATCCTAGTACTGAATGCTTTGATTATTTTGAATCATGAAGCAACATGAAAACATTAAAGAAGTTGCATGTTAGATATATTTCTAGTCTTATTGTAGTCAGATGCTTCTCGCACTTGAAAAATAGTTTCTATTTAAGTTTTCTAGCAATTATTTTTCACATTTGTCATTAACAATATTTAAGTAATTAAATTTCTACTTGTTCTATGTAAAACTATTCAGAATTGCCCCCTGTGGTGTACCAATTTAGGATTGTTATATGTAGAGAATTTTGAAAAATGATTGCACAGATATATCTTACTTCTGTAATATATCCTTTAGCCTATCCAGCTATTTATTTATCAACAATCTCATTTAATTATAGATATACCTGGTTATGGAAACAGATAGAAAAGTATCTGAATGTATATTCATCAATAGCCTCAAAGATACCACTGCTATGAAACAACTCTACACAATGACAGAGGAGCATGGCCAGTATGCTGTTTTACTGTTTAGTTATTTATGTCTTCAGTAATGAAGAGTTAACCAGTAAAATGAATCTTTATAGTTGCTTCTGGAGAAGTGAACATATAAACAATCTTCTAAGAAACAAAAGACCTCAATCTCATTAAAAGAATGAAGGTAGAAAATAAACTACAATCAAACATGTGGGTACAATTTCTAGAAATTTAATATAGCAATGCATTTTATTTGTAGACAGATTAAGTACTTATGTCAGTGCTGGTCAAACTGTCTTTTTTTCAGCTAACTTAATTCTGCAAATTTGACTCCCTTCATCTTCAATCCCAGTATCACACGGGAAAAAAAAAAACAGCCAATTTCAGAAAGTAAAAGGTTGTATTATTTTTTCTATATGTGGAAGCTAGAAAAAACAGAAAATTTGGAAAAGAAAGGGATGTTGAATAAATGAGGAAATATTGCAGTAAAAATAGTGAAAAAAATTAGGTGTAGGTGGAAGAAAGGAAGAGATGGATAAAGAAAAAGTTTAAATAATGTTATGTACACATGAAATTATCAACAACAATGTAAGTAATATGTACATGGAGAGAGAAGGAATGGTGGGGTGGGATTCAGAGGAAGATACACCAAGTGCTGCCTCTGTGTATGTTTCCATCATTCTGAAACAAATTATAATCTATAATTACAGTGCACCAGTAAAAGTATATTAAAAATAAAAGTGTAAACATCAATTTAAAGGAATATAATAAAATATAACTTACATGATTTTCGGAGTCATTTGTATATTTGTTAAAAGAAATTCAATATTTAAAGCAACATAAATCATCTAAAATGATATCCTTACTAAATGACTAATTATATTTAAAATAGAGTTAGAACACAAAGAGAACAATTTATTAGAAGGGTATTGTAATGGATATGTAGAAATAGGAAGTAAATAAATTTAAATCTACATCTAAGAATTCTAGGTGACCAAAACTGTTATCTAGACACAGGTGGCTGTTTTCTCAGGAGAATATTTTATAATAGCTTTTAAATGAGGAAATGGGAATCATCAGTTTTAGATACTTTTGAAATCTCATAGTGTGAAAGCCTTCATACATCATAACTGAAATAATTGAAAGTGATTAATAAACGTCATTGACCTAAATGAGTTGCCAGATGTATCTGATACTCAAGTGAACAGTAGAAAAAATGTAAAATAAGCTGAGAAAATGTTTCATAACAGTTTGTGACAATTTGTGCTAAATCATAGGAATGATTATGATTTTCAAAAATAATTTTAGAAGTGAGAGTTGTTTATTTTGAAATTATAAGAAAGTATTATAGTTTGGCCAGTGAATGATTACAGTTTTTTTAAGTCTGAAAGCAAAACTAAAGCAACAATAAATTTAAACAAAATATGACAAATACTTTAAGTTAACAAAGAATAAAATATATACGAGCTCTATTTAAAGAAAGTAGTATACTTAAAAATAATTATTATGTAAAATTTTATGTGTTTTCTGAGAAAGTTTTAGAAACAGATAACATACTAGATTTTAATTTTAGAGTTAATTGCTTACTTAATTAAAAAGATAGGCCATGTCATTAAGTAATCAGTATTTAAGTTAAACTTTAAAAAATAATATTTAAATAACTAGTTTTTATTTTCTGATTATAATGCCAATCCTGAGAAATAACACAGTACTTTAATATGTCCATGAAGAATAGTTTAAATAGAAACTGTGTAGCCTCGCCACAAAAAATCATAGTAAAACTATATTTTAAATACCTTCATTTTATTAGTCAGATTAATTTAATACTCAAACCAAATAAATGATGAATCTTCATACTACTCAATTTCAGAAAAGATTCAATATTAGACAGGCATGGTGGTGCACACTTGTAAGATTTTATATTTTATTTTATTTTAAGTAATGTGTATTTTTATTTTTTATTTTTATTTTTATGTGGATCATATTGAAAATGGCATATTTTCAGACTGTGCTTATGCCCCCCTCTTCCCCTTCCCCCCTCCAAATAATGAGTGTCCAGATTAACCATGCTACATTCATACTTTTACACATATTTGAATGTAGGTCCTCCATTAATCAACCTCAGCCTATTTTCTCTCCTACCCTTCCATTATATCTTTGCTGAGGTTTCCCCTTTATTATCTGGAGTCCCTCTGGTCTTCCTAATACTCCCTAGTTTGAGCATATTAGAAAAACATATGTCCCTTTTCTTTTTGTGCTTGGCTGATTTCACTTAACATATGTTCTACAGGACTTTCTATCTTCTTGCAAATGACATGATTTTGTTCTTCTTTACAGCTGAGTAGAATTCCATTGTGCATATTTCCCATAATTTTGCAATCTATTTTTCTGTTGATGGAGACCTAATTTGGTTCCATATTTTGGCTATTACAAATTGTGCTGCTATGAACATGGGTATGCATATGTTACTGTAGTTCTCTGATTTTAACCCCTTTGGAACAATACCCAGGAGTGGTATAGCTGGATCATATTTTGGATCCATTCCCAGTTTTCTAAGGAATCTTCACACTGATCTTCATAATAGCTGAATTAGTTTACACTCCCACCAACAGTGTAAAAGAGTTCCTCTTTTCCCACATTCTTGACAGCATTTGTTGTTATTTGATTTCTTTATGCTTGTCACTCTGATTGGGTCTGGATGGATTTGCATCTCTCTAGTGGATAATGATGTTGAACATCTTTTCATGTATCTATTGGCCATTTGCATCTCTTCTTTTTCGAAGTGTCTATTGATTTCAGTTACCTGTTTTTTGATTGAGTTATCTGTTTTACTAGTGTAGAGTATTTTGAGCTCTTTGTATGGATATTAGCCTCTATCAGAGTGGTGGCTGGTAAAGATCTCCCATTCTGTAGGCTTCCTCTTTAGGTTTTTGATAGTTTCCTTTGACGAGAAGAAACTTTAGTTTGATGCCATCTCACTTGTTAATTTTTGCTTTAATTTATTGTGCTTCGGAGGTCTTGTTGAGAAAGTTACTGTCTGTACTTATATGTTGAAATGTTGAGCCAATGCTCTCCTCTAATAACTTCTCAGTCTCTGATCTAATTTCTAAGTATTTGATCCATCTCAAGATGATTCCTGTGCACAATGAGAGGTAAGAATTTAGTTCCATCTTTCTACAAATGGATAGCCAGTTCTCCTACCACCATTTGTTGAAAAAGCTGTCCTTTTTCCAGTGTATGAGTTTGGCCCCTTTTTCAAAGAACAATTGAGTATACATGTGTGGTTTTGTTTCTTTATCTTATATTCTATTCCACTTTTCTGTATACCTGTTGCTGTGCTAATACCATGCTATTTTTACTACTATTGATTTGTAGTATAATTTTAAGTCAGGGATTGTGATGCCTTCTGCATGGTTCTTATTGCTGAGAATTGCTTTGGCTATTCTCAGCAGCCCATGGAACCTTCTCCAAAATAGATCACATCCTGGGCCACAAAACATGCAACAGCAAATTCAAAAGATGTAATATAATTCCCTGCATTTTTTCAGATCACAAAAGAATGAAAGTGAAATTCAACAACAGAAAGACCAAAATAAACTGTTTAAATACATGGAGATTGAACAATACACTATTGAATGATGAGTGGATATGATCAGAAATAAGGGAAGAAATAAAATTTTTTTCTGGAATTAAATGATAATAAAGACACAACTTACCAAAATCTAGGAAACACTTTGAAGGCAGTGTTGAGAGGAAAGTTCATAGCATTGAGTGCCCACATAAGAAGAACAGAGAGTTGCCAAGGAAACAACCTAATGACACATCTCAAGGATCTAGAAAGCCTTCAATAGTCTAACCTCAAAGCCAGCAGAAGGTGGGAAATAATTAAAACCAGAGAAGAAATAAATGAAATAGAGAACAAAAAATATTCAAAGAATCAACAAAACAAAAAGCTGGTTCTTTGAAAAGATGAATAGAATTGATAAACCCCTGGCCAACATAACCAAAAGAAAGAGAGAATCAACTCAAATTATTAAATTTAGAAATAAAAATTTCTAAGACTTCGCCACAGACAGTGAGGAATTTCAAAGGATTATCAAAAATTATTTTGAATATTTATACTCCAATAGATTGGGAAACATGGAAAAATCAATAAATTTCTAAGCATATAACCTACCTAAATTGAACCAAGAGGACATAGCAAGCCTAAATCAACCAATAGCAAACAAAGACATAAAAATGGCAGCAAAAAATTATTCCATCAAAGAAAAGGCCAGGCCCTGACAGGTTTCAAGATAAATTTTACAGAAACTACAATTTAAAAAAAAATGAATCTCAATACTTCACAGCTTGTTTTCTTCACAATTGAAAGAGATGGAATTATCCCAAATTTCTTCTATAAGGCCAGTATCATATTAATCCCAAAACCAAATAAAGATGCCTCAAGAAAGAAAATTTACAGACCAATATTCTTGATGAACACAGATGCAAAAATTATAAACAAAATACTAGCTATATGCATTTTAAACCATATCAAGAGAATTATATACCATGACCAAATTGGTTTCTTCCCAGAAAAGCAAGGCTGGTTTAACATACACAAATCAGTACATGGTATTCACCACATAAATAGAAACACCACATGATCATATCAATAGACGATTAAAAAGTATTTTACAAAATCCAACATTCATTCATGTTAAAAACACAGCAGAAAATTGGAATAGAAGGAACATAGTTCAACATCATTAAGGCAATATACAATAAACCCAAAGCCAAAATGATATTGAATGGGGAAAAATGTAAGTATTTTCTCTAAAATGAGGAACAAGATAAGGATGCCCACTATCACCACTCCTTTTCAATAAAGTCTTTGAGACTCTTGCCACAGCAATAAGAAAAGACAAGAAAATCTAAGAAATTTGAATGAGATGAGAAGAATTAAAACTATCCTTATTTGCAGATGACATGATCCTTTATCTTGAAGACCCAGATAACTCATTCAAGAGACTACTGGAGCTGATTAACCAATTCAGCAAAGCTGCAGGGTACAAAATCAATCTAAAGAAATCAGTTGCTTTTCTATATGCCACCAATGAATCCACAATGAAAGAAATAAAACAATTCCATTCATAATAACCTCAAAACCAATAAAATACCTAGGAATAAACCTAACCAAAACCATAAAAAACCTCAACTGGAAATTTTTCAGAAAAATCTTATTATCTGTTAATTTAAAAATATTTAATTTTTACCTACTAGTTTACTATGTGCCACAAAAAAGTGACACACAAATTTCTGTCATTGTGCTACTTACATCGCATTTGGACATGGTAGAAAATGAACAATAAAGTATATAGGATGTTACATAGTGAAATATAAAACATATGACAGGTGGGGTGGTACATGCCTGTAATGCTGGTACTTGGAAGGCTGACAAAAGAGGATGGTTGGTTTACAGCCAACTCCAGCAACTTACACCATTTGCAAATTAGTAAGACCATTTCAAAATAAAAAATAAAATAGAGCTTGAAGTGTAGCTAAGAGGTAAAATACTCCCTTGTTCAGGTTCAATTCCTACTACCACTAAAATTTAAAAAGAGAAATATAAAATGCATCTTTTTTGTATGACCTCACTATGTATAAATAAACATATGCTATATATTTTATATAAAATTAATATTAAAATTATTTATTTTGGTCAAGCAATGCTATACTTTTACTCTTCAAATTAATATAATGTGATAAACAGATCTGAATTGAATGTAGTCTACAGAAACAAGTCTACAGAAACAGCTGGTATACTGGTTTTGTTGAAATATTTATTCATATAGAACTTTAAGAAATATCTGAGGGTAAAAATGAATGTGATACAGGAGGCTGTTCTATAATTTTTCGTCTTGAAATTTTACCTAGCTATTAGGGGGCAATCAAAATGAGTATAGCATATTTTTGTCTTACACATGTGCCAAAGGAAATAAGAATTGTGAATAAAATATAAAATCTCTACATATGATTGTATATATCTAAAACTGTATCAACCAAAGGATAAGATCTAATTCTCCTTTTCTTTGCCATAAGACCATCACATTTATTCAGATCTATGAAGGTCCAGATCTGCTAATCACAAAATCACAGCCATTATAGCCAAGCCAATCATTCCAGGAGAAATACAGTTTTCTGTTTGGGATCATATATTTGAGCTACAGAAACACTTACTGTGTTTTGTATCAAAGCACTGCTTAAACATTTTTTTAAATCTTCTATGTACCATATTATGTAATTTTTAATTTTTCTTCCTTTTCAACCATGATGTTGTTTATTTCATGTTTTAACTTAAATTTCCTGACTAAAATTTTAATTCCCAATTAAATGTTTAATAAAAGTGGCAAGGGCATATATTATTATTATGTTTCTAAATTAAGGATGAAACATTATAGTCTTTAACCATTAGAAAACTTGTCTATTGTGGATTCTTGGTTATTGTCTCTTATCTCAGTTCTATTCTGCACTCTGTGTCAGGTAGAAACTGGTTCCACCTCACTAAAAAATGCCCTGTTCCAGATGGCCCTGCTGAAATGACATGCATCCTTTATGTGCTTGTTTCACATATATTTACATTTTTTTTTCTATTCTATTCCAACCTCCATCTCATCTGCTGCCATTCTTCAACATAGCTGCCCACATCTCTCAATGGCAGGTAATATTTTGTCAGCTTTCTATTATTATTTGAAGGTAATATTTGTAATGATATTTTGTTGTCTTATTTATCATGTTAAAACCAACCAGGCTGTCATATCTCCTTTGGCATGTCATTTTTATGATGTATTTCCCCAGAAACTCACTCTCATGTCATGGCCTGCTGTGAACAAAAAATAATTTCTATGATTTCTGACTCGCAAAGATTCTACTTCTGTTTACTTTATTCTGCATTATCAACTTGCACCTAAGGTAATATGCGAATGATTTATATTTTCTCATAGAATGTTTCAACATTGATTTAACTAAGAAGGCTACAAGAATATTACTATTAAACTGATAGAATGGTTGATAAGAGCTGGGAATGTTGGTGTATGCTTGTAATTCCAGTATTTGAAAAGCTAAAACAGAGGGATTACAGGTTCAAAGCCAGCGTTGGCAACTTAGTGAGGATCCCAGCAAACCATGTAGACCCTGTTTCCAAATAAGGAAAAAGTTGGATTGAAGGTGTAGGTCAGATGTAGAATGACTCTGGGCTCAATCTCTAGTACAGTTAAAAAATGACTGATAGGAGCAGAAGTTACCACAGAAATATAATCAGTAGAGAGACATAACAAAACATCCGACACAAATGGAAATGCACATACATACATATTCTAAATTTTGATTTGATGAATATAATGGGTCAATGAAAGTTGACATCAATAGTCCTTACAACACATGCAGAACTCATAAGTATTTGTCACAATGTGGTAAAACTTAAATTTTGACAATTGTTGTTTCAAAGGGGAAAATTTAATCTGATATCAATTTATTTTAGAAAAAAAATAATGTACTAGTATAAGAATTGTCTCCCCTATGGTACTCCATCATGAGTCATCAAATAAATTTGCTTTAACAATTAAAATAAATGTCCATTAAAATGTAAGTACATAATCTGTACATTTTGAATGAATGCACTCACATCATATTCTGAATTAATAGGCCAATTTTAAGAAAAGAAATGTATTCTTATTCCAGAATATGGTATTTCCAAAATGGAAATGCAGGAATGATGATTAGGTTAACTCTTGTTTTGAAAAAATAAAATGTTTCTTATCCTTATAACTGGTAGTTACATTTGCCAAACTTTCAGGCACGTTTTGCTATGGTGTGAATATAATTTTCACCCTCAGAAATTTGGTTGACATTGTCACAGTATGAAAGACGGTGGGAAGATTAAGAAGTGATTAGGTGAAGTTAGTTACAATTAAATAATACCAAGAAGGTTATTATAAAGGGAGGCCGCCCTGGCTATCTTTGTTTCTTTTCTCTATAAATTACCAAGTTAAGTTTCCAACATTTTGTTTTATAAACAAAAAAATGTACTAACATAAAACGTTGCTACTGAGAACTCCTTAGGGTTAATTACATAGTCATCCTTACAACATTGATATAAGTGGCGACAATAAAGATTTCCTTGGTAATGTTTCAGATGGAAATGATGAATATTTTATAGATAACTGAAATAGTCATCCTTGTAGACAGCTTCAATAAAAAATACAAAACACAGGCACTAAAAACATATCTTCATTTTCTCCATGCCCTAGAACCTTGCAAAAGTCTAAATTAGAGTGATGAATTAGGATATGTGGTAAAAGAGATATTGAAGCATCACACCACACAGATTATTCCAGGGCTGCTTTTAGCTGCAAACAGTGAGACACAGAAAGAAGCAAATCAGTAAGTAAAGGTAGAATTTTACATTAAAAGTGAAGTAGAGCATAAACATTTGGAAAATATTCAGCCTGGCCATGTAAAGAGTAAAACTGTTGGCAAGTGTGCAGCCCAGAAGTCATTTGCTAAATAGATTAGCACGATTGGAAAGAAGTTAGGTGGTTTTCATCAGGTCAATGAGAAAAGGGTTCCCCAAGAAATTTTGGAGATTTTTGATACTGTCCTTGAAATTCCAGTCCCAGAATATTAGGGCATTGATGAAATGAAGAGCTCACTGGGATGCCTTGGGCCTCTGCTTCCCACATTATGGCTCACTGTTCCATGACCACTCCAGCTGTGGCTTGAGTGGACTTGGGTGTGGCTTGGACCACAGTTCTGTTGCCCCATTCCCAATATGCTAATTATGGAAAAGTACAGCATTCAAGGGTTGTGGTAAAGAGAGGGCTTCTTTCACCTATATATATATATATTTTTTTTTTTTTGGTGTTACTGGAGATGGAACCCAGGGACTTTTATACCTCTGGGCTATACTCCCAGTCCTATTTTATAATTTATTTGGAAACAAGTTCTCACTAAGTTGCTGAGAGCCTCACTAAGTACCTAAGGCTGGTGTCGAACCTGTGAAATTCTCCTGTCTCAGCCTCCCAAGCACTGGGATTACAAGCGTGCGCCATCACGCCTGCTCACCTAATCTTTATGAAAAGAATGAAATCTCAGAACTCAGATAGAATCCTGTCAAAGGAGCAGGGCCACCAATGAGTCTCCAGAAATGCATACTCACCTGCAGTGTGCAAGACCATGATAGACACCAATGTGCAATTTTAACTTAACAAAGCTGAAATGTGGACCCAAACCAACTAGGAGTTAGGGGTAGGACTACCTGATATTTATGTACCCCAAACCTGCCAGTGTGCCTAGGAAGTAGCATATAAAGGAGTGATTATATTCAATCTTTAAACTTGGAGTCTACTTTGTTGCATTTCAGGTTTCCCTGAAGACTGCATTTTTTCTCATATTTTCTTTATGAAATGGAAATGTGTACCCTCTGCTTGTCCCACCATTGCATATTTGGGAGTAGATAACTTGTTTAAATTTCATGACCTCTCAACTGGACTTTTGGCTTTTAATTTGGTTTTAGAACAAGTAAAGTGTTTTGGAACTATGGGGATGGCAAGGTTGTATTTCGCATATCAGTTTTGGGGGATCAGAGAAAGAATGCTGTGGTTTGACTTAGTTTGTTATTTACTCCTGTTAAATTTAATGCTATTGTAACACTGCTGAGAAGTGGTGGGAACTTTAAGACATGAGTAGGTCATTGAGATAAATTAATATAGTTTTTTGTGGGACTAAATTAGTTACTGGAATACCAGATATTGTTATGTAGCACTGTTAAGCTTTATTTTCTGTCTCTTCCATGTATAAACTCTCACTCATCCATGTTCCACTATGAGTTGAAATGCAGAAAGCCCTCATGAGAAGTGTAGGAGAAGCTAAAGAATGTCTTGGACTTCCAGAAACAACAGTAAATAAACTTTTATTAACTTAATAAGTTGCCTAGTCATAGGTATATTCTGTATCAATGAAAAATGGGGTTAAGACAGGAAATTGTATTATTTATTCTCTGTTGTCCTACAAAATTAGTTTCTCATAGCTGTTTATGCATATATTTTCAAAAGTACACTGAACTATCAACTAGTTTTGCAGTCAGGACACAGGATCATGATAAGTGCTGGATAATTGCTTAATGTATACTCATTGGGAGAAAGAGCAATTGTTTCTATCACTTTGCATCAACTTGTAGGAACTTTTGTTTGCCTTTCATGTTATTATGGTATAATTTGGTAAGCCTTGCTGTGATTTTAAGATTTAGAAATCTTACTTTATTAAAAAGTAATGTAAATTAAAGGGATATAATTTTATGACATTACTACTAGGTATAAATAATTTTAAAGTATTTATGTTTGAAATGTCATCATTCCATTTTTGTTTGGGTTTAGAGCAAATCCATAAGCTGCATGTGCTTGACTCCTGAAAATTAAGGTCTGTCAAATTCTTGTGCTTCAAGATTCTGGATTGGCTAGGACGATGCTGGTGTGGCAATGGAATAAGGCCTACTGATATGATTGTTTCATGAAAATGTTAACTTGTGATGCTTCCTTGGGCCTCTTTATTATTTTCTTTCAACCCAAACATCTTATATCCCATTTATTTGGAAAAAATATGGATATTTTATTATATGACCACTGGATATGAGTTGTAAGTACCATTTCTTAGAATTGCATCGGTATGTCTGCGCTCACCTATTTTATTCACATAAATATGTGTTTTTTTGTATTTTTGTTTTTTTTTTTGGTGGTACTGGGGTTCCTGGAAGCTCTTCTATCTCCGGACTACACTCCCAGACCTATTTTTACATTTTTATTTGGAAACAGGGTCTCCTAAGCCAGCGCGCGAGCGGCTGGCTTCGAACCTGCGCGATCCTCCTGTCTCTGCCTCCCAAGCGCGGGGATTACAAGCGTGCGCCACCACGCCCGGCTAAATATGTGTTTTATGTATAAAATATAACTAACTATGCAAATGTACACAAATGTGCAAACAGATTTATGTGAGCTCCTTTCCAAAGACTGTGTGAAACTTTCTTTATTCAATTCAGTCATATTTTTTTAAATTTTCTCTCATGAATAAACTTGATTATCATTGGAATTGTTAGTTCAATGAAATTTAAATTTTAAACTCCTATTATGCACACTTGTAATTCCAGTACTTAGGAAGCTGAGACAGAAGGATCACAGGTTCACAGCCAGCTTTAGCTACTTATGAGGTCCTCTGCAACTTAGTGACACCCTGTTTCAAACGAAAAAATAAATACATAAAAATAGGGCTGGTTTGTAGCTCAGATTTAGAATGCCCCTGAGTTCAATTCCTAGTACTACAAAAAATAAAAAATTACAAATTTACAGCAACATTAAGGTATGTCTTTTCTTCTTCTTTTTTTTTTTTTTGCCTGAGAGTGTGTGTTTATGTGTATGTGTGTTTGGATTATTGGTAACATGCACAGAAGCAGTATTTATTGACATTTGAATTCAAAAGAAAGATTATTTTTAAATATTACAAATTTTTATTTTTGTGATTTCTGTTTATGAAAAAATAATCAGTACAATCCCAAAATGAGTTTTAGAAGACTATGGTATGACTTCATCTCATAGAAAAGAGTAATGATATCATTTTTACTATTATTAAAAACTTAAACACCAAATAATTACATTTCATGTAAAATGCCTTTCTATAACCATAAGTTTATGCCATCATTGCTTTGCTGTACTAAAATGCATATTTTGTATTTCTTATTTAAATTGGAAGTAATTTAATTAGCACTAAAATAAGCTAGTAGGGAAGAATAAAGAGGAATGGAGAGAGACAAAGACAGTATAGTCATGAAACAGAGAAAGCCACATCGAGAATTAGGACAATTTCTCACTGGTACTAATGGCAAGAATGATTTTAGCACTAGAATTTAAGGTCTCAAATGACTCCTCAAGATCATAATCCATTTGTTACTTTATTAGAGGTACTAGATTAAGAGCAAAATACCAGAATATATCTTTGTTTTGATTAATCTCCTAATATTATAGTGTTTAAGTTTCTTATAAAAGGGCTTTGAACAAAGTGGACAGGCAGGAGTTATCTCCAAAACAAACAAAAGTACCTCACTATGATTAAAATCTCTCAAATCCCATTTTTATTTCCTTTAAGAATCTAGAGTAAACTTGTGCACTTTAAAGGAAGGTTTAGACAGCACATTTGTTCTTCAAATTAAGTAAATTAGAAAATTTCTCACTTTAAAAAATTTTACATATACTAGGAAAGTTTTATTCCTTTTTTTGACTGTATTGGTGCATTACAGCCTCACATATAAGTCATGTTGACAAAGACATAAATGCACACAGCACTTGGTGCCCTGCCCCCTGACTCCTCATTACCCTCTTTTTCAAATCAAAGTACCCAGATTAACATTGGTATATTCACATGTATACACAGAGCAGATGGAAGTTTTCAATTAAGTGTTTTGCCAGCATTTTCCATACAAATTATGAATTTTCTGCTGATACCTCTCAGGAGATATTTATTTTAATTTAGGTCCTATGTGTCATGTTATATATTTTTAAATTTTACATTAAAGCTAATAGATCATCTTGAAAAATACTTATTCCCACTGTATGTTTAATATACATATATGTATATAAAATATAATGTTAAAATCAATAATTATCCTCTATAGATATTCTGATATGGACAATCAGAATGGCATAAACCTTTTCTTGATTAAAAAAAAGGATACAGGAAGAAAAACTTGATTTTTCCTTTAAGCCTGAGACTGATTTCTATAACTGTTAAAATTAAACATAATAATTGGCCTTAAAACTAAATATAGAGCCGGGCACGCTTCTTATCCCAGCATTCAGGAGGCAGAGACAGGAGGATTTTGGTTCTCTGACAACCTCAGCTACTTGGCGAGGCACTTTGCAACACAGTAAGATCTGTTTCAAAAATAAAGAATAAAAAATGGAGCTGGGAGTGTAACACAGAGGTACAATGTCCCTGGGTTCTATCCTCAGTACCGCAAAATATAAAATAAAATAAAACTAAATATAAGTAATTGAAAATACTTTATAGTATATTCTCCTTTCTGATTATAGAAGCCAATCAGAAAAGAAATAGAAAGTGTTAATTCAACATACCTAAACATAGACTATGCCCATGACAGGGTAGTGGGAGAGGATAAACAGTTCAGAGTAGGAATGTAAGTCATGTAAGAGTCAGATTCGGCTCTGATGTACATGTCAACTATTTCAGAGTTTTTCCTGGCCTTCTTTAATTGTAAAAAAAAAAATGATTAAAGTAAATAATTTATTATTTAGAGATTTTATTCCTATTAAGTAAAGCAGTATTATAAGGACAAAGACAGCTTATTTTGCAAATGGTCTCAGGAAGCACTGCTTAAGGAAAATGGAAGAGAAAAGAGAAGGAAGGAAGGAAGGAAGGAAGGAAGGAAGGAAGGAAGGAAAAATCTCCTCCTCCTCCTCCTCCTCCTCCTCCTTCTTCTCCTTCCTTTTCCTTTTTTGTGGTAATGGGAATGGAACACAGGGACATTTTACTTTTCAGCTATACCCCCAGCCATATTTTATTCTTTTATTATGTAACAGGTTCTCACTAAATTGTGAAGGGCCTTAACCAAATATTGTTTAAGCTGGTCACAAATTTTGATCATCCTATCTTAACCTCCCAAGTACTGAGATTACAGGCATGTGGCACAACACCCAGGTTTTTGTTTGTTTGTTTGTTTATTTATTTATTTATTTTGCTTTTTTTTGTGGGTCTGAGGATGGAACTCAGGGGCATTCGACCTCTGAGCTACACCCCCTGCCTTATTCTTTATTCTTTAATTTGAAACAGGGTCTCACTAAGTTGTGAAGGGCCTCACTAAGTAGCTGAGGCTGTCCAGGAGTGATTCTCCAGTCTCAGCCTCCCAAATGCTGGGATTACAAGCTTGTGTCACCACGCCTGGCTTATTTTTGCTTTTTTTTTTTTTTTTGGTGGTACCGGGGTTCCCGGAAGCCCTTCTACCTCCGGGCTACACTCCCAGACCTCTTTTTACATTTTATATTTGGAAACAGGGTCTCCTAAACCAGCGCTCGCAGCTGGCTTCGAACCTGCGCGATCCTCCTGTCTCTGCCTCCCAAGCGCGGGGATCACAAGCGTGCACCACCACGCCCGGCTTATTTTTGCTTTTTAAAAATAAATGTTGTTACATTTATCTAAGGTATACAAGATGTCATTATGGATCCATGTAGATACCAAACAGTTGCTATAATGAAGCACATTAGTCTATACATTATCTCATAGTTATGTTTTATTTTTTTTTATTTTCTTTAGTGACAATAATAGCTAAAAGGCTACTATCAAAAAGTCAAAATATGCCGGGCGTGGTGGCGCATGCTTGTAATCCCCCGTGCTTGGGAGGCAGAGACAGAAGGATCGGGCAGGTTCGAAGCTAGCCGCGCGCGCTGGCTTAGGAGACCCTGTTTCCAAATAAAAATGTAAAAATAGGTCTGGGAGTAGCCCGGAGGTAGAAGGTCTTCCAGGAACCCCAGTACCACACACACAAGAAAAGTCAAAATATAAAAATACTGCGGAGGGAATTGAGAAAAGTGAATTTTTAAAAATTATTGGAGGGAATGTGGATTGTTGCAGTTATCATGGAAAACAGTATAAGGTTTTTAATAAAATATAGTCGAAATTTATACATTGTAACCAGGCAGTGAGTAAAATATTTAGTTAGGTTTTCAAAGTGGTTGTGATTTATATTTTTCTGATAATTAACCATGCTGAGCACTTTTTCATATACATTTTGGAAATTTTATGCTTTATTCGGGAAAAAGCCTATTCAGGTGTTTTGTTGATATAATTGTGTTGTTTGTTCTTTTACTATTAAGTTACATGAATATTTTATACATTTTGAATACTTACCCCCTTATCAGCTATGTGATTTGCTAATATTTTTGCCAATCTGTAGGCTGCCATTTCAATTTGATTATCATTCTCTTTGCTGTATGAAAATTATTTAGTTTGATGTAGTTTCATTTGTTTATTTTTTCTGTAGCCTGAAATTTCAATTTGCTATCCAAAATATCATTGCTAAGGTGAATACCTAAGATTTTTTTTTGTTCTTTTCCAGAAATTTAAAAATACATGATTACATTGACTTCATTTATCCACTTTTTGTCACAATATCAGTCAGAACACTTGGCTGTTAATTGAAAAGTTGGTGATTCAAGCCTATCCAGGGCTATGTTTCTCAGGGCCAATATTTCAAAACAAACAAACAAAAATTCTTTATTAGTAGAACACGTACTCTATTTTTCCACACTGAAAAATACAAAATACAGTAGGCATAGTTTATTTTAAAAGTGACATAAGCCCTGTTTTTGAACAATTTATTTGGGGATGATATTAAATATACTGTAATTTGGTCAATATCAAAGAAGAAATTATTATAGACATATAAACATAGCAAAAAACTTCCCTAAACAGCAATGACTAACAAACAATAATACACACATGTATGTATGTATGTCTTCCCTAAATAGCACATTAACTATAAACTGTAATACATAAATGTATGTAAACATTTATCAAGAACTTAATGTTAGGTTTTCTGTAGAACATAACTTCAATGCAACATAAAACTGGGTAAAATAGATATAGGGATATGTACGAAATATGTAAAATGAATTTATGCATGAATTGACAAAATGAAGTTATATAAAAATATCTTTTGGTCCTTTTTTTTTTCTTTCCCAACAAAATACCTGTGGCTTGAGTAATTTATGAGGCAAATGATACTTTCTTGGTCATACTTCTGGAGGCTGGAATTTCAACAGGATGTCTCTGAGACCTTCTCAGCTTCTGATGACTTGCCTATTATTTCTTGAATCATCAGAAAAAAATAGAAGAGTTATCAGACACATACAGAAGAGAGAAAACACTGAAGTCAACCTTGATATATAACTATCTGCTCTATTGGTAACCAACCCAGTTTAGTAAAATCAACAAGTCACTCTTTCCCACAGGTAATATTAATGTATTCATGAGGGCTTCAGTTCCCATGATCCAAACACTGTCCAATAGTCCCCATTTTCCAACACTGCTACATTAAAGAATTATGCAACAACAATAATTATGGTGAGGACAAGCCATGCTCTAATAACAGCAAGTTGTTCTATGTGAGATTGTTATAATTTGACTAATTTCTATTTTTTCTATTCATGTTTAAGTAAAGCTATCCTATATTTTGAGGGATGTTGAAGCATATGTGAAGTCCTGGGTTTTGCCCAAATGTCACCTAAAATAAAGTCTATATTTTTCAAGAGAAATATTCAAGAGTATATGGTCTTTAGATGAAACGTTTGGTTTACACATTAACTATAAATTGTAATACATAAATGTATGTAAATATTTCTCAAGAACTTAATATTAGGTTTGCTGTAGAACATAACTTCAATGCAACATAAAACAGGGTAAAATATTTTGATACAATGTATCAAAATATTTTTATACACGATAAATTTATAGTGTTAATTTGATAAATTAATCAATCCAGAATATAAGTCTTTCTTCCTGATCATTATGAAATGTATCCAGTATGACAAGAAGAATGTGGTCTTGGCTGTAAACTTCAATTATCACTACATTAACATTGGACCAACCCCCAGGGAGACCAAATGTTTTAAACTGTGACACTCACTCCCCTTTTGGCAATCAGTCTTGGATGGCATAATGAATCACAGTTAATCCCTGAACACGTGGAGCTACAGAAGTTAACTTGCTCAACCATGCCTGTAACAATTCAATTAGCAAATCCCCGTGGATATTCTGTACTTTGGAAAATCTATCCACAGATATTTTTACTAGACCTGTTTTCTAATCATGCTGACCAATATAACTGCTTATACAAGAGAATATTATTGCCCTTGCCAAGAGGAAGGGTGAGGTTTATTAATGATCCCATATGTCTACATTTTTAAATGTCATTTCATGTATGCAATATTGATTACAGTTAACAAAGACTTTAAATCTTTGCTAGAAGTTAGTAGTCAAAGGATACTAGACTGGATTTTATCTAGAATAAATTGTTTTAAAATGTAGGTCATAAATAAGCTAGATTTAGGAATTAAGAAAGCAAAGCTTTACCATGACCACAAACATAAATATTCATCAAAATGGAGGGTCAAAAATCACTGAATCAATGACTTAGTGCCCATGAAAACTACACACAAATAGATAGTTGTAAAGTAATTCAGATCTCAAAAACACAGTTCATTTTTTTAAAAAAGATATACAATAAAAGATAACTGGTGACTATTTTTTGTTGACTAAGTCCCATGGGACAATTGAAACAGGTCAGCTTGCTTCATTTTCCATAAAAATCTGGAATATATATTTTTGACTATCAAACACTACATATTTCTCTTCAATAAATGATATTTTAATTTGTATTTTCCTAATTTAATTTGTATTGGTTTTGTAAGAAATTAAATAACAAAACTACAGATTAGTATTTTATCAACATTTCTCAAAATTTCATGTTTTTTGGCATATATATGTATGATAAATATGATATGTATGATATATATGATATACATATATAATTTTAATTGCACAAAATTATGGGGTATCAGGTTATAATTTTATACCTGAAGCAAACCTCAGTCAACCTTGCCACAGTTTCCAGTTCTTCACATTCTCCCAGTTCCTCAGTGTGGTTGGTATGCATATCTGCCTATAACCCCTTTCTGAAGACTACTTTCCTGTAGTAGCCAAAATCTTTCTTTTACTAGGCCCTTGGTCTCACACAATTGATGAACACAGTTGCATATAAACAGAAAGGCAAGTGTTATAATATGCATGTTTCATTTTAAGTCAAGGATGAGAACAGAGAGATGGAGAAACTTTCTACACAGGGGAGTATTTCTGGGCCAGTAACCAAGTTTAACTGTCAGTGTAAGGGTGTATATCCTCTTTGTTGATTCTTCTGCTTGTTCTCCTGTGATTGAAGTTGTCTCTCTCACCAGGTTCACTCTCTTCTGGCGTTGCCCCCCCCACCTCTATCCTCCCTTTTTTCTCCTTGCTGATGCCTTTAGTTTCCCCTAGGTCAGGCTGTGCCTGAAATTGTTAATCTAAATCATAGGTTTGTTTGAACAGGTTTTAGCAAGCATATTGTGATCAACTTGCAGGGCAGCTATTGGCGATACTGTCCAAGGTCTGTCTCAGGAACTATAACTCTCATCTATAAGACAAGTAGCCTGAGAAATAGCACTAGTTATATTAGTCAAAGGTATTTTGACCCATGCCTCCAGTTTTCATTTATATTAACCCTGTATCTCCCAGGGTCCTCACTCCCTTACTGCCTCACTCTTTCTTACTCCTCACTGAGGGCGGGGTAGACACACTGACTGGCTCGCTGATCTTCTCACACTGCAGATAATGTGCTTGTTTGCCTTACTGACTACCTCTCAGCCACAGTACAATCTTCTGAAATTCATCCTTTTATGCTTTAAATCTACCAATCAAACACCTAGCTTGAATTTTATTTGAACAACACTGGACCCAAGGTAGATGTTGGTCCATTGGTCTTCCTCTGTTTCTTTCCAAATTTCCTTGACCTTTATGTGTGTGTGGTCTAAAGGCATGCTGTGTACTCCCAGGACTTATAAGAAATGAAGTATTTATTTCATCTTGTGATTCTCCCAATCATTGAAGGCATGCCCTCCATCTTTAAATCTTATAAATTAAAGCATTTACTCTTTAGTATTATAATGACTACACAGCAATTAAATCATGACAAATATATTATAAATCTGATAACAGTTTAGAGAAGTGCCCTATTGCAGTTGCCTATGCATATAACTTGAAACAATCATTTATAATTTCATTTCATGAAATATAATGAGAAGTTTGTATTTTCAGGAATTTTCTCATTTTCCAATGTCTTAAATATACTTGTAAGATTTCTAGAATGAATGGAAAAATATTATAGAAAATAAGACTGATGAAATAATATATTCTATTATATATTTTTATGTATACTTTTAACTTCAAATGTTATCTAAAACAGCAGAATAAATGTTTGAGTTAGACAAGATTTTATACATTTTATAATATTTGTTTGCTTTTCCTATCCCACCATAGTGGAAAGTCTAGAAGGAAACAAATTGTTTTCTGGAAGTAAGGGAGTATCTTTTTTACTTTACTAAGATTTCAATTCCCAAAGCAACTGGTTAAATTGCAGGATAAATGGCTATAGTGTAAAGATTGGCTAAATTTCTCTTAGCAAATTATAGTAATTGACATGGATTGGATAGAAATTTATGAAGCTCTATGAAGAACTACACTTTTATTACCTATTGTGAGATAATTGCTAAGAACCAGAAATGTGCCCTTGTGTATTTGAAAAGTAAGGGGCAAATGAAAGTAAAATAATAATTAATAAAGCAATTACCAGTCCAGTAATTTCTATTATAACTCCAAATTTAAACGATGCCAACCTTATGACAATTTGTATCAGAGAATAACTAAATCTAACAACTACTCTGGAAAAAAACAATCACAATTTTTTCTCAATGCCTTATATAATGTTTTTAGAAATATATTAGTTAACTTTTAATATAGTTTTTCTTTTTTATTTTTGGCGGGTCCGGGGATGGAACCCAGGGGCATTCGACCTCCAAGCTACACCCCCTGCCCTATTTTTTATTCTTTATTTTGAAACAGTGTCTCACTAAGTTGCAGAATGGTAGCTGAGGCTGTGCATGAACCGTGATCCTCTGGTCTCAGCTCCCCAAATGCTGGGATTACAAGTGTGCGCATCCACGCCCAGCTAATTTTTAATATTCTATAAATAATATTTTGTGACTATTGTAGCTGTGTATGCTTACTTTGCAATTGAATAATTAAAACAAAACATAAGAAATATAACAAAATATTACAATATATTATAAGAAAATCACCAGCACCAATACTACTATGATTTGAGGTCCCTTTTAAGGAAAATAAAGGTTGCCAGAACAGGAGTTTACCGAAGGATAAACCAATCTCCTAATAAGGAGTCCTGCTAAGTAGATAACAGGTAAGCATCATAAACACCAATGATAGGCTCAGCATAGTGATGCTTCACATCTTGTAAGGAATGGAAAAGGTTTCTTTATATAATTTTGGAATGGAACAACATTTCACAACATTTATGGATCACTTACTTTCGCAACTCTCCAATTAATACTCTTGGAACCCTGGCTCATTGTGGCCAACTAGAGACTGAGAAGAAGAAGGAAGGCAGATAGAAATCAAGAGGGACTTCTGAAATATGCACTGGGATTTATGGGAAAAGTGAAGGGGTAAAAGGATGAATGATCACAATCAACACATGGTGTATGCATTTATGGAAATATGACAGTGTATTCCACACATATGTAGAATTGAGACTGGCATTGGTATTCTCACATATGTACATAATTTAAATGAGAGTGATTCCTTCATTGGTCCTTCCTCTTCCTCCTTTCTTCCCTTAGACCATCTCCCTGTCTCCACTGAAGTCTTGAAGTCTGAATTACTTGAAGTCTCTCTGGAATCTGCATTATTTCCTAGCTTTCACATCTTAGAAAAAATATATCATCCTTAACTTTATTTTACTGGCTAATCTCACTTAATATAATATTTTAAGTCCATCCATTTCCCTACAAATGACATTATTTTGTTTCTTCTGCATGCTGAGTAGAATTCCATTGTGTGTACTTCCCATAATTTTTGAGCCATTTATCTTTCAATGGACATCTGGTTGGTTTCATAATTTGGCTATTGTGAACTGTGCTTCTATGAACATGGAAATGCATATATTGATGTAACTCTCGTATGTCTCCCTTTAGAAAGTTACCCAGGAGTAGTATAGCTAAATCATATGATGGATCAACTTTTAGTTTTCTGAGGAGTCTCCACACAGATCTCCATAGTGGCTGCAGTAATTTGCAATCCCACCAACTATCGTCCCCTAAGACTCCGACCCGCAGGGGCTTAGAGAACAACACAGACACCTCTTCAGCTGAAACATGAATTCTTCTTTAATGGATCCTTAATTCTTCTCTTAATATGTCTCAATATGTCTCCTAATATGTCTCTTCTTCCTCTCAATATGTCCCAATATGTCTGACAATGCGTACAGCAAGCACAATATATATCAGCATCATAATCCCTCCCTCTATTCCCTACCAACCCTAAGTTTTCCACAGCTAGGGCATGCACATTTCTGATTCTCTCATAGGCAGGCTGGTGGTAGCATGAGGTGCTGTGTCACTGATCATTCTGCAGGCACGTAGCATGGCACACTGCGCATGCTCAAGGAGACATCCATCTTGTGAGTCTCATGACTTGGCTGCAAGCCTAAGCGCCATCTTGAGTCCACGCAGGCAATAAGCCTGGGTGCCATCTCGGTCCAGCCGAGTGGGCCCCAACAACCAACGGTGTAAGAGAGTTCCAATTTTCCCACATGTATTGCCAGCATTTATTGTTTTATACTTTTTTATAATTTCTATTCTGACATGGCTAAGGGATAAATGCCATACTTTTTCAATGTTATTTTAGGAGAATCAGAACCTGAAATTTCTTAATCTATCGTCTTCCTAAAGTCACCTAAGAATTTTTGTGTGTATTATTATGACATACATGTACATGAGATATAATCTATATATTTTTTTATATTTATTACCTTTTTTGCTATTGGAATAATTCAACCTTCATAATGAGAGTTTAAAAAACCAATGTTCTGCTTTTTGGAAGAGAAAATTGAGAACTGGTATAACTTTTTAAACATTTGGTTGACTTGGTTAATGAAAAACTAGATTAAGGATGTTATTTTTGAAAGACTCTCAATTATTTATTAAATTAATAGTACAGTGGAAGCCGGGTGTGGTGGCGCACCCTTGTAATCCCCGTGCTTGGGAGGCAGAGGCAGGAGGATGGCGCAGGTTCGAAGCAAGCCGCACTGGCTTAAGAGACCCTGTTTCCAAATAAAAATATAAAAATTAGGTCTGGGGTGTAGGCCGGAGGTAGAAGGGCTTCCAGGAACCCCAGTACCACCAAAAAAAAAAAAAAAGTACAGTGAAATTTAGGTTATCTATTTCTCTTTTAATGTGTTGTGGTGGTGGTGGTGGTAATGTGTGTGTGTGTGTGTGTGTGTGTGTGTGTGTGTGTATGTGTGTGTGTAATTTTCGATGAATTTGTTTATTTAACCTAATTGTCAAAATTATGGGATTGAAATTATTTTAATATTTATTATTGCAATACTCATGAAAACAAAATTAATTGGCCTCTTCAATTGTGATGTTTGTAATTTCCATATTCTTTTTTTTGTTATTTCTTATTGAAGGTGTTATCAGTTTATAAATTTTTGAAATTAACTGGTGTTTTTATTAGGTTTTCCCTGCATTATTATCCTATTTTCATTTGATTCATTTTTGTGGTTATTTTATTATTTTCCTCTACTTGTTTTAGGCTTATTTTCTCTATTTTCTATGGTAAATTTTCAGTCTATTGTTTTACATTTATATATTTCTTTTCTACTATTGTACTCAATAGTCTATATGACACTATCACTCTTTTTAGTGCATCCTACACATTTTGATAATTATATGCTTATTTTAATTAATTTAATAAATTTTTCTCTCCTGAGACTCCCTACCTGTTTTTTGCATTATTTGGACATATATTTAATTTTTGATTGTTTGGAGATTGTATGATTATAGAATTATAGATAAACCCTAGTTCAATTCAATTAGGTAGAAAGCATATATTAAAATAATTTATACTATTTTATAATTTTTATATTAGACCACTCACTGCTCCACTGGGGTTTCTCCTCCATTATCTAAAATTTCTCTCATATCTTTATCACTTCTTAGCTTCCACATATGAATTTTTACTTTCTGTGACTGGCTGATCTCAGTTAATATAATGTTTTCTGAAATATTTTCATTTCACATGCAATTTAGTATTGACAGACATTTAGAACTGAAAACTGTGTATCAATTTCTTCTTATCTTCATGGTTTCTAATGATAAATTTGCTACTAAAGATGTAATTTTCCTGTAAATATTATTTCTTTCTTTCTCTGTTTTCATTACATTTTTATATTTATATATTTTACAATAAAGTGTCAGTGCATACTTTTTTCTTTGGGGTTATTTTGATTGAAACTACTCGATTTCTTGGATTCATGAATTTAGTTATTGTCAAAGTGAAAAAATATTCAGCCTTTATATTTTCAAATATTTTTCAGACATTCATTTTTATTCCTCTTCTTCTGGGATTCAAATGAAACAGATGCTAGATCATTTAATTTTGTCCCATAGGTCCAAAAGGCCCAGGTTTAGTGTTATGTATTTTACTATGTTGTTTATATTGGATAGTTTTTTTTATTTATATTCAAGTTAATTAAATCATTCGTCTGTCGTTTTCAATTTGTTCTTGTGACCATCCAGTATTTTTTCTGCTTGTTACAATTTTTTGTTCTTGTCTTCTGACCCTATTTCTTTGATGTTTCTGCTGAGACTATCCTATTTTTTTTTTACTTGTTTCAAATAGAATAGATTTTCTAAATGCTGGTTATAACAGCTGCATTAATAGCTTTGGTTAATAATTTCAACACATGCATGTTCTTAGTGTTTGTGTTTTTTATTTCTGTTCTCACCCTAACCGGGGCTTAGTTTTTGTGTGGAGATAAATTTTAGCTTCTGTCCTAGATATACTGAATACATGACTCTGATTTATAGGTAACTCTTTTATTTTTCTAGATTATCAGTATGTTGGGGAAGATGTTGTTATAAGATAAATTCTATTTATAAAGTTTTTCAGCTCTTTACTCTTTGGGGAACTACTTAGATGATTGAGTTTCATCCCGGGTCTCTTCAGCTCTGCCATAGAGTTGAGAGAAACACCAACTAAGTACTCTGCCCTAAGAGAGGTCCATGGCCTTTTGCGCATTTGCTGTCTAAGAGTATTTCTTTCACCATTTTCTTTTATTTTTTTTCCATTGGTGCATTGTAGTCATACATCTTAATGAGGTACAAGATGGTAGAGGCTTACATGCACACATCACTCATTTAGCCCTTCCCCGTTGTTTCTCACCCAATTCCCTACTGCTCCCTTTTTCTCATTTTGGCTTAGTGATTGACTTTGATATTTTTGTGAATATACACCATGTACATTAAGAAACTTTCCTCTTCTCTCCTCCCATATACCTCAGTTAAGTTGCTTTATTTGCTCATTGCTTCTCTTTCTTCATCTAGAGTTCCTGCTATGACCCATTTTCTTTCTACCATATGATTCAGAAATACCACTCCACTTCTGTGTGAAATATCACTTCTACCCCAAAAAATGGAAACCAAATTATCAAACTAATGCATGTGTATGTATGTTCATAGATGCACAATCCACAATTTCCAATCAACAAATGAATGGATTACAAAACTGAGATATGTACACAATGAAATTTTACTCAGCCATAAAGAAGAACAATATTATGTCAATTGCGAGTAAAATAAATTAGTCAGTCACAAAAAGTAAAATATGAGATGCTCTCTTTAATATGTTTTCATCATTTCTATGGGAACTTTGGAGTCAGTGATTCTTAGCTCTATAATTAATAAGGAATAGTTTTCATTTCAAAATTGTTCTGTTGCACTTACTTTATCTTTTTAAAACTTCAATTGCATGTATATTAGGCCACTTTGTATCCTACTGGTCATTGAAACTCTTCTTACTTTTATCAACTGTTAGCCTTTTATTTTTCTAACAATAAATAATATTATTAAAACATCAATAAACACTTCTTCCTGATTTTATAATGCTCTAGTTATATGGTGACATTTCTATAAATATATGTATATAAACATCATATAGTTGAATTTAAAATAATTTATAACCTTCAAATGCTTTTATATGAATGACATTTTGTTGTGGATTTATTATTCTATTTTCATATTTTCAATTTTATATCAGTTTTTATATATTTTATTAGTATATGTTAATGAAACATAGTACTGGGATTCACAGCAATATTTCTACAAAAGTATGTCTGTTACATGCATTAATTATACCAATAAATTCTTTAAATTTTATTTAGTACAGCCTGAATAACATCTAATATTCTGTGTAATAGTAAAAATAAAAACACATAGTTAATGAGTCGCTGAATAAAAATTCTTTAATTTTAGAAATGTTAAAGGTATATGGATCTTGGCTTAATGATGTAGATTCTGTTTTGCTTGATGCTGTCATTCAAGTAGTGAATGGTGGGAATACAGCAATTGATGAAGAATTTTCAAATTTAAATCAGGTCTTGGTCAAGCTCATTTGAAGTTTATTTTTAATCCTAAAGTTAAGATTTTCTTTTAGTTTGGAATTACCAAACCCCTATTTTAGTTTAACTAGCCAATCTCAAAAGTCTAATTATATACTTAACAAGACTAAAATATTTATATATTTTATGCCTTAGGCAAAGATCCACCGAATATTAAGGGTAGGCTGTGATGATTATTTTTTATCAACTTGATTGGGCTAAGAAGTGCTTAGATAACTAGTAAAATTTTATTTCTGACTATGTCCGTGAATGTGTTTTCAGAAGGTGTTAGCTCTTAAATTGATGAACTGAATAAATGAGGTCACTCTCCTAATGTGGGTGAATGTATTCCAATATGTTGAAGACATGAATAAAAATTGGTTTTCAGAGCAGGACAATGTCATATCAAAGGCTTCCGTGATGCTTCTGATTTTGGACTTGGACTAAATAAAACCACTGACTTTTGGGGTTTTCTATATTTCAGACAGAAAATCATAAAATTTCTTCATCTCTATTGACATGTGAATCAATTACTGTAATAAATCTCTTCAAGTATATCTCTGTATATCTTAATTGATTTCTCTGTAGAATTTTGTGTACTACAGAAACCAAATAATGAATGCCACCTTTTTCTCTTTTCTCAGTGATGAAACAAAAAGATGGCTGGCCTGATATTTACCATAAGTCTAAAATCTGATAATATAATTACTACATAGAAAAAATATTTGGAGTTTTATGACATCTTTCTACATGAAATAGCAATAGAAATTTGGGATCTTGTATGCAATGTCATTGCACTAATAATTGTAAAAAATCACATTACTTTGAACCTCACTATGATATATAATTACAGTACAAAAATAAAAGTATATTAATTAAATATAGAAGCCTGGTGTGGTGGCATATAAGTGTAATCCCAGTACTTGGCTTGCTAAGACAGGAAGATTTCAGGTTTGTGGCCAATCTCAGTTAATTAGTGAAGACTTCTGCAACTCAGTGAGAACTTGTTTCAAAATAAGAATAAAAATAGGTCGAGGAGCCATGTTTGGGGGTACATGCTTGTAATCCCAGCATTTGGAAGCTGAAATAGGAAAACTGTGGTTCACCAATAGCCTCAGATACTTAGTGAGGCCTTCTGGAACTCAGTGAGACTGTGTTTCAAAAGAAAGAATGAAAAATAGGGCTGGAGGTGTAGTTCCAAAGTAGAAAGCTGCTGGGTTCCATCCCCAGTAACACCCACAAAAAGAGGTCTGGGTATGAAATTCCAAAGTAGTATGGCCCTGAGTTCAATCCCTAGTATCATTAAAAATAAAATATAGAAAACAAAATGAAAGCCGGGCGTGGTGGCACACACTTTTAATCCCCGCGCTTGGGAGGCAGAGACAGGATGATCATGCAGGTTCAAAGCCAGCCACGCGTGCTGGCTTAGGAGACCCTGTTTCCAAATAAAAATGTAAAAATAAATCTGGGAGTGTAGCCCGGAGGTAGAAGGGCTTCCAGGAACCCCAGTACCACCAAAAAAAGAGAGAAAGAGAGAAAAAAAAAGAAAGAAAGAAAGAAAGAAAGAAAGAAAGAAAGAAAGAAAGAAAGAAAGAAAGAAAATAAAAATAAAATCATACTTAACCATGTAAGACACATAGTGTGACTTGTTACAACATATAAAACAAAATAATTCTGAATAACTTTAATAAAATTTACAATCATTAATAAGATACACCTATATTAAAATTAAGTGAGGATTTTATTCTAAGTTATAAAAATATTATTTAACTTTAGAATTTTTTTTTAAAAAATTTAAAATGTTATAATAATAAATAGTAAAATAAGATTGTTTCATGCTTATCTAGGGCAAATTATACAGTTAAACCACAAAGACATCAAAAAATAAAGGCAGGGTTAAAAAAAAAATCACACCATTAGCTTGACGTAGAATTAAGATGAACATTTTGACCAGTCATTAAATTTTTAAATATCCCATGAGCTTTATCTGTAGGAACTGGCCCCAAGCTCTCTATTCTGAAGTTATCTTGGCATAGGATTTTATGTGAGAAGACTTAGAAATAGGATCAAAATTACAGATCAAATTAGAGAAAATCTTAACATACTACCTGACTTGCAACCAGAAACCTTTATACTACCCATGATTGTATATTAGCTGTGTACTCAAAGTAATTAAGTTTCACATAAATAATATACATATTGTTAAAAAATCAAATTAATCTATTATTTATTATGTAGCAGATTGATAAATTATATAAGACCAATAAGTTAGGAATATTTACCGTCAGCTGGGCACAGGGGTACACATCTGTATTCAAAGCACTTGAGAGACTGAGAGAAGAATATCACATGTTAGAGGACAGTTCAATGTAATTTAGTGAAATCTGTTTTCAAAATAAGAAATGTTTGCGGGTGAGGCTCAATGGTAGAATGCCCCTGGGTTTAGTCTCAAATACCACATAAAGAAAAGAAGAAAATATTTATCATGAAATAACTGATAAGTAAATGAATTTAATAATTAAATCGATTTTATATACAGAATTAAAATTAGATTCTTACTGAATGCTGCAAATAAGGACATAATAAGAAAGAAGCATATCCAAGTTTTAATATAGAGACAGATACAGACATTCCAGTAACCATTTTTTAAAAAAATAATAAATCTCGCCAGGCATGGTGGCGCACACTTGTAATCCCCGCACTTGGAAGGCAGAGACAGGAGGATCGCGCAGGTTCGAAGTTAGCCTCGCTGGTTTAAGAGATCCTGTTTCCAAATAAAAAATATAAAAATAGGTCTGGGAGTGTAGTAGCCAGTAAGTAGAAGGGTTCCATCCCCAGTACCACAAAATAATAATGATAATGATAATAATAATAATAATAATAATAATAGTAAATATCACCATATTTACCTCACACTTTTATTTTTTTCTTATGGCCTGTTCTTACTTTCAATTTCTGAAGTAAGAATGATAACATCTGTAAAGCAACTCGCTTCTTATCATGGCTTTCATAGACAATTATATGTCATAAACAAATACACATATATAGCCTATTGTTACACAGGTGTTAATTATATGCTTAGAGATTTTAAAAGTTATGTAATTAGATAATCATAGTCATGTAGAATACAATGAGCTTTCCATAGCTAGGGTTAAACACATATTAGTATCATATGTCAACACAGATACTCAGTTATATTGCTCAGAGGCACTGGCTTTCACAGATATTTAAAAATTACTAAATAAATATAGTCTTCATTTTATTTTTTAATTTTTAATTTATTTTTTAAATTTTTATGTGGAACATATTGAAAATGGCATACATTCAGACTATGCTTGGTGTCCTGTCCCCCTCCTCTTCCCCTTCTCCCCTCCCAACAATGAGTGTCCAGGATAACCATGCTAGTGAAGATGCCCCAAATATATAATTTCTGGGAATTTTCAAAATTTTATACTCAGTTATGTTGTGCAGAGAGAATCTGGATCTTATAGATGACCTTTAAATACCACCAGTGGCAGATACGTTCAAGTGTACAGGCCTCCCAAAATGTATTTTTGATACAATGTAAATCTGTTTTATTTGTCTGTACAAGAAAGCATTTTTGATGTGCTTCATCCAAACTGGATTTCTAAAGAGGATAATTTCTCTAAATAATTAAAAGTAATTGTTTCTTTTTCAGACTTAGAAAATTTACTGAATTAACAGAAGCTTTGAAGATTTGTGGGTTCTGCATTTTCTTTCTATACTAAATATTCATTTGTAATGCTTATGATGTCAGAAATCCTTTCTCCCTGCAGCTGAGGAAAATAACATGCAGCTGCTTGATAACCTGCTAATAAAGGAAATCAAAATTCTCTCTTTCCTCATCAGAAAGACAAAAAATATATTTACACATTCAGAGAAACAATGAAAAGAAAGTAATTTACTTTGGGTTTAAGAAAATTTTATTTTATATACACATATACACAGATCCAAAAGCAATTTTTACTTAGTCTTTGCTATTCTGAAGTCTGGCTGTGTATAGAAAAGACCAAAGTATAGATTCTATTTCCTTATGTAAGCTTTATTCATATAAAAAAGAGTATTCTAGAAAAAAATAAATCTGTTTTAACATAAAATGTGGCAGTTATTAACATGTTTATCAAGGATAATAAAACTATATTGTAGAGCAAGGTTATTTTTTAATTTTTATTGCTGTATTGGAATCATACATCATGATGAAGTTTAGGGTGATAGAGGCATACATGCATAAAGCACTTTCTGAGCTCTCAACCAGATCCCACTCCACTTCCTCTTCCTTTCCATCTTCCCTTGCATGACACTGATTAAAACTGATGAATTTGTGTATGTTCATCATATCCATTAAAGTGTTTTCCTCTTCAAGTGTATCTCCCACCTCCCTCAGTTAGGTTTTCTTCTTATTCCACTAAGGTTTCTCCTCCTTTGTCTGGAGTTCCTCCTGTTGCCCAATTTCTCCCTAGTTTCCACATAGGAGGAAAAATATCCCGCGTTGTACCTTTTGTCTCTGATTAATATCATGTAGCATAGTATTTTCCACATTTATCCATTTCCTTGTAAATGACATGATTTTGTTACTTATGATTGAGTAGAATTTTATTGTGTGTATATCTCATAATACTATAATCTAGTCACCCATTGATACATACCTCAGCTGGTTCCAACTATGAATTGTGCTGCTATAAAGATAGAAATACATGCATTACTATGGTAGTCTAGTTTTGATTCTTTTGGGTAGATACCCAGGAGTGGTATACGTTGGTCATATGGTAGGTTCATTTCCATTCTTCTGAGGACCCTCCACACTGTTTTAAATAGTGGTTTGACTAATTTGCCACCCCACTCTCAATGTATCAGAGTTCTTACTTCTCCACATTCTTGCCAGCATTTATTATTGTTTGTGATTTTTTATTATTGCTGTTCTATATTGGGCTAGGTGAAATCTCAAGAAAGTTTTGATTTGTATTTCTCTGACTGCTAAAGATGTTTAACATTTTCTCATACATGTAGGACATTGTATTAAGTCTTCTGTGAAGTGTCTTCTATTTATTTCGCTTGCCCATTTTTGATTGGGTTATTTTTTGGCAGTAAGTCTTTTGATTCTTTGTATATTCAAGATATTAGTCCTCTATCAGTGGCTCATCTGACATCTCCCATTTTGTCTGCTCTTTCTTAAAGCTATTGATAGTGTTCTTTGCTACACAAAAGCTTTTCAGTTTAATACAATGTCATGTATTAATCTTCAATTTAATCTTTTATGCCTTTGGGGTTTGATTGAAGAAGATTCTTTTTCTTATACCTATATGTTGTAGTGTTGGTTATTTGTCCTCTTCAAGTAAATGTAAAACCTTTAGTCTAATTTCTAGTCCATGAGTTGAGTCTTGAGCATGGTGAGAAGTGGAATATTATTTCCATTTTTCTGTCAATTTTGCCAGCATCATTTGTTTTTTTCCCCCCCAGGGTATAATTTTGGTCTCTTTGTCAAAAATCAAGTGGCCATAAGACTGAATTTGTTCCTAAATTTTGTGCCAATATCATACTGTTTTTATTACTATGGTTCTGTAGTATAATTTGAAGTCAGATATTGTGATGCCTTTTAGATGGTTTTTATAACCAAGAACTATTTTGGCTATTCTGTATTATAGAAAAAAATAAATGTAGAAAAATTCCTAGAATTAAGGGAAAATAGAGATACAACTACCACAATCTCTGGAACACTTTGAAGGCAGTATTAAGAGAAAAAATTTAAAGCACTGTTTGCTCACATAATAATAAAAAATTCACCAATTAAAGTAAAAAATAACACAGAAGATCAACAAAACCAAAAGCTAGCTTCTCAAAAAAAAAGATAAATAAACCATTAGCTAACCTAATAAAAAAAAGAATCAAACTACTAAGTGATAAAAACATTATTACCAGAGATAACATAGAAATTCAGAGGATCATCAGAAACTATTTTAAAAACCTATATATTAACAGAGTGGAAGCATAGAAGAATTTGATAAATTTCTAGACAATTTATAACATTCCTAAATTAAATCAAGAGGATATAGAAATTTTAACCAATTCTCTGTAATTCTTTTAGCATAAATGGATGTTGGATTTTATCAAATGCTTTTTCAGCATCTATTGAAATGATCATGTGATTTTTTTCTTTGGTTCAGTTTAAGTGATGAATTACATAGATTGATTTTCATAACTTGAACCAGTCTTGCATCCCTGGAGTGAACCCTACTTGGTCATGGTGTATAATTTTCTTTCTCTTTTTCTTTCTTTCTTTCTTTCTTTCTTTCTTTCTTTCTTTCTTTCTTTCTTTCTTTCTTTCTTTCTCTTTTTGCAGGTCCTTTATAATATAGTCCTTGAGACTCTTGCCACAACAATAAGACAAGAGAAGGAAATCAAAAGAATTCAAATAGGAAGAGAGAAATTAAAATAATCACTGTTGGCCAGGCGTGGTGGTGCACACTTGTAATCCCCACACTTGGGAGGCGGAGACAGGATGATCACGCAGGTCCAAAGCCATCCGTGCTGGCATAAGAGACCCTGTTTCAGAAATATAAACTAGGTCTGGGAGTGTAGCCTGGAGGTAGAAGGGCTTCCAGGAACCCCAGTACCACCAAAAAGAAAAAAAAAATTATCCTTATTTGCAGATGACATAGTTCTTTATCTAGAAGACCCAAAGAACTCAACCAAAAGACTTCCGGACTGATTAACAAATTCAGCAAAGTTGCATGATACAAAATCAACCTAAAGAAATCAGTGTCTTTTCTTTACACCAACAATCAATCCACAATGAAAGAAATAAAAAACAAACAATTCTATCTTCACTATAACCTAAAATCCAATAAAATACCTAGGAATAAACCTAAATAAAGATGTAAAAGACCTCTACAACAAAAACTATAAAACATTAAAAACAGAAATTGAAGAAGACATTGCAAGATGGAATGATCTCCCGTGCTCATGGATAGACAGAATAAATACCATCAGAATGACCATTCTGCCAAAAGTGATGCATAGATTCAATGAAATTCCCATTAAAATACCAACAACATTTTTCGTGGGCCTAGAAAAATAAATTATGAACTTTATATGGAGAAAGAAAAGATCCAGAATAAGCAAAGAAATTCTCAGCAATAAGAATCATGCAGAAGACATCACAACCCCAGACTTCAAATTATACTATAGATCTATTGTAGTGTATGTAGTAAAAACAGCATGGTACTGGCACAGTAACAGGTATACTGACTAGTGGAACAGAATAGAAGATACAGAAACAAATCCACACACCAATAGTCAATTAATCTTTGACAGAGGGGCCAAACTCATATGCTGGAGAAAAGACAGCCTTTTCAACAAGTGGTGCTGGGAGAACTGGCTATCCATTTGTAGAAAGATGGAACTAAATCCTTACCTCTCATCATGTACAGGAATCAACTCAATATGGATCTCAGACAGAAATAGATCAGAGACTGTGAAGTTAGTAGAGGAGAGCATAGGCTCAACACTGCAACATACTGGCACAGGCAGCAACTTTCTCAACAAAACCTCCAAAGCTCAGGAAATTAAAGCAAGAATTAACAAGTGGGATGGCATCAAATGAAAAAGTTTCCTCTCATCAAAGGATACCATCAAGAACCTAAAAAGGCAGCCTACAGAATGGGAGAAGATCTTTACCAGCGACCACTCTGATAGAGGGCTAATATCCAGAATATACGAATAGTTCCAAAGACTCTACACTAGCAAAACAAATAGCCCCATCAAGACATGGTCACCTGAACTGAATAGACACTTTACAAAAGAAGAGATACAAAGGGCCAATAGATACATGAAAAGATGTTCTTCATCACTGGCCATCAGGGAGATACAAATCAAAACTACACTGAGATTCCATCTAACCCCAGTCAGAGTGGCAAGCATAAAGAAATCAAATAACAACAAATGCTGGTGAGGTTATGGGGAAAGAGGAACTCTTTTACACTGTTGGTGGGAGTGCAAACTAGTTCAGCCACTATGGAGATCTGTGTGGAGATTCCTTAGGAAACTGAGAATAGATCCATCATTTGATCCAGCTCTAGCACTCCTGGGTATTTTTCCAAAGGGATTGAAATCAGAGAACTACAGAAACATATGCATACCTATGTTCATAGGAGCACAATTCGTAATAGCCAAAATATGGAACAAACCCAGGTCCCCAACAACAGATGAATAGATTGCAAAATTATGGGAAATACACACAGTGGAATTCTATTCAGCCATAAAGAAGAACAAAATTATATCATTTGCAAGAAGATGGAAAGTCCTGGAGAGCATTATGTTAAGTGAAATCAGCCAAGCACAGAAAGAGAAGGTACATATGTTTCCTCTAATATCCCAAACTAGTGAGCATTCAGGATACTAGAGGGACTCCAGATAATGGGAGGGAAATCTCAGCAAAGTTTGAATGGGATGATAGGAGAGGAAGATGGTTGAACTTGATTACTGAGCATGGTTACCCTGGACACTCTTTTTTGGAGAGGGGGAGGGAAAACAGGTGTGGAGGTGAGGGCACCAAGTACAGTTTAAATATACACCTAAAAACATCATACAATGTAGCTGTCTCAATTCTTTATATTTATCATAAAGATTTGAAACAGTAGTTATTACACTATATATGAAATTATCACATTATTCTCACAAATATAAAAAATGATTTATAAAAAATTTGAAATCAATATGTAAAAGAGATAATTTCACTCTCATGTCCATTGGGGGACTGTTCATATTAGCCAAGTTATGAAATAAACCTAATTGTCCATCAAGGAATGAATGAAAGAATAAAGAAAAATCATATACATAATCATATGTGGTATATATATATTACATACATATAATAAAATACTAAATCTTAATATGTACATATGAGTATGTTCATATTTGTACATGTTTGCACATGTATGTGTACATATGTATTCAAAATTCATTTTAAAAATAGAATAAATTTTGTTCTGATAACATGGATAGAATTGAAAAGCATTATGCTAAATGAATAAGCCAAACATAGAAAGAGAAATAATGTTTACACTCTAAAATCAACAATTGAACTCATAGAAGCATAGTGTAGAATGGAAAGTCTGGAGGGTGGGAGAATGAGGAAATAAATGTCAAAGTATGTTAGATCCCAGCAAGGAAGTATTAATAACTTTGATTTCTTTGTATCTCTGGTACAACATGGTGAACATAGCTAGTTGAGTTCTTTACATTTTAAAATAATCAAGAGAGTTAATTATTAATGTTACCATCACACAAAAATTTGAGGTGGTATATCAATTAATTTAATTTAAAATTTTCACACTGTATTTAAGAATCAGAATATTTGCTTCCCCATAAATACATACAACTATAAATTATTGATATTTGATAAAAATAATTTTTAATCAAGCAAAATTTAAAAGAATAATTCAACAAAAATTATAGTGAATGTACAATAGACATTCACGACTATGGGGGTTTCATTGAAACGTCACATGAAAACCTTATGTATTAGCAATACAAAAATGTTTATAGGTGAACTAATTAAATAATGAGGTCTCTAATCTCATCAGTGAACAAATTCATTAATAGATTAATCATTTGAATGGATCTGTTGAGTAGTAACTAGGCAGCTAGGGAGTGGCTGGTGTTACAGGTCACTGGGTATGTGATCTTGCAGGGTACACATATCTCTTACCTTTTATCTTTGCTTTTCTGATTCTGGTCTCTGTAAATTCAAGAAATTTAGCTGTGAGTATAGATAAAAACACAGACCCAGATAAAAAATGACCCAGATAAAAAAAATGGGCAAGTGAACTAAATAGCCTTTTAATAAAAAAGAAATTCCGATGACCAATAAATATATGAAAAATGTTCAACAGCATTAGCAATCAGAACCAAATTATAATACAGTGTCTTGACTGTGGTTTCCTGAGAATTTTATAGATCCTGCCTTCAATTGGCAGGTAACTTGAACCTGTATCTATTTCCAGTATTAGAGTATATATCTCAAACTCATCAATAGGCATGGCTCCTAACCCTAAAATTTTCAACAGAGAAAATTTACATTAAAGTGTAGGTCTAAATAAGAAAGAAGCAAAGATGGCTTCAGAATAAATTACTTTAATTAGGGTTAGGACTTATGCCTGGGAGCCAAACAGGATAGTATCTTTTGTGACAATTTTAACCTTGTCTTTGATCTTACCCACAGTAATTCTTAACTGGTTTTTAAATGTAGTCACGCTTTTTAATATTTGAATTTTATATTTTTGTCTGAGGTATAATTTAGTGACAAAGCTCTACCCTGAACTTGATCTCTATTTTCAAAAAGAAATATATAAAAAGCTAAGAAAAAAATAAATTTTATATTTTATTTAATATTATCACTTTTTGTGGTACTGGAGATTGAATCCAAAGGCATTCTACCTCCAAGCTACATACCCAGCCCTATTTTTTTTTTTTAAATTTTGAAACACGGTCTCACTAAATTGCAAAGGACCTCACTATGTAACTGAGGCTGGCCACAAACTGTGATTTTCCTGTATCAGTTTCTCAAATGCTAAGATTACAAGCATAAGCCACCATGTCCAGCTCCATATTATCACCTTTTAGAATTAAAAGTTGACAGTCTAATGTTGACAGTTTAATTTATAAAATCACATCATTGACATGAACAGAAATTTTTTTTTGGTAGTAGAAATTGAACCCAGTGGTACTCGATCTCTGAGTTACAATCTCAGCCCTTTTAATTTTTTATAGATTTATTTATTTTTATTTTAAACAGGGTATCACTAAGTTATTGAGGACTTTGCTAAATTTCTAGACTGGATTCGACCTGTGATTCTCCTGATTCAGTCACCCAGTTATTGGTATTAAGGTGGTGTGTCACTATGCCCAGCAATAAAATTTTATTTTATAATTTTTGCAGAATTATTGATCATAATCTGGATTTTAAGCATTAATGGTATGAGAAAGTGGATAATGCATAGAAATGACGATTTCTACTAAGAAAGAAACAATTTCAAATGTAAAGAATTGCAGAAATATAAATGAAACTATTAAGTATAGACTGAATTGAAGTGATAAAAAATAGAAAGCCCATATTATAGTAGATTTTTTTTCTCCTCAAATATAATGGTTTTCAGCAAAAAGCAAAGGCAGAGAAATTGAGAGCTCCAGAAAAGGTCAATAATCCAATTACAAGCTGACTGTCTCTAGCAGTCTTCTCATGGCTGGTCAAAGAAATTGGGCACCCACAGCAGATTAAAAAAAAATCATATATATATATATATGAAATCTATATATGAAGAAAGAGAAATATCTACTCGATATTTAATTACTGAAGAAAGAGAGAATTTGAGAGTGTTTTCCTTAAAAAATATAGCATTATGTAAACTGAGTAATTATATCATATTGAAACCTAACATTAAGTACATAACATCTTATTAGTTTAGGTTTTAAAGATATAATAACTTTTTTGAATGGAAAAATTCTAGAAAATTATATTAAATTATTAACAAAAACAAATCATTTATCCTGTATGAACAAAACTGGATTTATTAATTTATAAATTATGTATTCCTAACCTTTTATAAAGGAATAGTTGGGTTTTATAATTACTTCATAAGAAAAAATACAGTTTTTATGAGATATATGGTTGATTATAAATAGATGGCAGTAATTTTGAACTTTGATTGCAAAATTTATAATATCTATAATTAGTTTTGGGCCTTTTTATCAAATTATTTAAAAAATTTAGATGGGCATAGTTATGCACCCCTGTAATTCTACTACCTGAGAGCTTGAAATAGGAGTATTACAAGTTTAAAGGTCAACCTCAGCACTACCCTGAGACTCTTAACCTAACAAGACCCTATTTCAAAATAAAAAGTAAAAAGGGCAGGGAGTAAAACTTGGAGATAGTGTACTTATGATTTCAATCTCCTGTACGATTTTTAACAAAATAACTCAAATGAATTTCGACTCGAGAAAATGGAGTCTTTTGTAGGAAGGGGATCTATTGTTATTTCAACTTGAGATGAATAGGGTAATGGACACCTGTAATCCCAGTACTTGGGGGGCTGAGATGAATCACAGTTCTAGTCAGACTCATAAACATAGTGAGGCCCTCAGAAACTTAGTGAAACAGTTTCAGAATAAAAACCCCAACAGAGCTGGAGATGTAGTTAAGAGAAGTTGAGTCTGCCCAATAATTAACCCAACTATAAAAAAACTGACTGATGTTATGGAAAAAGATAAGAAACTATCTATCTTGCTCTTTGGTAATATCAGATAAATAAAAAGTAATTATACTCTTAACTGTATGTATACACAAAAAAAAACCAAATTTGTTTAAGTCAGATTTATTTCGTTGAAATAAACTGGAGCTTAGAGAATTTTTAATTTCTTTTTATAAAAATGCCACAGGTGTATTTATTTGGATAATTATCACAAATTATCTGAAAAAACAGAAAGGACATGATTTTGAAGATTAATACTTGATATTTAATTGTGTAGATGATCATAATAATAATAATAATAATAATAATAATAATAATACAAGCTCAAGAGGGAACAAATGAATAATGACATACAAATAAAATGATACAAACCAACTCTGATTTAAAAATATCAAGTCTCTATCTGGCAGAAGGATAATGTTATTTTTAACACCGAATATTAATTCACAATTTTCTCAAAATAAAGAGTCAACCCAGATCACCATCAACAGATGAATGGATAGCAAAACTGTGGGAAATACACACAATGGAATTCTATTCAGCCATAAAGAAGAACAAAATTTTATCATTTGCAAGAAGATGGAAAGCCCTGGAGGACATCATGTTAAGTGAGACCAGCCAAGCACAGAAGGAGAAGATACATATGTTTCCTCTAATATGCCCAAACTAGGAAACACAAAGGATACCAGTGAGACTCCAGATATTGAAGGGGAAATACTAGCTAAGTTTGGATGGTAAGATAGGAGAGGAGGAAGGCTGATCTTGATTAATGAGGGTCTACACCTGAACATGTATAAAATTATGAATAAGACATGGTTAACCTGGACAACCATTGGTGGGAGGGGGGAAGGGAAAATGGGGGCGGGGGGGAGAGGGCACCAAATATAGTGTAAATGTATACTATTTATGTTCAATAAAAAAATTGTTAAAAAAATAAATAAGTAAAAAATAAAAATAAAGTGTAGTGAATTACAAAGAGTGGGGAACAAATAACCCATTGAACAGAAAGAATGCCTGAGTGAACGCTTTTTGTTAGAAAATAAAATTTAAAATGCTGGACAAAAAAAAAAGAGTATAATATATAACACAATATTAAAGCATTTTACACATAACACACATATTAAATAAAAGCCATTTCTGCAAATAATTTCAATCTAAATATATAAGTACTAAATAAAATGACACTATTCTTTTTTGTTTAAAAAAAAGTATGCCGCTTGAAAAATAAATTATATTAAATGTGTTAAAAATTGTAAAGGCCAATATTTCTCTTTTCCTATAAAATTCTTAGTGTGAAAAACATAACACAAAAATATAGGATGAAGAATACTAAGTCTGGAAAAAAGATGTTGACTGCATAAATATAATGGAATTAATGTCTGTTTGACATATATGTTTAATTTTCATCCCAAAGTTACCCTTTTATATGATAAAAGGACTACAATATTGTATATATAAAATTTAAAATAGAATTATGATTTTAATTGTTATTAATCTTGATAATTGAAATAATTTGAGCAAAAATATATATTTGAGCAATCAAATATATTTGATTTGAGCAAAGAGGTCATACCTCTTAAATGGAACAGCAATAAACACAGTTTTATATACATAGATTTCAAAGATATATCTCTATGCCATTCTGAAAATGATAGTTCAAATATAAGTACCTGCTCATTATCTTTTCAACCAAAATTTTTGCCAAATGGATTCTTCTTTGATAGAGCTATAACAAGCAAGATTCAATCTATTTTTATATTGGAAGTTTATATAAAGTGCCATAAATTATGTCATACTGAGAGCTAATGAGAAATATCTCATTGTACAGAGTGCAGCGTCTAACATGTAATAACATAAGACAAAGTTTGCAGATAAATTGGTGAGTAAGAAGAGAATATTAAAATTTACGACAGCTCCTTGTTAAAATTACTCATTCTTTTTGACAGATGGAGATTTTTAAAGGGGATATATTTCCATTAATGATAGTGACAATGGAATATTAGTCTAAAATGAGATGAAGAGTAGTTCCATTTCATGAATAGTTTCAAAAATTAGAAGGGATTCTAAATTGTTGTTTGCAAGTTTGTTTCCATATACCTTTAAAGTGTATCGTTTAGTGTGATTTGACAATTGAATATGATTCTGTTACTGTTCATTCAACAAAACACAGAATTAAATCATTATTAATCCCATATTGTTCTCACAGAGAACTTTTCAGTCAGTTCATCTCCTCTCTTGCCCCTACATATTCCTATAGATTTACCTACTTAAAGTGTAATATAAATTAAGTCAAAGGGTAGTCTCAAACCTGACATCTTCCATGAATCATCATACTTTTTATATTTATGTATGAACAGCGCGCTCCTTTTATTGCTGAGTAGTATTATTGTATAAATGAGTGTAACAGCATTTACCCAATTGCACTGATGAATATTTTAGTTATTCCCTATTTTACTTCTACAAATGAAGCAGTCCATAAATATTCAAAATAAGCACTAGCATTACCATGTTATTTTCTGATGTAAATACCTAGCAGTAGAAATGCTAAGTCACATGGAGTTGTAAACAAGAAGATGATGGCTCATTTTTTACAATACATGCATATTTTGAGTGATCGTTTGCATAATCATATATGTAAGCATACATACATACATATGTAATTCTATACATGCCTCAAAAAGTCTGTTAGATTAATGAAAAAGTTCAATAAGATTTCAGTAAAGAGCCGGGCGTGGTGGCACATGGTTGTAATCCCCGCACTTGGGAGGCGGAGACAGGAGGATCACGCAGGTTCGAAGTCAGCCACGCTGGCTTAAAAGACCCTGTTTCCAAATAAAAATATACAAATAGGTCTGAGAGTGTAGCCCGGAGGTAGAAGGGTTTCCAAGAACCCCAGTGCCACCAAAAAAAAAAAAAAAAAAAAAATTTAGTAAAGAAAATTAACATATAAATAAGAATGACATCGGATAATATTAACAGCAGGTTAGAAAAAGCAGAAAATTCAGTAAACTTGGAAACAGAAACTCAACTGCAAAGAAAAACTTATGCTCAATAAGTGGTAATTAGTTGTGAGATTCCTCTCAGGTTCATAAATATTAAAATGTGGAACAGAGATTCATGTCTTACAATTTATTAAAGAGGGCCAAATAAGAGATAATTATGAAAGTTATGAAAGCTTGGATAGAAAATTAGGTTTCATATTCTGGAGTTGACTATTTTTGCAGCAGCAGCAGCACACTATGATTAGCATTGTGTTTGTTGTATTACAATATCCAACTTTTCCCTGGAATAAAAGATTGCAAAGGATGCCTGACTCTGGGGATCACATTGTTGTGAAAAACATATATATATGCCTATTTAAGTAACATACATTATTTTACCCAATTATAATTCAGGTATTTATTCCTCCAAGAAATACAATCCACAGCCACAGTCCCAGAGCCATGCTAATAGTCTCCCACCGTATTATACACATGAGGACAAAGCTGGAGCATTTTCAGAAAACAAACATTAAAAAGATCTTGAAACCCTGATTTTCAAAGTTGGAGATCATTATCTCATCACGCACTGTGCCATTTCAAGGTTTTGCTTGTATTTCCATCCCAAAGATTGAATAATGAATACAATTACACCAGTGGGGAAGCTGACAAGACAATCAACAACAAGCTCACAATTATGGGTATTAGTTGATCACAGTGACAGTTATTTACCTACATGAAGTGAAAATGTATTTTTCTAAAAATGAGTGCTATGCTTCAGGCAAACCTGAATGAATCATAGAAATTAGAATTTTCAGTTGGTGAAAGAAAATAAGTTAATGCTGCAAAAGGTATTGAGAACTGATAATTAAAGGTAATGGAAAGTCCTTGTTTACTGGAGAGTTCTGTTTTATGACTATTGTAATGGCTACTTAACACTACAACCTTTTATTCTCAGAACAGCTACTGATGAAATTTAAAACATTTGTTTAATTAGCAATGCCATATAAAGATAGGGCTTGTATCACAATAATACAATAAAATGTAAGAGGAACAATGTTTAAATTTTAGTTTTCATATAATATGATGCTTTTGTTTGTAATTTCCTCAAACCCATGTATGATAAAATTCATTCTTTTATACTGTTGTTGGTACATTGTAATTGTGCAGTGAAGTTTAAGGTAATATAAATATACATGCACACAGCACTTGGTGACTTTTCTTCCTTTTAATAGTTCTACTTTTCAAGGTTTGTTGAAAGAGTATGAGACTCTAGAAAACTGTCTGTAACAACACTTGGAAATCTTTACAACCACTTTTATAATAAATATGCTGTGCCAATGAATGTGGGTTTGTAAGTCAGGCTGCCTGGATTTGACCTCTGCCCTTCAAAGTATTACTTGAGTGATGTTGGACAGATCACTGAAGCTTTAAAGAACTATAATCATACCATCTGCAAAATAAGATCATGTTGCTTCTAAAAGAATCAGAAAGGTTTTATTAAGTTCTTGGGTTATTAGTTACTAGTTCATTAGGTAATACTTGACAACTTTTTAGAACTATAACTATGTAATTATCTCTTATTATAAAACTGTTTTCTATAGCAGATTACAAGATATAAAAATCAATTTATATGAATTACCAACTGTCCCAAACAAATATATATATATATATATATATATATATATATATATATATATATATATTTTTTTTTTTTTTTTTTTTTTTTTTTTTTTGCGGGTCTGGAGATGGAACCCAGGGGAATTTGACCTCCGAGCTACACCCCCTGCCCTATTTTTTATTCTTTATTTTGAAACAGGAAGGGTCTCACTGAGTTGCAAAGGGGCTTACTAGGTAGCTGAAGCTGTCCGAGAACCATGATCCTCTGGTCTCAGCTTCCCAAATGCTGAGATTACAAATGTGCACCACCACACCCAGCTCCAACCAAGTATAATTATAAGGAAGAAAAATGTAGATGATTTTCAGTTCTCATACATTGTGGAAGGAAATGGTTAGGAAGTACACAATTATCCTTTAACGAAGTGACTGATAACTGATCTTTAAGTCATTTGATTTTGAAAGCTCATCAGAACTAAAATAATTGGTATAAATGTGATACCAGATACTATTATATATAGGAAATGTTATTTTAATGAATTGATCACTGTAAAAATTCTGATGTTTTATAGGCATAATATTAAGACTTTAAGCTGATATCACAGTTTAACTCAGTACCTATTAAAAATCTTTCTTCTTCTGCCTACAAAACAAAATTAATAAAGCTTAATTTTTTTTCTTTTTTAGTGTACATGCAGGGGTGGGGGGAGAGGGCACCAAGCATATCTTAAATGTAAACCAAATATGTTCAATAAAAAATTTGTAAATAAAAATAAAAATAAAAATAAATAAAATTTAGGGAGTTGAAGACAAGTTCTTAAAAAAGCTTTGGCTTCATTTCCAAAGTTTGGAGTAAATTATGCTCCTGATCAGTTTCTCCTGATCTGAAAAAGAAACTAAGAGGATCTTCAGTGGAACTTTTCCAGTTATAAATTGATAGGCCATTCTGCTAAGAGAAGTGCTAACAAAAGAAGAGAATGATATTATGAGTGTTGCTCAGTTCTGGGCTGCCAAGTTGATTTATTAAAAAAAAAAAAACACAAGACATTTTTAATTGAGTCTTCTACTCATTTGCCTTCCAACACATTTCAAAGGGATTCAAGAACTTCTAACGGCTATTATTCTACTCTAGATATGTTTATAAATCTTATGGTTTTCTGTTGATGAATATTATGTGAGGACGACAAAATGTGAGGAAGAGTTTGTTAATGTTCCCCTTGCTGCATAAAATAAAATCACACGAAATGCAAAGAAAGGATGATAAAGAAAACTAACTGAAGCAGGAAACAGTAAACATGATAAGTCGGTATTGAATAAGTAAAGTGACCATTGCTAACAGATGCTAAAATTCTAAACGAGTCGTGTTAAATTATGAATAGTTTGTACCTCAGACATGGCATTGCCCTTTGTCATTACAATGTGAGAGCCACATTGTTGATAATGATTATGGTATCTATGTAAAATTAGAAGTAAAAAGTAAGTAGATACATGAAAAAATTTACTCAAGTATTATTTTTAAAAAAAGAAGCATTTTTTTTTTTTTTTTTGTACTGGGGACGGAACCCAGGGGCATTCTACCTCCGAGCTATACCCCCAGCCCTGCATTTTTATTCTTTATTTTTGAAACAGAGTCTCACTGATTTGAAAAGTCCTAACTAAGTAGCTGAGTCTGTCTGTGAACCTGTATCCTCCTGTCTCAACCTCCCAAATACTGGTATTACAAGAGTGCACCTCCACGTCTGCCTCGATTTTATTTTAATGGAATGTTTACTATTGGTGTAGAACCACAAATAACACTAAAGATGATTGTAGAGAACACAAAATTTAATTTTATTAAATTAAGAATATATTTCAACAAATAGAAGCAGAGTCTATTCAAATAAAAGTACACGTTACTAAAACTGTATAGACATTTCTCTGGTGAAATATGCCACATTCCTGGAAGACTTAACAAAATAAAGTTTCCATTTTTATCAAAATCTATAGATACAAATTAATACAATTCTTGCCTTCAAAACACATAAGTATTTTTTTTTTCTGGGAAGTAAAATAAGGTGCAAATTTATTAATATATAAGTATTCATTACAGAATTTATACAATAGGAAGTCATATTCTACTAATAAAATATATTGTGTCAGTATAAAATCATGAAAAGACAGATAATGGAAATCAAGATCTAGTACAGATAACTGACTAAACTGACTAGTGCTTTAATAGTTTCTCATCTGCTTTATTTTTAGAATTAAAGGGCATTTTTTGTGTGTGTGTGTTTTTGTCTTTTTGGAACCGGGGATCAAACCCACAGCACCACACCTGCAAAGAAGGTGCTTTGCCACTGAGCTACATTCCGGCCCCTATTTTTAGGATTAAAAAGAATCCAATGCCACAGACTTCAATATGTGACATTCTAAGTTCCACTTTCCTTTGCTATAATTATGGTCATTTACCTGATTGTTTGTCATGGTTAAGTGAGCTCTGAAACTCTAGAATCTCATCACCTGCTCAGATAACCGGAGATCAGATAGTACCTCCCACCGTTTAGCTCTGAGAACAGTCTCCACCATTCTTCTTTATTCGGGTAATACGTGTAGTTGTAAACATCTATGGAAAGAACATGTCTTTCCTGAAATATGTAGTGGGGATGGAGAGGGATGAATGTAAAGTTATCCCCTTATTAATCAGCTCTGATATCCTATGTATTGATACCTTTGTGTTTATGCTATAGAGATTTAGGGCAAGTTTAGTTCGACTTTATTCAGTTAACCAAGCAAACTGTTAGATTCAATTCCTTCTTAAGCATTTAGTTATTGTTATAAAGGCCAACTCTTATATTAAACTGATATTCAACATTATCTATTTTTATTATCTATTTTCTATTTTGTAACTCATGATGCTAAAATATAATAAGCAGAAATTAAAATAAAGAAATTCTAATATTATCATGGTCTCTAATATTTAGGAGTTCTTTATAATTATAATAAGAATAATATGAGGATGTTTCATGTATCTTCATCACTTCTTCACTGGTGAAATCTTTGTTAACTACTTTGTTAATTGCTAATGAACAAGTAGTTAATTATAAAGTGACAGCCACTGAGCTGCAAATTTTAGTACTTTCATTTCAGCAAATGATTGTTACCATCTCAAAATCTGTAATGGAGCTGCACATTCTCCATCTGAAAAGCAAGTATTAAACATGCCTCTACTGTTTTGATTGAGTATTATAATGGCTGTCTATTAAAAGAAGTATCATATTTATTATATTATATTCAAATATTTTATCCACCACATATATTTCTCTTGCTTCATAATGGTAGATTTTTCCCCCAAAGGGCTTTCTCAAGAATGCCAATATTTCTCATAGTGCAATTTTATTCCTTTCACAAAATTATTTCTCAGTGAATACTTAGTTAACATCAAGTCATGTCCTGTTTTCATCTGTTCAATAAGAGGAAAGAGGTCTCTCTAAATGTATTTTACTTATTTTAATGCACTGATACAATTTTAGACTTCTGTTTAAGTTTTCTATTTTTATGCATAATTTTCCATATAAAATTAGTCATTTGCAGTCTGAAATTATTATCAAAATTATTTAAAAAAGTTGTGAAGGACAGATTTTTTTTTCACTTTGAATATATTTCTTTTTTTATTAATTTATTTTTTTAAATTGGTGCATTGTAGTCATATATCAATCACATTGGAGTACAAGACTTGAGAGGATATACAAGCACACATCATCCAATTAGCCCTCCTCTAGCCCCCATTTCATTCCCTCCCCCTCCCTCCATCCCATGCTTCTTTGGTGATTTACTTTCATACATTTGTTTATGTACCTCCTGCATTTTATTTTTTTTATTTAAACAATTTTATTATTGAACGTAAATCGTATACATTTACACTATATTTGATGCCCTCCCCCCCGCCCCCATTTTCCTTTCCCCCCTCCCACCAATGGCTGTCCAGGTTAACCATGACTTATTCATAATTTTACACATGTTCAGGTGTAGACCCTCATTAATCAAGATCGGCCTTCCTCCTCTCCTATCTTACCATCCAAACTTAGCTAGTATTTCCCCTTCAATAACTGGAGTCCCACTGGTATTCTTTGTGTTTCCTAGTTTGGGCATATTAGAGGAAACATATGTATCTTCTTCTTTTGTGCTTGGCTGATCTCACTTAACATAATGTTCTCCAGGGTTTTCCATCTCCTTGGAAATGACATAATTTCGTTCTTCTTTATGGCTGAATAGAATTCCATTGTGTGTATTTCCCACAGATTTGCTATCCATTCATCTGTTGATGGTGATCTGGGTTGGTTCCATATTTTGGCTATTACATATTGTGCTGCTATGAACATAGGTATGCATATGTTGCTATATTTCTCTGAATTCAACCCCTTTGGAAAGATACCCAGGAGTGGTATAGCTGGATCATATGGTGGATCTATTCCCACCTTTCTTAGGAATCTTCACACAGATCTCCATAGTGGTTGAACTAGTTTGCATTCCCACCAACAGTGTAAAAGAGTTCCTCTTTCCCCACATCCTCGCCAGCATTTGTTGTTGTTTGATTTCTTTATGCTTGCTACTCTGACTGGGGTTAGATGGAATCTCAGTGTAGTTTTGATTTGCATCTCCCTGATGGCCAGTGATGAAGAACATCTTTTCATGTATCTATTAGCCCTTTGTATCTCTTCTTTTGTGAAGTGTCTATTTAGTTCATTTGCCCATTCCTTGATTGGGTTGTTTGTTTTGCCAGTGTAGAGTCTTTTGAGCTCTTTGTATACTCTGGATATTAGCCCCCTATCAGAATGGTGGCTGGTAAAGATCCTTTCCCATTCTGTGGGCTTCCTCTTAAGGTTATTGATAGTTTCCTTTGATGAGAAGAAACTTTTTAGTTTGATGTTATCCCACTTGTTTATTCTTGCTTTAATTTCCTGAGCTTTGGGGGTTTTGTTGAGAAAGTTACTGTCTGTGCCAATATGTTGTAGTGTTGAACCTATGCTCTCCTCTATTAACTTCACCGTCTCAGGTCTAATTTCTAAGTCTTTGATCCATCTTGAGTTGATTCCTGTGTTTGGTGAGATATAGGGGTTTAGATTCATCTTTTTACAAATGGTTAGCCAGTTCTCCCAGCACCACTTGTTGAAAAGGCTGTCTTTCCTCCAGCGTATGTGTTTGGCCCCTTTGTCAAAGATTAATTGACTAAAGATGTGTGGGTTTGTTTCTGTATCTTCTATTCTAATCCACTGGTCAGTATATCTATTTTTGTGCCAGTACCATGCTGTTTTTAATACTATTGCTCTATAGTATAGTTTGACGTCTGGGATTGTAATGCCTCCTGCGTGTTTCTTGTTATTGAGAATTGCTTTGGCTATTCTAGGTCTTTTCTTTCTCCATATGAAGTTCATGATTGATTTTTCTAGGTCTCTGAAGAATGCCACTGGTATTTTAATGGGAATTGCATTGAACCTATAGATCAGTTTTGGCAGAATGGCCATTTTGATGATATTTATTCTGCCTATTCATGAGCACGGGAGATCTTTCCATCTTCCAAGGTCTTCTTCAATTTCTTTCTTTAATGTTTTATAGTTTTTGTTGTAGAGGTCTTTTACATCTTTGGTTAGGTTTATTCCTAGGTATTTTATTGGTTTTGAGGTTATAGTGAATGGAATTGCTGTTTTTATTTCTTTTATTGTGGATTCGTTGTTGGCATAAAGAAAAGCCACTGATTTCTTTAGGTTGATTTTGTAACCTGCGACTTTGCTGAATTTGTCAATCAGGTCCAGAAGTCTTTTGGTTGAGTTCTTTGGGTCTTCCAGATAAAGGATCATGTCATCTGCGAATAAGGATAATTTTAATTCCTCTCTTCCTATGTGAATTCCTTTGATTTCCTTCTCTTGTCTGATTGCTGCAGCAAGAGTCTCAAGGACTATATTGAAAAGGAGTGGTGATTGTGGGCATCCTTGTCTTGTTCCTGACTGTAGCGGAAATTCTTGCAGTTTTTCCCCATTCAATATAATGTTGGCTTTGGGTTTGCAGTATATTGCCTTGATAATGTTGAGGTACTTTCCTTCTATCCCAATTCTTTGCAGTGTTTTTAACATAAATTGGTGTTGGATTTTGTCAAATGCTTTTTCAGCATCTATTGCTATGATGATGTGGTTTTTGTTCTTGGTTCTATTTATGTGGTGAATAACATGTATTGATTTGCGTATGTTGAACCAGCCTTGTTTTTCTGGGATGAAACCGACTTGGTCATGATGTATTATTCTCTTAATATAGTTTTGAATGCGTATAGCTAGTATTTTGTTTAGAATTTTTGCATCTATGTTCATTAAGGATATTGGTCTGTAGTTTTCCTTTCTTGAGGTATCTTTATTTGGTTTGGGGATTAATGTGATACTGGCCTCATAGAAGGAATTTGGAAGAGTTCCATCTCTTTCAATTTCCCGGAACATGTTATGCAGTATTGGTATTAGTTGTTCACTGAAGGTTTTGTAGAATTCAGCTGGGAACCCATTTGGGCCTGGGCTTTTCTTTGGTGGAAGAATTTTTATTGCCATTTCTATTTCTTTGGTTGTTATTGGTTGGTTTAGGCTTGCTATGCCATCTTGGTTGAGTGTAGGAAGGTTAACTGTGCTTAGAAATCTATCAATTTCTTCCAGATTTTCAAGTCTATTGGAGTATAAATTTTTAAAGTAGTTTCTGATAATATTTTGAATTTCTTCTCTATCTGTGGTGATATCTCCTTTTTCATTTCTAATTTTGATAATTTGAGTTGATTCTCTTTTTCTTTTGGTTAGGTTGGCCAGGGGTTTATCAATTCTATTGATCTTTTCAAAGAACCAACTTTTTGTTTTATTGATTCTTTGAATTGTTTTTTTTGTTCTCTATTTCGTTTATTTCTGCTCTAATTTTGATGATTTCTTGCCTTCTGCTGGCTTTGGGAATAGACTGTTACAGAATTTCTATTTTTTTTATTTTATTTTATTGGTGCACTGTATTCATACATCATAGTGGGATACAAACTTTTGTAGACATACATGCACACATCGCCCAGTCAGCCCCCACCCGATCCCCACCCCATTCTCTCCCCATCCCTCCTTCCCATGCTTGGCTTAGTGGTTGACATCTAGTATTATAGCAATTTATCCAAAATTAAAAATGATAATCTCACATAACAGTTTCATTTGTCTGATACCAAGCGTTTGATGATTTAAAGATAGCATTTCAATATTTCTTTTTGCTTTCTTTCTTACTAGAGCATATTTTTTTCTGTTTTTTTAGGTGAAACTATCATATATTTATATATTTATTTTTCAGAAAAAAATCTATCCTAATATGGAATATGAATTCTAGATACCCAAAACGATCTTGAAAAAGAACAAAGCTAGCAGATATATATTTTCTGATTTCAAACCATATAAAGCTACAATAATTGAAACAGTGTAGTACTGTTCTAAAGGCAGATATATAGACCATTGGAGTTAAATACAAGCCTAGAGTTAAATTCTTCCCTATATTGTCAAGTTATTTTTGACAAGGTTTCCACGAACATTTGGTGGTGGAAATAATAATCTTTTAACTAAATATTGTTGAAAAATAATAATTACATGGAAAAGAATAAAATTGGACCTTTACCTAATTCCATATACAAGTATTAACTCAAAATAGATAAAAGACCTAAATATAAATCTTAAGACTATAAACTTTTAGGAGAAAATCTGGGTCATAAAACCTCACAACATTGAAATTGGCAGTGATTTCTTGGATATGATTTCAATGGCACAGGCAACAGAAGAATATACAAACTCCCTAAAAAATAAAAGAAAATATTGTATATCCAAAGACAATGTAAACAGAGTTAAAAGTTACTAATAGAATTGGATAAAATATTTCCAAATGCTATATCTGAAGGTATATTAATATTGCAACTAGAAATCCTAAAAATTAACAACAATAAAGGCAAACGATACAACTTAGAGATAGGTAAAAGACTAACATAAATAATGAATCTCCACAGATAACCAATCTTAGTTGTCTGTTGGATGGAAACTCTTGTTTCTCTGGTTCTGGTGAGTGTTACCTATTTCTTCTTTGTATTTAATCTCTTTTGAGTATTTTCTCTAGCACTGGTTTTGAAGACATAAATTCCTTCAGTTTCTGTTTGTCATGGAAGCTTCTTATTTCTCCATCTAATTTGATAGAAAGTTTTGCTGGATAGGAAATTTTTGGCTGGAAGTTGTTTTCTTTCAGAGTTTGGAATATGTTACTCCAAGCCCTTCTGGCTCTCATGACTTGGTTTGGGAAGTCTGGAGTGATTCTAATTGGTTTGCCTCTGAATGTCAGTTGGCCCTTTGTTTTTGTTACCTTTAAGATTCTCTGCTTGGCTTCCACATTGGTCATTTTGACAATTATATGGCGTGGGGATCCTCTTCTCCGATCCTGTCTAAAGGGAGTTCTATAAGTTTCCTGGATCTGTGTATCAACCTCTTGCTCTATATTTGGAAAATTTTCTGCTATTACTTCCTTGAAGAGATTGTTGATCCCTTTGGTATCACTTTCTTTTCCCTCCTCTATTCCAATTATTCTTAGGTTAGCTCTCTTAAGATGGGCCCATATTTCTTCAATGTCAGATTCCTGCTGTTGGATATTTTTTTCTAGATTAGAAACTATGCATTCATTTTTGGATTGCTCTTCTTCTAAGAGCGAGATTCTGTTCCCCATGTGGTCTAATCGGTTGTTTGTGCTTTGAATTGAGGCCTTTACTTCATTAATTGCATCCTTTATCTCTTTTTGGCTCTCTCTGAGTTCTTTTCGAAGCACCTCTATTATTTCTACAGTTATTTTCCTGATTTGATCTTCTAGAAATCTCTGATTTTCTGTTTTATCAGGTTCTGATGTTGTGGGGTTGTGCACATTCATTACTCCAGTGTTATTCCTCTTTCCCATGATTTCGGAGGTTTGTGCCTTCTCTGGGTTCTTCCCTTGGGTCACTATGGCTTCACTTAATGTGCTCTGGGTCTCGAGTCTGTATTATCTCAGACCCCACTACTCCTTTACTGGGTTGTATCACAGAGTCTCTGACCCAGGGAGTCGATAGAGGCTGCTTTAAACTATGGGGGGTGCCAGGTTGCACGTTCTCCTATGGTGTGATATCTCTGCCACCACCACTCCCTCACTGGGTCAAGTCCCAGGAGGCCCAATACTGCGATTTCTCCTCTGTGGCCCGCAATTTGACTCACTGTTCTTGAGTACGCAGATGTAGCTGTACTGGACTCGGTGAATTCACTGCTGCTGCCGCCGCCGGTGGCAATATGGCGCCTCTGCCACGCCCTCGGCCATGAGGCTGGCGTATTTTTTCTTCTCTGGTTTTGATTTCCACTCTGAATCCCTGCAGCGTGTGCTGAGCTCAGCCACTGGGAGCTTTAAATGCTGTCTGCGCCGAAAGATCCCGCCTGGCTGTTCCGCAGCGGCTCACCTGGCTTGCTGTAGCCGTCCGTTGAGTTCGCCGCTGCCGCCGGCAGTATGGCGCTGCTGCCGCGTCCTCGGGCACGTGTGTCTCCTCTGTGGCCCTGAGCTCTGTTCTCAGTCCGCTTTCTCTCTGGAGCCTGGTGGTTTTTTTTGTTTTTCTGGTGATGGTGTTTCTGGCTATGAAAGGCGCTCTTTTTGTGGTAATGGAGATTGGTTGTTAGCGGGACTCTTAAGCCCCGCTTTTCTTGGTCGCCATCTTCCCGGAAGTGATTTTTTCTGTTACAGAATTTCTAGATCCTTGAGTTGTGTCATTAGGTTCTTTACTTGGTGATTCTCCGTCCTTTTTATGTGGGCACTCAATGCAATAAACTTTCCTCTTAGAACTGCCTTCATGGTGTCCCATAGGTTTTGGTAGGTTGTGTCTCTGTTTTCGTTTGTTTCCATAAATTTCTTTATTTCTTCCCTAATTTCTGCTCTTACCCATTCGTCGTTCAATAGTGTATCATTCATTCTCCATGAATTTGAATAATTTCTTTCGAGTTTCCTGTTGTTGATTTCTACTTTTATTCCGTTGTGGTCTGAAAAGATGCAAGGAATTGTATTACATTTTTTGAATTTGCTGGTATTTTCTTTGTGTCCCAGGATGTGATCAATTTTGGAGAAGGTTCCATGAGCTGCTGAGAAGAAAGTGTATTCTGTAGTTTCTGGTTGAAATACTCTGAAAATGTCTATTAGGTCCATTTGGTTTATGGTTTCCTTTAGTTCTAGAGCGTCTTTACTCATCTTTTGCCTTGAAGATCGATCCAGTGGTGTGAGAGGCATATTAAAGTCTCCCAGAATTATTGTATTTGTGTCTACTTGGGATCTTATGTCCAGAAGGATTTGTTTTACAAATGTGGTTGCACCCATATTTGGGGCATGAATATTTACTATCATTATATCTGCTTGGTATATTGTTCCTTTTAATAAAAGGAAGTGCCCTGATTTATCTCTTTTGATATGTTTTAGTTTAAAGTCTGTTTGGTTGGATATTAGGATTGCTACCCCTGCTCTTTTTTGGTCACTGGTGGCATGGTATATCTTTTTCCATCCTTTCACCTTCAGCCTGTGAGTGTCTTTGGCTGTGAGGTGAGTTTCTTGCAGACAGCATATATTTGGATTATGTTTCCTGATCCACATTGCCAGTCTATGTCTTTTGATTGGTGAGTTAAGTCCTTTGACATTAAGAGATATTATTGAAATATGATTTTTGTTTTCTGCCATTTTGTGTTCTGTCTACTCATGGGTGGTGTGATCTTTCTTCTTTACTTAAATGGCCCACTTATTAACTTCCTCTCTTCTCTGGTTCTGAAGTCTGCTTCTTTTTTCTTCCTTATGGTTTATTTCTTTAAGAATTTTCTCTAGTGTTGGCTTTGAATTCATGAATTTTTTGAGATTCTGTTTATCGTGAAAGACTTTGGTTTCACCATTGATCTTGAATAGTAGTTTTTCTGGATAGATTAGTTTGGGCTGGAAGTTATTTTCTTCCAGGGTCTGAATCACGTCATACCAGTCTCTCCTAGCATTCCTAACCTGGGTTATATAGTCTGGGGTGATTCTTATTGTTTTGCCTCTATATGTCACCCATGTGAAGGACAGATTTTTATATGAGAATTTTCATCCCTCCAGTGACAGTACCAGGTAATAGTTGTTTTGATATTTATATCTTGTATTTCATAAGATAAAGGTACATTTAGAATAACACTAAATTAGTGATAAATGTTTTAGAATAACTACTTATAAATGTGCGAAATAGAGGCTTGGTGATTGATGCTTCTTTCTCTTAAAAGATCTCCACATGAATATGCAATATATGTACACTGGTCAGAATGTAAGTAATGAGACTCAATCTGAATTCCACTACTGCATTCATGCTTTAGAATCATTTTCAGAATGTTTATTGATTCTAACTTTCTTCATTTCTGAAATGAATTTCAGTACATCCAAGAAGTACTTTATCTTCCAAAAGTGATAAGTGAGAAATTCTTCTGTTGGATTTAATTAGGTGAGATGTCTGCAAGTGGGTAATTAGTTCACTCAGCAAATGAATCCAGAAATGTTTCTCAAAGGCAACTTTATTATATTTTCACCTCCAGGTCCATAGAGAAAAATCTTTAAAAACAAATAACACTAATAAAACTTCTGCCTCCACTGGCATAATTTGAAATCTTCAGATCATCAGATGAAAAAAATGTTATATTTTGTCAGCAATTTATCTTTTCTTAAAATGTATTATACACTATCAAAAAGTTTATTAATAAGATTTCTAAATAAACATAGATAACAAGATAGAATATATATATATATATATATATATATATATATATATATTAGCTTTTACAAGATATATATGCATATACATATATAGTGAAAGCTAGGAATAAAATGGGTCATAGGAGAAATTCTAGATGAATGAGAAACTATAGATGAGCAAATAAAGCGACCTGAGGGGATGGGAGAGGTGGAGAGAAAAATTCTCTAATGTTCATGATATATATTAAAAAACATACCTGTCAATCACTAACCCAAATATGAGAAGGAGGAAGAGGGAGGGAATGGGGCAGGAATTGGGTAAAGGTTAATTGGTTGATGTGTGCAGGTATGCCTCCACCATCTTATACTCCATTAAGATGTAGGATTACAATGCACCAATAAAAGATAAAAAATAAAAAGTAATATATATATATACATAATATATAAAAATGTATAAAATATTATATTCTTTATATATTATATATATTCAAAATATGTATATTTTATATATAATAAAATATATATTTGTATATTATATTTATATATGTTATATATAATAAATATAGAAAATATATATTTATATATAAAATATATAAAAGAATATATATATATATATATATATATATATATATATAGTTTATCTCAAAGAGGATAACTGGACAAATTATATCAAGCTTGCTTGGTTAAACTAAATTTTATCTAATTTTATAAAGTCAAATTTTTTCTCTCAAAATTGCTTTAAATAATCGCATCCCATTGAGAATTTGACTCCCAGCTTCTATGGTTCAAATTACTAAAATGAATGTGTGGATTCCTATTACCACATACATATTGTATTACAGAAAGATTAACTTGAATATCTGAAATTAATCAGTGCCTATAAAGTAAACCCAATAACATTATAACCACATCAGCAATCTATACAATAATTCTAAGTCTAATGTGTTCATAAAATAATAAAAATCTTCATCAATTTTAAATTTACTACAGTGAGGAATGAAAGATTATATTAAATTTTATTTCTGGGTTCCAGGTTAGTGAATTTAAAAAAATTTATTTTCATAATTTTTGTTTTCACAATGGCTGAAATTTGAGACTTAAGTCTTTTATTTCATTAAAATTGTATTAATATCTCAAACTCTGAAGCTTTCACCTTCACAGATGCTGCTTAATTTTTATGGGTGTAATATTTACAAAAATGTAAATCTTACTTCGTACAGTCAAGTGTACCTGTAGTTACATGTAATAGATACCTCATGAATATCTGTTCAATTTTATGAAGCATGACTATACATGTATATTTTGCTAAACTGTGAGGACAATTTTCCAAAAATATAAATAGAATGTATTTTTTTCTATTTGGAAGACAGTTTTATGATGAAATAATTGTTTCCTATTTAGATAGCAGTGCATTTCTAATTACTTGACATGCACGCACCGTTTTAAAGAACTAAAGTCATTGCTTAACATTTCACATAATATTGTTTTACCAAGTAATATTCTACTGAATATTCACACTCATCAATCAAAACGTCCCATCTCTACGTAGGAGAAGGTGATTGACTGTGATGGCCCCAATTCTTCAGTAACAACGTTGTTTCTGATTTTTGAGAGTGACCTTAGGCTTTTTTTTTTTTTTTTACTTATAATGTGTAAAAACATTTCTTATGTACATTGAGACAACTAGGATATATCAAACAGTTATATGATCAAGGGATGGCCTACAGTTCTTATAAGAAATGGTTATTCTCTTTGGACATCTCTTCATTTCATGGGCGTGAAAGAGGACATGGAATATATTCTATTTGTATTTTTTAATATAAAATACAATACAACCCCTTGTTCTATGCTGGAATTTGACAAACTTTACTGAAGTAAGAAGCAAATATTTTTTCCCAATGATTGTAGATTAAATAATGTCAGCTACCAGCATATATCATTTTTTATATTTGAAGTCTGTATAGGCCTTTTATGTTGCCTTTTTGTTGTGGCTATGTCTTATAAGTAGCTCAATGTTTAATATAAATAATGAGGTTTAATATAAATTATATTTATATGTTCTATCAGCTTAAACTGGAATGGGAAAATGTGGGCATTAAGTATAGCATTTGCTGTAGGTTTCCTCTGGATAATTTTAAGGTAAATATACAATTTATTTCTATTCCAGTGTTCTAAAAGTTGCCATCAGGAATAAATTATCTCATTTTATCAAAATTAGCCAGTATCTATTTTTCATAATTACAATAAGCCCTTCATATCTATGGATTCCTCATCTTTGCATTCAACCAAACTTGAAAATATTCAAGATATAGCTTTTGTACTGAACATGTGTAGACTTTTTTCTTATCTTTATTCCCTAAAAAGTGAAACATAGCAACTCTTTTCATAGCACTTATGTTTATATAAGGGACCTGGGCATTCTAAGATTTTAGTATCCCTTGGACTGCAAGAGTAGGAGAGAGTCCTTGAAACAGTCCCCCATGAGTACCTAAGAAACATTCACTTTTTTATTATTTATTTATTTTAATGCTTCTCAAAAATGTTCAAAACATTTTATGCTATTTGTCCAAAGATCATATTTTGCGTAATATTGCTTATATTTTACTTCAGTGAATATTATTTTAGGTGATAAAATTTGTGAGGTAGTTTATCATAAGGTAAATTTACTTTGATATTATTCTCTTTATTAAGTAATGCAAAAGACTAACTAAAATTGACTAGACAAAAGAGAAAAATTGTTAGTGGAGTCACAGAGGAGATCTGTGTGAGGGAAACGAATACGAGAAGTGAGATCCAATGAAGCAAACACTTCAATGGGCACAATGTACATACGTAAATTTATCAATGCCGATGTCAATATCATGCAACGTGAGAGAGGAGAGAGATGGGAGCAGGGGGAGAGTGTTGTTGACATACATGTCACTTTCACTCTGAATTTCATCATGATGTATGATTAAAATATATCAATGAAGCGATACCTTATTTTTCTAATTTTTTAAATATATATCTATATATCTTTGTACATATAGTGGTTATCTCTTATTGCTGTAACAAATCACTACAAACTTAGGGACTTAACACAGTACAAATTTATTATCTTGCAACTATGTAGAAGTCCAAAAGACTGAGCCAACATGAAGGTCAATAGAGCCCCATTTCTTACCATAGCTTCTAAGACAGAATCAATTTCCCTGCTATTTCTAGCCTCTATAAATTGCTTATATTCTTTGGTTTAAGAATCTATTCCTCCATGTTCAAAGATATTAAAGAGTAGAGCTCTCATGCCATATTTCTCTGACTACAGTTTGAAATCTTAGGATTTATCAGATTATACTGGGAACTTCTGGAAAATCCAGGATATTGTTTCCAAACCTAGGACATGTAATTATTCAAATTTAAAAAGTCCGATTGCTACACAGCTTAATATATTCACAGGCTCCCAGGATTGCAGATATAGGTATTTCTGGGAGTGCCATTAGGCTACCGACCACAGGATAGACTCAAAATTTCATATGGTTTTATCCTCATTTTCCCTAATTTTGAAAAGTGGATGCTTACAGATAATTATTTGTATCATTAGTCTAAAATTTTTCAACTTTGTCCCAATTCTCTTTACTTCTCCTTTGTCATTCCATTTTAACTCTCAATATTTATTCCATGTCTCTTAACTTTTAATATTTAATCTTTGTTTTTTCTGAACTCTGAATGTATTCTTTTCTTTCTTTTTATATACGCATTGCTCACTGTCTCCTATTATATTAACTACAAATAAATATATATTTAAGTGTTTTCATAAAGTAAGTAGTAAAGAACTCTAATTTTTTTTTTTTTTTTTTGTGGCACTGGGGTTTCTGGAAACCCTTCTACCTCCAGGCTACACTCCCAGACCTATTTTATATTTTTTATTGGGAAACAGGGTCTCTTAAGCCAGCATGGCTGGCTGGGAACCTGCATGATCCTCCTGTCTCCGCCTCCCAAGCATGGGGATTACAAGCGTGCGCCACCACGCCTGGCTTTTTTTCTTATTTTAAGATTTGTTGGTGTATTATAATTATATTTCATTATGATGTATGTGAGGTAGAGAATGGTGGAGTCATACATGCACATGCCATGCTTTTAGCCTTCCCCCAATTCCCTCCTCACTACCTCCTTCTTGAATTTGGCTTACTGACTGACTTTGATATGTTTGTGAATATATACCATGAACATCAGGCTGCTTTCCCCCATCTCTCTCATTTACATGACCTTTTTTATTCATCTAAGTTTTCTCCTTCTTTGCCTAGAGTCCCTCCTATATAACATTTTCTCCCTAGTCTCCACATATTAATGAGAACATCTCACTCTTCACTTTTTGTGACTAGCTAAACTCACTTAGCATAATATTCTGTAGTAAAAAAGAAGATAGGTTCATATTTTACTGATTTAAGGTTTACTTTAATTTGGCAATGTTAATTACTTCCTTTGGGTGAGTAAGATACACACGCTTTCCTATTTCTTTTACTTTATAATTTCTTGGCAATTCCAATAGATTTAAGCTCAAATATAATAAAAGAACATTTAATGAAACTGACAGAACATTTCTTCAGAACTGTAGTTGCTCGTTTACATATGTCTGTCGCCCATTAGTCTTAGAAAACTTTAAAGATGAAAGGTTATAATTATTATTTTTAGTACTCACAATATGTGGCATACTGTTAGCACTGGAGAAATACTCTTAAAAATTTGTGATATGAATAAAAATGCTTAGTAAAAATTGTACTGCTTAATGATTGTACTGGTATTAATGTAAAAGTAGATGAGAGAAACTCAAGAGTTTTCTTTCTCATGTATAATAAGTCAGAATTCAACTTTCAGCGAAAATAGACAAGAACAGGCATTTTCCTTTTTCTCTGATAACTCTACTTTGTTCAGAACTTTATTAATATATTATTTACAAATAATATCCAAGTATAACATCCAATGATATTTAAATTCATAAAAGTACTACAAAAGAAATTATTTTGTAGTTCTTATAAGAAGGGTTATAGAAGGACATATTGGTGAAGTTTATAGTTACAGGTATTTGAAAGGCTGAGGAAAAATAACTTTTTTGTGTGTGCTATTGGGGTTCCTGGAAGCCTAGAAAGGCTTCCAGGACCTATTTTATACTTTTTATTTGGAAACAGGGTCTCTTAAGCCAGAGTGGCTGGCTTCAAACCTGCGCGATCCTCCTGTCTCCACCTCCCTAGCAGGGATTACAAGCGTGCGCCACCACGCCAGGCTTGAAAAGTAACATTTTGAAAGCTGGATTTCCAGTGCAGCATGCAAAACACTGATACACACTGTCTCAAAAAAAAAAAAAAAAAAAAAGGGAAAAGCTGAGTAGGTACACTCCTGTAATTCTACTGCTTGGAAGGCTGAAACTGGTTCAAGGCCAGCCTCAGTAATTAACTGAGGACCTCAGCAACTTAATGAGCTCCTATTTCCAAATAAAAATATAAAAATCAGCTGACAGTGTATCCTTAAACCCTTAGTTCAATTCCTGTACCAAAATGTGAGGGAGTGGGGCTGGACCATTATTCGAGATCATTGTCAGCCAATGCACTGCAGTTCTTTCCATGAAAGAGAGTGCCGATCACTGTCCATTTCACTGATGCCTCCAATTTCATAGAGAAATTCTCTCACAATCTGCTACAGACACTCTGCTCTTCGGGAGGCTAGAAGCTGGCTGTGATGCAAATGGCTGCTCTTTCATATGATATAACTGTTCTTCCCAAAGTCGCATTCTTTTATCTTCTACAATTTATGCTGAGACACCTGTGTCATCTAATATTGTGTCTGGCATGACACACTAGGAATTGGAGAGTTGAACCCATTTTTCAGTAGGAGGAGATAGCAAAAGGATTCAGAAGTAAGCAGTCTTCAGAAAAGCCAAAGTACTAATGGTTGTCATTATTGAATGCAAACTGTGTTCTTGAAAATAGCTTAAGTGGCCGGGCGTGGTGGCGCATGCTTGTAATCCCCGCGCTTGGGAGGCAGAGATAGGAGGGCATCGCGCTGGTTCGGAGCCAGCCTCTCTGGCTTAAGAGACCTTGTTTCCAAATTAAAAAAATAAATTAATTAACTTTAAAAAATTTAAAAAAAAAGAAAAGAAAAAAGAAAAAGAAGAAAATAGCTTAAGTGTTGAAAATTATAATTTCTTATTATTTGTAATGGACCTATAAAGTAGCAATTCCTTCTGTTTTAGAGATATAAAAATGAAAGATTGGATTTCATATATTTGTCAATCAATTTTAAAGTCTATAGTTAAACTCCTGTAGTACCTTTCAGTATTTTTTTTTTTATGGTACTGGGGTTCCTGGAAACCCTTCTATCTCCGGGTTACACTCTCATACCTATTTTCATATTTTTTTAAAAATTTGGAAACAGGGTCTCTTAAGCCAGAGAGACTGGGTTTGAACCAGCGCCATCCTCCTGTCTCTGCCTCCCAAGCGCAGGGATTATAAGTATGCACCACGCCCACCACCTTTTAGTATTTTTGAATATGGCCTTCAAATGCCTTCCTTCATCTACAAAGATATTTTGCATAGCATGATATCCCTTCTAATGCCTTTATTGTAAGATGGCTGGGAGAACATGGGACAGTGTGAAGGATGTAAATAAAAAGTGGAAAAAGAAAAAACAACTTCAAGAATCTGGGCACCATGAGGAACAAGTTTGTAATCCCAGCTACTTGAAAAGTTAAAGCAGAAAGTTTGCAAATTTGAGGCCAGTCTAGGTATATAACAACATTCTATTTCAAAATTAAAATTGAGAAAAACCTTGGGATACAGCTCAGTGGTAGATGACTTGCCTAGCCTGTGTAAGGCCATAGGTTCAATCCACAGCAATGCAAAAAAAAAAGGAAAAAAAAAAAAAAAGAAAACCAATATTTATCCAGAGAAGGTGGCTCTGACATGACATGAGAAGACTTACAGTATATGACCATATGTTCATAGTAAATGAGTTCTTTACTAGTGAAGTACTGTTAGTTAAGAAGGTCCTGGACATGGACATTTGACAAAGAAAAATGTAAAGATATAAGGTACAGAAAACAATCAAGTCTCAAAGTACTGAGGGCGACGTGTTGACATGCAACAAGGGAATGAGTTTCATATTTTTTATAATATTAATGAATAGAAGACACAATTTTAAAGCATGGCACCTCAAGAAAACACCAATCTGTGTTTCTGACCATTCATTTTCTATTTGCACACAATTCCCTCACACCTCAAATGATTATTGATAGATGTAGGAAAGAGAATGAAATCTGTCATTTAGACTTCTCAGTAATAACCATACACCTACCTGGAAAAAATGTAATAATTTTTCATAGTAAAAGATTAAAGGACTCAGAAGAACCACATAGTAATCACAGTAAGAAGGAAGTAACTAAATTTTAATGCAGAGTAAAATATTTTTAAATAAAATAGAATATGAAAGACCTTTTTTATGTTACAGAAAACATACTAGCAAAAATCCTACTTATCTAAGATGAAAAGTGACAAACATCTAAAGTCAAAAAATATTCTTCATTAATTTTATTATTTGTTATTATTCCGAAGCTCTGAGACAAAATAAAAGTGTTTAAAAGAGCAGTGGATATAGCACATGCATGTAATTCCAGCTTTTGGGAGGTTGAGACAGGAGGATCAGGGTTCACAGCCAGCCTCAGCTGCCTAGTGAGGTCCTCTGCAACTCAATGAAATTCTGTTTCAAAATACAAAATAAAAAATAAAGCTGGGGTGTATCTCAGACATTGAACGCCCCTGGGTTCCATCCCCAGTACCGCAAAAAAGTGCTTAAAAAATAATAAATTAGGGGAACAAGTTAGATAGGCAGTAACAACGTCTCATTAACTTCATACTTTTGTTGCCTAACTGAAAATTCTACAGAACCAGATAACAAAGTTAAAGTACTAGTATGGTGAAAAAAACCAACATGATCTACTTTTATGATACCTGGGCTTTCACTAAAAATTATAGTATGATGTTTGACTAAAGTACCAATAAAAGTATATTAAAATAATTTATAGCACACTAAAATAAATAGAAACTTATGCTAAAACATTCAAAAAATTTCAATGTTTACAAATTTGTATAATAAAATATAACAATATTTAAAAGTGAAACCAAAATTTTAAATCTTAGTAACTTTGGAAAATGTAAAAATGGAATATAATTTATTTCTGATATAAAAAACTTTAAACTCACAAATGATAAATTTAATACATTTGACTATAATAAAATTTTAATATCCTTTTTATATGCAAACTCCATACATATAGATTAGAACAATGCAAGAGAGATGAAAAAGTAGATGAAGCTAAATTTGTAGTTAACTCTATATAGGTGGTTACCTTTAGATCACTTTGCAGTTAGCAGAGAAACCTAAAATTTTGCCAAGATTATATTTCTTATTTAAAATTTGTGTGAAAATTAATTTGTAGACTGTGTCTTTATAAGAATCACTGAAAATGGAAGAAACTAAAAATTTTGCAAAATAAACGATAAGTATATGAGACGAGTCAACAATTGTATACATCCATTCATACTCATAAAATCTTTGTTATTTTCCTTAAAATATTGTGGATTAATGTAAACAGGATCAGATATTCATTAACTCATAAGTCCTTCAGATCTCAAGACAGAATTGATATCAAGGTAAAAGTTGGAGAATCACTTTAAAGAAATTCATTAATAATCCAATCTGGAAGAAATCCTATTCAGCTATTAAATTCTGAAATAAAATAGGAAAACAATTACTTACATAATCAGCTAGATGGATTTTAAATCCCTAGCAATTTAAAAAGGCTTTGGTTTATCACTTAGAGGTGATTTTGTTCTTGGTGGCTCTAGTGTGCTCATAATCTACTATAAAACCTTACATAGATAGCAAAAGTTGCTGTCCATATAAGCCTTTGTTATGCTGCAGTCATATCTTTTTTCTATTGAAGAATATAAACTCTAAAGGAATAGGTAAGTATTTTCCAGTCATTTGGTACAGATAACATTGAAACTTTGAGAATTCTACATTTTTCTGGCAATTAAAGTACCTAAGTTACATTTATTTTATTTATATTATTTTTTTGGTGGTAATGGGGTTCCTGGAAGCCCTTTACCTCCGGGCTACACTCCCAAACCTATTTTTACATTTTTATTTGGAAACAGGGTCTCCTAAGCCAGCGCACACGGCTGGCTTCGAACCTGCGTGATCCTCGTGTCTCTGCCTCCCAAGCGCGGGGATTACAAGCGTGCGCCACCACGGCTGGCCCTAAATTACATTTAACATAATGAAAATTTAAAAGCAATACTATTGTACACATTATTATTGGATTGAAAAATTGTATGAATTTTTAAATCTATATAAGAACCGATATCAAAACATTTTAGCAAAGTAAGTAGTTTAGATTTAGATTTTCCTTCAGAAACAATCTCTACTATTCCAAAACCATGAGATTTTTATGACTTTCTGTTGGCCTTTAAAAATGAATAAAGAATAAATCTGGGCATGGTGGCACACACTTGTAATCCCTGCGCTTGGGAGGCAGAGACAGGAGGATCGCTTAGGTTCGAACCCAGGCTTAAGAGAGACCCTGTTTCTAAATAAAAAGTATAAAATAGGTCTGGCAGTGTAGCCTGGAGGTAGAAGGGTTTCCAGGAACCCAGTACCACCACAAACAAACAAAAAAAAATTAATAAAGCATAAAGAAATATTTGAGTACTGAATAATGAGAACATGTAGTTGTGGGGAGCCATTAAGGTTTTCCGCTAAAAGAATACTTCTGTCCTTTGCCCATAGTCAATAAGGTTTGGGATCATGGGAAGTTTAAAGTAAAAATTCTGAGAGAAGCTCAGGTGCTGATGGCATGAGGGATTGATTGACCTGACCTTTATGCGGACAGGTGATGATGGCATGAAGGATGATTGACCTGGAACTGTATAAATAGGGGAGAGTGATAAACCTGGGATTGGTCAGTAGAGATATCGATCCGGGAGTGTACTGGCAATCCTTCCATGATAGAATTAAATATTCTTTGAATATCTTTTTCTGTAAAACAAACATACATATATGAATATTGCATGTTTATAGCTTAAAATATTATAGTATTGTTTGCTTTTTATTATTTATTTATCTATTTATTTATTTATTTTGCATTTGTGGGTCTGGGGATGGAACCCAGGGGCATTCAACCTCCAAGCTACACCTCTGCCCTATTTTTTATTCTTTATTTTGAAACCAGGTCTCACTGAGTTGCAAAGGGCCTCACTAAGTAGCTGAGGCTGTCCGCGAACTGCGATCCTCCGTCTCAGCCTCCGGAATGCTGGGATGACAAGCGTGTCCCACCATGTCCAGCTTTTGTTCGCTTTTAAAATATAACTTTTCTGTAAGGGTCATGTCAGCATTGAAGAATTAAATAAATACCCAAACTCATTCTAAGAGACTTACATTTTCATTAGAGTATCACTAGTGTGATATGAAAACAAACAACACTAGAGATATTAGCATGTTTAATTTGATGAAGCATGATTTAAAAAGCAGCCTGTTTGATGATTCACGTAAGAACACACAGATCATAAGACCTTGGGCACAATCTTCAGTACAAAATAAGTTACACTTAACATATTATTTGACAAATAAAGATGACATAATTTACCTAAACTTCGATGATGCATGAAAGTTTCAGTGAAAGTTACTTTAAGTGGTGCAGGTTGGGTTCTCGCAAAGATTGTACGTTGCATTGCTGTCAGGTACACTGCTCTACATATTGTTTTTATGTTCATTCACTCTAAAGTACGGTTCAAGTCCAATGTCTACTTATTAATATTATGTTTAGTTAATTCTTCCATTATTCAAAATAGAGTATTGAATTCCTCTATTTTCATTATATTGAAGACTGTCTTTAGTTCTATTAATATTTGCTTTGCATACATAGGCACTTTAATAAAGTTTTCAACAGTATTCAATATGATGTATGTATAAGTGCTTATGTGTTTGTTAAGTATTATAGTTGAATCTTTTATAGCACTCTTCTACTTTTGTCACTGGGTTATATTTTATGAACCAAATGTTCTCTGATCTCTTTGGGCTTGCAATACGATCTATAGAGTTTTTAGAACCTTGTAGAGCACCAACATACTTTATAATATTTGGGGCCAGGAACAACTAAGAGAAAGAGAAATATCATAAAAATGAGAGGTAGCAAAAGTTAAGATTATCAGTGCTTCCTGTTATTTTATAACTACAGAAATACAAAAGTTAAATTTATAAGTTGTGAATACAGTTCAGTAAAATTTACTTCTATTTCAAAATTTTCCAAGTTGTTCAAATTTTATTTCTGCCTATATTTAAGCTCTATGCAAATGTCTTTTAGTAAACTATTATTTGCCTATGTAAAATAAGAATTATTCATTTATAAATAAAAATAGGTAATAAATTGTGACAGTAGCACATTGAACTCTTCAAAAATGGCTAATTAATAATAAAAAAAACATGAAAATAATTCAAGGTACAAATTTATGTATTTGTAATTTAGAATTAATACTTTAAAATATCACTTCTAGAAAACTATTTTGAATATTGAGAGTTATTTTATTTATAATTATTTACTTAGGCTTTTACTTATTTCTATTTATTTTTATGACAAAAAGCCTAAGAAGTAGGAGTTGTAAAATAAGGGTTTAGTAAAAATTATTCTAAGTACATCTCTGAAACTGATGAAAGAAGTAAAAACTAATTCCTAACCTATGAGATTATCACTTTCAATTCAAACGATATGCTAACTATATTAATCTAATTGTGGCTACACACATCCACCCATTGGACTGCCATTATCACATTCTGAACATGAGTTCTCCTTACTCATCTCCCGTGTCCATGAACTTCACTGAAACTTAAGAAACAGGGTTTAAAGTGTCTGCCATTCTTTTGACTCTGTCATTATAACTACTGTGTCTGTTACCCAGTCTCTTCTTAGCTTTGAATGATGCAGTATATTTGCTGACATTTGTTGGAATACTGACCTTCAGGGTTGGCCTGAATATGGATTTCTACTGTACACAAATAGGACTTAAGAGTTCTCAAGGCTATCTTACCTTGACCTTTATGTATGAACTGTAGCATACATGCCTAAATGCTATTTTCTCCTACAAGTTAGTTTATGTTGCTAAATAATTTTAATCCTCAGGAACTTATGTTTCTGTGATAAGAAAAATTATACAACCTTTAGACTCAATATTCTTTACTTAGCTTATAGCTTGATTAGTCAACTACCTGTTGTAGTTGATAAAGCTTACCTGATGCCCACTCATGCCTCATGTAGTATGTACTTTAGTTAATGTAACTTAGAGTATTTGACTGCATGGTCTTGACACTTTCAAAATAAGAATAAATGATGTGATCATATGTTGCAGAAATGTTCAAAATCACTTGATTTTACATGTATCTAGAGATTAGTGAGGTATGTAAAGTCTCATAAGTTGTATTTAACATCTTCTATTTCCTATGTATCAGGATATAAATCATTTAGCTAAAGAATAAAACATTTTTATTTATAATATCTTTGTTTAGTTTTTAAAAACTTAAATTTTCCTACCAAAGACCAAACACACCACTAAATACACATATGCACACATAAACAATACACTTAGAAGTAATCAAATCAGGTGTGTGCATATATATATACATTTATGTATATACATATACCTTTATGAAGTCTAGAAATAAAAATTTCTTACATATTAAATAAATGTTGCTTTTAAGAAACTTTCAATGTTTCTGAAATGTGAAAAAAATAGTTATGTATAAAAATTGCATAATATTCATAGGAAATATAAACCTCCATGCATTAATTCATTTTATTTTTAAATATATAATCATTTAAATACATTTGTGAGAATTTTACAGTTTTAATCTACATAACAGGGATAATGAAAAGTTATTAGAAAGAATGTGAGTTTCAGGCTGGCATGGTAGTTAACACTTGTAATCCAGTACTTGAGATGCTGTGACAAGAATCAAAGGTTCACAGCCAACCTCAGCTACTCAGTGAGGCCCTCTAAAACTTAATGAGACCCTTTTTCAAAATTAAGAGTAAAAAATAGGGCTGGGAAATAAATATATAAAAAATAAGAATAGGGTTTGGAGGTAGAATGTCCCTGGGTCCAACCCCCATTTACAAAAAAGATAAGTTAACTTTTTCACAAAGGTATAGTCCAAGGAGGAAGAGACAGTTGTTCTTACCTTTACATATTCAATGAGAAACCACTACTGAAACTAAAACTACACTTTAGTGTGAAAGTACAGAAGCCTTTCTAAACACTCCACTTAATATTCTTCTTGTCAATGATAGCCTCCTGGAATGTCCCAGTTGTTCAAAGTATGTGGCCATATGTGTGTCAGTCCAACAGGATAAGGTCATCACTACATCACTTGCAGATCTCTTTGAGAATAAAAATAAAAAAAATTAAAAAAACCCAAAAAAACAAGGAGAGTTTTCCAGGCTTATCATCTTATTAAAATATTTCAGCTACAGGTATCTGTGAGTTATATTGCTACAAATGAGATAACTACCAAAATCAAATAAGAAAAATGACCTTTTCAAACATATGAGATTTATCTCATAAGAGTAAAACATTTGGAAATGGAATAAATAACTAAATGTATCTGATCTGCACATTTAGAAGAAATTATAAATAATACTTAAATACTTAAACTTTCATTTAAAAAACATTTCTTTCAGCCGGGCGTGGTGGGGCACGCTTGTAATCCCCACTCTTGGGAGGCGGAGACAGAAGGATCGCGCAGGTTCGAAGCCAGTCGCACTGGCTTAAGAGACCCTGTTTCCAAATAAAAAAGTATAAAAATAGGTACTGGGAGTGTAGCCCGGAGGTAGAAGGGTTTCCAGGAACACCAGTACCACCAAAAACAAAACACACACACAAAAAAAATCCATTTCTTTCAATTTTTTTAAGAGTCCATTATTATTGCTATATAAAATATCTTAGGCAGACAAACTTTAGGAAAGATGAGGCTACATTCCTGTAGGTTTAAGGTCACAGATCTTGCAGCAGGCTGTTGTCAGTACTGCAGTGACAGGAGCAAAGGATCACATAGGTAGATAGAAAGCCAAAGAGCCACTGGAGTCTCAAAATCTCCTCCGCAGGCACATCTCCAATTGATTTCTGACTCTCCCAGTAGGTAGCACTTCTGAAAAAGATCTATTCCACCCAAACGCTTTCTGGATGAGGACCAAACTTTTAACACATAAACTCTTGGGGAAAAACAAAAGATATCTGAACCTTACCGCTCATCAATAATCTACAGGAATGGGCTTATCAGGGGAATTTGTTTCTTTCTGCTATTAAATGTACTATAAGTTTAATGATTTACATAAATCCAAATTATTCTCTTACAGCTCTGGAGATCAAAAATCCAAAAGTCGCACGGTTGAAATCGAGATGCCAACAGGACTCTTTCATTATGGGAGCATCAAATGCAGTATCTGTCTCTAAGATTTTTCAAATCCTAGCGTCCTCTTTATTCTTTTGTTTCAGTCTGTTTCTCCAACTTTAAGGGATTACACTTAGTCTCAATTTTCTCCTCTGATTCTAATTTTTCATAGGCCTTTTTTTTTTTTTTTTTTTTTTTGGTGGTACGGTGGTACTGGGGATAGAACCCAGAGGCTTTTTACCTCTGGGCTATACTCCCAGACCTATTTTATATTTTATTTGGAAACAAAGTCTCATTAAGCTGCTGAAAGTCTCACCAAGTAGCTGGGGCTGGCTTCGAACCTGTGCGATCCTCCTTTCTCAGCCTCCCAAGTACAGGGATTACAAGCCTGTGCCACCACACCCAGCATGGGCCTTTTTAAAAGTGTCACTGTGCTACTTAGGACCAACTTAGATAATACAACAAAATATTCCTATTTGTAAGGTTTTTTAAAATTTTATCTTCAGCAACATTTACCATATGATGTAACATTTACAAACTGGGTTTTAAAATTAAAAATATATTATAGAAATAATTATATAATGCTATGCTTAGATGTTCTGACCCCCAAAATTACATACTACATGAGATGTTTTTCACACTTCTTAATAATAAATTTAATAAGTACAATCTAAAATCCAATTTACCATGTGCTAAATTTTCCTTTAAAAAATGGAAGAGGAAGGAGTGATGTCTCCCCTGCTATTTTAATATGTTTAATGGTTCATTGTAGGCTCACATCCTAATGTAGTTTATAGTGGTACTGAATTACAGCCACACAACACTTGAAGTTTACCTCAACCTTCACTCCATCCTCTTTTCCCCATTGAAGATGCACTGATTTACACTGTTATTCTCAAATATGTGCATAATGTCACTGAAAGTGTTTCCTTCATTAATTCTCCTCCCTCCCCACCACGACCACCTCTTTTACCTCCTTTGACTTTTTTCTGTATTTAAAGTCTTTCTTGTATCTGGATTGTTCCTGAGCTCTCACTTATGAGAGAAAACATTTGACCCTTTACTTTCTGTGATTGGCTAATCTCACTTAACATAATGGTTTCAAAGTTTATCTATTTTTCTACAAATGACACAATTCTTTCCTTATTTCTCAGTAGAATTTCATTATGTGTATATTCCATTATATCATGTTATTCATTCATCTGTAGATGAACAGCTGTTTTTTGTTTGCTTGTTTATTTTTGATTTGGCTAAAAATTTCATATTTATGTTGAAAGAAGAGGTGAGAGTGGTGACAATGTGCTTTTTTTGTCATCCTTGATCTTCAAAAAAGTTTTAAATATTTTACTACTGTCCTTGATATTTGTTATAATATTATCCTATGTGGCTCATATTATATTGAGGTACATTTATTCTATAACTAACTTGTATCATTTGGAATATTATTATATGTATAACTATAATGCATCAATAAGAATGAGATATTTTTTTAATCTTGACAAGCAATTTCATTTGCATATTAACAATTGCAGAACCAGATTTACTTAATGAGTATATATAGGTCTGGGGATGTAGCTCCATTCTAGAACTTTTGTCTACAATTCTAAGCATCACATACACACAAAGTAGATTTATGTTTTATATCAGTGTATACAGATTTGTTGTTTTTCATCTATATTTACAACTTCAAGTAGAAAAAGTTAATAAAAGTACCATCTTGCTAGGCATGGTGAGACACTCCTGTATTTCTAGTACCTCGGAGGCTGTGCCAGATGGATCACAAATCCAAGATCAGCCTCAGAAGCTTAGCAAAACTCTCAGCAAAACAAAATGTTTCTAAGAAAAAAGGTATTTGGATAGTTCTATGGTAGAATGCTCTGAGTTCAAATGCCAGTACCACCACACACAAAAAAAGTACTATCTTAAACTGTGTGTGTATCTGGATATTTTGAAGCTTACAAAAGGTAGATTATAAATATATTGTAAGTTAAGTTCAATGTAAATGAACACCAGTGCCTATTCTAATTTAAAATTTTGTTGTTTTACTATAGAAATAAAAGATAGAATATAATATTAGTTTATTTTAAATGCATTAAGAATGAAAAACTTCGCCGGGCGTGGTGGCGCATGCTTGTAATCCCCGCGCTTGGAATGCGGAGACAGGAGGATCGTGTTGGTTCGAAGCCAGCCATGCTGGTTTAAAAGACCCTGTTTCCAAATAAAAATATAAAAATAGGTCTGGGAGTGTAGCCCAGAGGTAGAAGGGCTTCCAGGAACCCAGTACCACCAAAAATAAAAAATAAAAAAAGAAAAGAAAAAGAATGAAAAACTTGTTGGAATTTATTTTTAGAGCAAAGTAGTCAATTGAATATTATGCTTTTCTTTATACTTTATGTATTTTAGTTTGTATCTGTTTTTGATTATCATTTCAATGTTTTATTTCAGAAAAATATTTCTAATAGCATAATTTATAATAGAAGTTGAAAGTTATAAAATAATTTTATAAGTTTTCCCACTCTTACACTGCTACTTTGGGAAATATAATTACCTCATATTCAGTTGCCAGGACCTTAAAACTTTGTAGAATACAACACATAAGAAAAATATTTCTGCATTCATACTCATATTCCATGACACTCATCCACAGTTATATTAGAAAGAAATTCTATGTGTACGTGCAGATTGGCCTACTGTCAAGTTCTCCTTTTTAGATGTATTTCATATTACTATGTTTACATCTTAGCCAGAATATTTTTAAGTGTGGTTTTACAAAAATGTGAATGCTCACCCTTAAAAATAATGATCTTTCAATTCTTCTGCCTCCTATTGCATATAACCAATTTCTCTCCTTTATAATTGTACCAAGTATTGTCCCTGACCTACATTGTCTAGTCACACAGGAAGTGAAGAACATGCCTGACGCCATTGCTGTCACTCCTGAGAGTCATTTGTCTGCTACCTCCTATCATTTCATCTTAGACAATTTTACTGGAACCAATTTATTTTCACTCTCCATCATCTTAATTGTACTAATTAATTTCTAGTATATTTTAGGTGCTCTGTGTCTATTCTGATTCCCTTTCTGCTCCAAATTACTGTCATATTTACATTTGCTTTCTGCAAAGCAAACCTCATCATATTTCTACCTAATTTCAAACACTTTGTGTGTTCTCAGTTGTACAAGTTAGTATTAAATACCTATTGGTTAAAGTTCATTAGTGCATTAAAATCATTTTGTTGTCCTGAGCCAATATGTTTAATAAAATATAAAATGATAAAATAGAAGAGAGAAGAAATAAGGGAAATGATAATTTTATTAATTCTCTCTCTCTCTCTCTCTCTCTCTCTCTCTCTCTCTCTCTCACACACACACACACACACACACACACACACACACACATCTTAACTGTACGGAAAAGTTTTTTTAATGTGATTTACATTTGGAAGCATAGCAAACAATGATCTATGCTATAAAATTGCTATACTTTGGATCTTGAATATTCTCCAAAAGATAGTGTATTGAAGTCTTGGCCCCCCAGTTCAGCAATGTCAGAAATGGAACTCCTGAGAAGTAATTTGACTAAGATCAGTGATTTGAGCTTTGACATAATCAACAGGTTAATCTATAGAGATATTACTCAATTAATAGAACAATAGATTAATTTATTAATTAACAGATTAAGAGATTTGACATTATCAAGAGATAATGTCATCATTATAGATGATGGTATTATTAGGAATGGGTGAAAACTAGAGGAGAGACCTAGTTAGAGTAAGTAGGTTCCTAGGAGCATGCCTTTGAAGGGTATATTTTTCCACGGGCAACTTCTCCTTCTCCTGCTTCTGCTTCTGCTTCTCCTTCTTCTCCTTTTTTTCCTCCTCTTGACTGTTTTGAGATGAGTAACTCTTCTCTACCAGGACAATTCCTAGCAGCAGAAAGCCTCATTACACTAAGGGTACCTTTTCCTCTTGTCAAGATCAAAAAGTAATAGAATCTCAAACCATAGTTATTGTACTTATATTTATGTTACGTCTACAATAAGCAATATGTTGTTCTCTCTAATTGACTTTTATAGAGTATAGTTTACATTAATTTAGTATCAAGAGTAGATTAGCCAGGCATGGTGGCACACGCTTGTAATCCCCGGGGTTGGGAGGCAGAGACAAGAGGATTGTGCAGGTTCAAAGTCGGCCGTGCTGGTTTAAGAGACCCTGTTTCCAAATAAAAAGCATAAAATAGGTCTGGGAGTATATCCCAGAGTTAGAAGGGTTTCCAGAAATCCCAGTACCACCACCAAAAAAAAAAAGAAAGAGTGTAGATTAGCTTTGATTGGATGCATGTATAACCATTGGTAAAATATAGTAGAAAGTAGGCAAAGAAAAAGATTGATAGCCATTAATAAGTGTTGCAGACCACCAAGAGTTAAGTTTCCGAGATTAATTTGGACCATCTCCAATGGCTGCAGCAAGAATTCCTGTATGTAGGTTTGTTCCCAAAGTCCTGAGATATTCAGTATCAGAAATGAGCCAGCCAGGTGTCGTGGCACACGTTTATAATCCCAGCATTTGGTAGGCTGAGACCTGAGGATTATGGTTTGCGGACACCCTCAACTACTTAGTGAGGCCCTCTGCAACTTAGTGAGACCCTGTTTCAAGATGAAAAGAATAAAATTGGGCAGGGGGTGTAGCTTGAAGGTCAAATGCCTCTAGGTTCCATCCCCAGGCCCACAAAAAAAAAAAAAATAAAGAAAGAAAAAAGAAAAAAATAAGAAATATGTCTAGATAAAAATTTCTCCACTGCACTTGTTTTTTCTTGGTGTATGCTGAGAATTGTACTTTGGAGCCCATGTGGTGGCTCACACTTGTAATCTCAGCATTCGGGAGGCAGAGACTGTAGTAGGACTGTGGTTCGCAGACAGCCTCAGCTACTTAGGCCATTTGCAACACCGTGAGACCATGTTTCAAAAAAATAGGACTGGGGATGTAGCTCATGGTAGAATGGCCCTGGGTTCCATCTCCAGTGCTGCAAAAAAAGGAAAAAAATAGAATTGTATTTTGGTAGAGTTAGTAAGTTATTTTCTCAGTTTATCATTAACACATGCCTACTTCAAACTTTACAATAAAAGAGGCTTCAGAAGGAAGACTTGCACTAAAAGTAGAAGTTCTCTGCTGTTCTCCCCAGCTACCTCTGAACAATTTCAATTGTTGACTCTGAATCTTTTATTTGAAAACACAGATGGTCTGCAGTGTCTGCAGCAAAATTTCCACAAGTAAAGTCTCATTTTATTATGATTTTTGTGTCAGTTCCATGTGCTCAAAAACATCCCATTCTATGACTTCTTTGTTCATAATCTACCTATATTGTTTTGCATACCTAACCAGCAGCAAAAATATTATGTTCCATCCATAATTTAGTATAATTCAATTATATGTTTTCATAGAGTGCATGAATAAACAAGAATATTATTTGATTGTTCCCAGTGGGAACATATTTTTTTTCTATTCTTCAAAATTACTGAGATTCCCATTTATAATGTTGTAACTGTCTATACCTCCTATCTAATTCTAGTGCTTAAGATTGAGCTTGAATTTTTTATCAGCTTGGTAATTATTTTAAAATATTTAAAGAGTCTGGAGTGGTGGCACACACTTGTAATTCCAGCATATGAGAGGCTGAGACAGGAGGATTGTAGTTTTTGGACAGCCTCAGCTACTTAGGCCCTTTGCAACTCAGTGAAAGCTTGTTACAAAATAAAGAATAAAGAATAGGGCTAGGGGTGTAGCTTGGAGGTAGAATGCCCCTGGCTTCCATCTCTAATACCACTATATATATATATATATATATATATATATATATATACACACACACACACACACACATATACATATATACATACATACATACATACATACATATATATTAAGGCCAGGCATGGTGGCCCATGCTTGTAATCCCAGTACATGAGAGACTGAGAGGCTGAGTCAGAAGGATTGCAGTATTTTGGCCAGCCACAACTACTTAGGCCCTCTGCAACTTAGTAAGACCCTGATTTAAATAAAAAATTAAAGAAATAGGGCTAGGGGTGTAGCTTGGAGGTAGTATGCCCTTTGGTTCCACCCTCAGTACACAAAAAAAATAAGTACCATTAATTTATTGTGTTTTATGGATCATGTCGTGTAACTATTTCTCTTATCTGGAACTTCTTTTGATCAATGGTTTTCTATGAAACTTGTGTATTGTCAAAAACATGATTCATCATCTTAGTTATAGGCAGAGACTCAAAATACAGGTTTATTATTTCTATATTGAAGTAAGCAATCCAAAATTTGTCAAACTGTTTAAATCTATGGTTTATTGAATAATAAAACATAAATCTCTGTGGAATTGATTAAACCAACAATCTTTAGCATATTTTGACTAAGTATGGAAATGAGGTACTTTGCATATCTGCCTTCTACAACCCTACAAACATAATGTCAATAATTTAGTCAAGACTCATGAGAAAAATAAGTTAATCCATTCCCCCAAGCACTATTTAGGAAGCAGATCCTGTTGTACACAATAGATGAAAAAAATAGATAATAAAAATCAAGAAGGCAGAGTTGATATTTCAAAGTAGTAGAATAGGTAAGTGGCATGCAAAATATAAGGAAATAAAACTTACATTGTTATATTTAAAAAATCTCTAGATAAAGAAGGAGAAACCATAGATTAGCAAATAAGGCGACCTAACAAAGTGATGGGAGAGGGAAAGAGAGAAAGTATCTAATATACATGATGTACATTCATAAACATACCAAAGTCAATTATTAAGTCAAACATGAGAAGGATGGAGATTAATGAAAAGTGGTGGGAATTGTAGAAGGGTTAAATGAGTGATGTGTCCATGTGTGTTTTACCATCTTGTATTAAGATGTATGACTACAAGACACCAATAAATTTTTTTAAAAAAGATGTATAACTACAATGCACCAATAAAACAATTACTAAGAGCTAGAAAGAGACATTTTACAAACATTTAGTAACAAGTTAAAGAAAAACATGTTAATATATATTTCTATGCAACTTGTAGAACAATGTTAAATTATAAACAATTAAGCCAACATGGTATTGTAAATGGATTATTAAGTCTGCCAAAGATGTATACGAAGTCAATAAATCTGATTATAAGAAATCACTTGACTGATAACAGAGAAAAACCCTACTAAAATTTATTGTGAATGAAATTTATATCCAATGAATATTTCTAGGTCAATTATATGTCCATATTCAAGTATGAATATAAGTAAACAGTAAGCCACTCTTTGCACTGTACACAAAATATTTTCATTTTAATCAAATACTTTAATGGGGTATAGAAGTTAAAGGCATACATGCATACATCACTCATTTAGCCCTTCTCTATTTTCCACTCCAATTGGAGATGAATCATATATCAGAATATAAAAATAAAAGTAAAAGAAAAAAACAGAAAATTACTCTAGGAAATAAATTTTTAAATGACCATTTTATAGAAGATGTTAATAAAATTGCCTATAAATACTATTAAAACAGCCAAACAACATTATTGAGAAGATAAATTTTAAAAATACTAATAATAGAATACTAGTATATATTATAATATATAACACATAAGATATAGTATAATATATACATATATATTATCATATTGGCAAGGATTTAAATAAGTTTTGTGTAATGTTTGTGATTTTATATTTATATATTTATTGATTGTTTATTTTTGTGGTACTGGGTTTGGAACCCTGGGGCATTATACCTCCAAGCTACATCTCCAGCCATATTATTATTATTATTTTTAAATTTTGAAACAAGGTCTCACTAAATTGCAGAGGGCCTCAATAAGTAGCTGAAGCTGGCCTCAAACCACAATCCTTGTGTCTCAGCTTCTTCAGAACTGTGGTTACATGCTTATGCCACCATGCCCAGGGTATGTTTTGGATTTTAAATATTCCTCATACACTAGATAGATAGGTGATAGATGATAGAGATAGATAGATAGATAGATAGATAGATAGATAGATAGATAGATAGATGATAGATAGATAGATAAGGCAACCGTGTTAGAAGTGATATTTGGCTTCCAGGGATGGATCCCTGTGGCTTTTAACAGGAAGATTGTTTTGTTATTGTTGTTGTTGATGATGATGTTTTTGTTTTACTAGATGGAAGTTGCTGCAAATTTTCTTGTCTTTCTTCTGCTACCACAAGCTAGTAAGAAATTCTAACTCTTTGTCTTTCTCTGCTTCCTGCCTTGATGCCCTGAAGTTCACTGCATGGCACTATGACCTCTGAAACCTCCAGAGTTGTGATCAAATAAACTCTTCTTTCTTCAAGTTATTTATATTAGGTGTTTGGTTCACATGGAAAGAATGCTGACTATATATACTTGTTCTTTATTAACTAATGCATGTATGCCTACTTTTAAACATATATTGTATTAAGTACTGTGTCATAAAGATTACAAGCAAGAAAAGATATATATCATCACTTAGCTCACATTTTAGTAGCAAAAGTTAAATCTGCTCAATCAAGTTATAGAGTTAGTTTTTTAGAATGATACTTGAGATTATAGTAAAGATACATAGTTTTGAGAACTAAAATAACAACTGGAAAGTAAAGATTTATGATGTTTTATAATGCATTTTTATCTTGATGTTTTGTATTTAGTGTCAAAAAAATTTTTTATATTTATACTTTTTTAAAATTTATTTTATTTAAAGTAAATGTTATACATTTAATCTGTATTTGGTGCCCTCTCCCCCCCTCGTTTCCCTTCCCCTCTCCCTATACTTAATATTCAGGCTAACCTTGCTATATTCGTACTTTTACACCTATTTGGAAATAGCCACTCATCAATCAAGTTCAGCCTCCTTCCTCTCTTAGTTTTTCATTCAAACTTTGCTGAGATTTCCCTTCCATTATCTGGAGTCCCTCTGGTATCCCCAATGCTCACTTTTTTGGGCATATTAGAGGAAATATATGTCCCTTCTCTTTCTGTGTTTGGCTGATCTCACTTAACATAATGCTTTCCAGCCCTTTCCATCTTCTTACAAATGACATGATTTTGTTCTTCTTTATAGCTGAATAGAATTCCATTGTGTGTATGTCCCATAACATTGCAAAGCATTCATCTGTGGATGGGGGCCTAGGTTGTTTCCAAATTTTGGCTGTTACAAATTGTGCTGCTATGAACATAGGTATGCATATGTTGCTGTAGTTCTCTGTTTTCAACCCCTTTGGAAAAATACCCAGGAGTGGTAAAGCTGGATTGTATGGTGGATCTACTCCCAGTTTTCTAATGAATCTCCACACAGATCTCCATAGTGGCTGAATTAGTTTGCACTCCCACCAACAGTGTAAAAGAGTTCCTCTTTCCCGAACACTTCTTGGAAGCATTTATTATTGTTTGATTTCTTTATGCTTGCCAATCTGACTGGGGTTACATGGAATCTCAGTGTAGTTTTGATTTGCATCTCCCTGATGGCCAGTGATGAAGAACATCTTTTCATGTATCTATTAGCCCTTTGTATCTCTTCTTTTGTAAAGTGTCTATTCAGTTCAGGTGGCCATGTCTTGATGGGGCTATTTGTTTTGCTAGTGTAGAGTCTTTTGAGCTATTCGTATATTCTGGATATTAGCCCTCTATCAGAGTGGTCGCTGGTAAAGATCTTCTCCCATTCTGTAGGCTGCCTTTTTAGGTTCTTGATGGTTTCCTTTGATGAGAGGAAACTTTTTCATTTGATGCCATCCCACTTGTTAATTCTTGCTTTAATTTCCTGAGCTTTGGAGGTTTTGTTGAGAAAGTTGCTGCCTGTGCCAGTATGTTGCAGTGTTGAGCCTATGCTCTCCTCTACTAACTTCACAGTCTCTGATCTATTTCTGTCTGAGATCCATATTGAGTTGATTCCTGTGCATGGTGAGAGGTAAGGATTTAATTCCATCTTCCTACAAATGCATAGCCAGTTCTCCCAGCACCATTTGTTGAAAAGGCTGTCTTTTCTCCAGCGTATGAGTTTGGCCCCTCTGTCAAAGATTAATTGACTGTAGGTGTGTGGATTTGTTTCTGTATCTTCTATTCTGTTCCACTGGTCAGTGTACCTGTTATTGTGCCAGTACCATGCTGTTTTTACTACTATTGATCTATAGTATAGTTTGAAGTCTGGCACTGTGATGCCTCCTGCGTGATTCTTGTTGCTGAGAATTGCTTTGGCTATTCTGGGTCTTTTCTTTCTCTGTATAAAGTTCATGATTGCTTTTTCTAGGTCTGTGAAGAATGTAGTTGGTATTTTGATGGGAATTGCATTGGATCTGTAAATCACTTTTGGCAGAATGGCAATTTTGACGATATTTATTCTGCCTATCCACGAGCACGGGAGGTCTTTTCATCTTTCAAGATCTTCTTCAATTTCTTTTTTTAATGTTTTATAGTTTTTGTTGTAGAGGTCTTTTACATCTTTGGTTAGGTTTATTCCTAGGTATTTTATTGGTTTTGAGGTTATAGTGAATGGAATTAATTGTTTTATTTCTTTCATTGTGGATTCATTTTTGGTATAAAGAAAAGACTCTGATTTCTTTAGGTTGATTTTGTATCCTGCAACTTTGCTGAATTTGTTAATTAACTCCAGAAGTCTTTTGGTTGAGTTCTTAGGGTCTTCTAGGTAAAGGATCATGTCATCTGCAAATAAGGATAATATTAATTCCTCTCTTCCTATTTGAATTCCTTTGATTTCCTTCTCTTGTCTTATTGCTGTGGCAAGAGTCTCAAGGACTATATTGAAGACGAGTGGTGATAGTGGACATCCTTGTTTCTGATTTTAGGGGAAATTTGCAGTTTTTCCCCATTCAGTATAATGTTGGCTTTGGGTTTGTTGTATGTTGCCTTAATGATGTTGAGGTATGTTCCTTTTATTCCAATTTTCTGTAATGTTTTTAACATGAATGGGTGTTGGATTTTGTCAAAGGCTTTTTCAGCATCTATTGCTATGATGATGTGGTTTTTATTCTTGATTCTATTTATGTGGTGGATGACATGTATTGATTTGAGTATGTTGAACCAACCCTATTTTTCCGGGATGAAACCAACTTGGTCATGGTGTATTATTCTCTTGATATGGTTCTGAATGCGTATAGCTAGTATTTTGTTTAGAATTTTTGCATCTATGTTCATTAAAGATATTGGTCTATAGTTTTCCTTTCTTGAGGTATCTTTGTTTGGTTTGGGGATTAATGTGATACTGCCCTTGTAGAAGGAATTTGGGAGAGTTCCATCTCTTTCAATTTCCTGGAATAAGTTATGAAGTATTGGTATTAGTTCTTTACTGAAGGCTTTGTAGAATTCATCTGGAAACCCATCTGGGCCTGGGATTTTCTTTGATGGAAGAATTTTTATTGCCATTTCTATTTCATTGTTTGCTATTGGTTGGTTTAGGATTGCTATGTCCTCTTGGTTCAGTTTATTTAGGTTAACTGTGTTTAGAAATCTATTGATTTCCTCCATGTTTTCTTGTCTATTGGAATATAAATTTTTAAAGTAGTTTCTGATAATCCTTTGAATTTCTTCACTATCTGTGATGATGTCTCCTTTTTCATTTCTGATTTTAGTAATTTGCATTGATTCCTTTTTTCTTTTGGTTAGGTTGGCCAGGGGTTTATCAATTCTATTAACCTTTTCAAAGAACCAGCTTTTTGTTTTGTTGATTTTTTGAATTGTTTTTTGTTCTGTATTTCATTTATTTCTGCTCGGATTTTAATAATTTCCTGTCTTCTGCTGGCTTTGGGATTGGACTGTTGCAGTCTTTCTAGAACCTTGAGTTGTGCCAATAGGGTCTGAACTTGGTGATTCTGAGTCCTTCTTATGTGAGCACTCAATGCAATAAACTTTCCTCTTAAAACTGCCTTCATAGTGCCCCAGAAATTTTGGTAAGTTGTGTCTCTGTTTTCATTTATTTCCAGAAATTTCTTTACTTCTTCCCTAATTTCTGTTCTTACCCATTCATCATTCAATAGTGTATCATTCAGTCTCCACATATTTGCATAGTTTCTTTTGAGTTTCCTGTTGTTGATTTCCACTTTTATTCCATTATGGTCTGAAAAGATGCAAGGAATTATATTACATCCTTTGAATTTGCTGGTGCTTTCTTTGTGTACCAGGATGTGATCTATTTTGGAGAAGGTTCCATGGGCTGATGAGAAGCATGTGTATTCTGTAGTTTCTGGATAAAATGTTCTGTATATGTCTATTAGGTCCATTTGGTTTATAGTTTTCTTTAGTTCTAAAGAGTCTTTAGTCAACTTTTGCCTTGAAGATTGATCCAGTGGTGTGAGAGGCGTATTGAAGTCTCCCAGAATTATTGTATTTGGGTCTATTTGAGATCTGATGTCCTGAAGGGTTTGTTTTACAAATGTGGGTGCATTCACATTTGGAGCATAAATGTTTACTATCATTATATCATCTTGGTGTATTGTTCCTTTTAATAAAAGTAAGTGCCCTGATTTGTCTCTTCTGATGTGTCTTAGTTTAAAGTCTATTTTGTTGGATATCAGGATTGCTACCCCTGCCCTTTTTGTTCTCCAGTAGCATGGTATATCTTTTTCCATCCTTTCACTTTCAGTCTGTGGGTGTCTTTGGCTATTAAGTGAGTTTCTTGCAAGCAGCATATATTTGGGTTATGTTTTTTGATCCACATTGCCAATCTATGTCTTTTGATTGGTGAGTTAAGTCCTCTGACTTTAAGAGTTATTATTGAAATATGATTTTTGTTTTCTGTCATTTTGTGTTCTGTCATCTGTTTGGTAGCTTTTTCTTTCTTCCTTACTTAGAAGCCCCTCTGATTACTTTCCTCTTTTCTCTGGTTCTAAAGTGTGCTTCTTTTTTCTTTTTTATGGTTTATTTCTTTAAGTATTTTCTCTAGTGTTGGCTTTGAATTCATTATTTTTTTGAGATTTTGTTTATCCTGAAATACTTTTATTTCGCCGTTGACTTTGAATAGCAGTTTTGCTGGATAAAGCTGCTTCGGTTGGAAGTTATTTTCTTCCAAGGTCTGGATCACATCATACCAGTCTCTCCTGGCATTCATGACCTGAGTTGTATAGTCTGGGGAGATTCTTATTATTTTGCCTCTGTATGTCACCTGACCTTTTGTTCTCACTGCTTTTAAGATCTTTTCCTTGGCCTCTATGTTAGTCATTTTGACTAATATGTTGCGTGGGAAGGTTCTTTCTTGATCTTGTCTTAATGGTGTTCTGTATGTCTCTTGAACATGAAGATCTATCTCTCATTCTCATTTCTTCTAATCTTCCAGAATTTCTTTCTATTGCTGACTTCATTTCATTTATTGACTCTTTCATTTCATTCCAAACCTCTTTCTGATTATTTTTTTAGTGTTTCTAACTTATCTTTCATCTCCTCTAAACTTGTTTTAAATCCTTTCATCATATTGTAGATCAAGATTTGGAACTCCCCTTCCTGCATTTCTTGTAGGTTAGTATTTATGATTTCTGTCATTTCTCCATTATTCCTAGTTCTCATATTTTCAGAGTTCTCAGGTCTGGTGTTTTGCTGTCTTCCCATCATTACTGGGTATTATTTTTAGCCCAGTCTTCGTAATAGGACTTTAGAAATGACTTATCTCCCCCTCAGAAAAAAAAAAAAAAACAACTTATTCCCCCAGAAAACCAAAAACCAAAACAAACCCAAAGACCCAAAAAGTAAAACAAACAATACCAAACCGCAACAGTAAAAAAATAAAATATAAAAGGATAGAAAAATAGTAAAAAAAAAAATAATAAAAGAGATAACAGTCCTACTATGTTGTTGATATATGGTGAATCTTGTATTTGCTTGGAGTGTCCCCTTGTGGCCCCATGCAGGTATCGTGCCTTAAGCCCTCTTCTTTGGTCCCGGAGTTGAATTGGCCCACTTTGTGCACACTGGCACTTACATACATCGTACTCACTGTGTGCTCGCTGGGTCCGTGGTTCCTCTGAATTCACGCTGGCAGTCCAATCTGTGGCTCTGAAGCTCTGGCAACTCTCCCGTATCCTGCTGACTTTTCTCACCCACTGTGAGCAGGTCCACTTCCTGGTCCCTGAGGATCTCTGGGCATGTCTGCGGGGCCGCCTTTGTTGGGTGCCGCTCAGGAGCTCCAGTTAGCTAGCAACTTCAGGTATTGGAACTCTCTGGTCACTTTCAGACTTTAGAGCTTCTCTGGGAATATTAAAGACCCAAAAGTCCCGTTTGGGCCAGCGGCCCTGAGGCTACTGCACCTGTGCCTGCACTCTGCTGGCCACCGAGTCTTCAGCTCACTATCTGCTTTCTTTGTGTGTTGTGGTGAATCTTGCAGTTCAGTTGCTGGATTTTTTCTGCCGTACTCCCCAAGTCTGTTTTGGATCATACGTTTAATTTTTTCTTTATTAAGACACTTCTGTCTCAGTAGTTGAACTTAGTTTGCTTCAACTAGTGAGGGACGCTGTGTCTCTTCGTTGCCATCTTGCAAAACCTAGTGTCAAAAATATTAAAAACAAAAATTGGCAGTTGAACTTAATAGATAATTTTTAAAGATAATAAACACATATAGACATAAATGTAAGAAAAATGTTCAATATCATTAGCAATCAGAAAGATGCAAATTAATACTACACCAGAATTTTATATAAGCCTAGTTAAAATGGAAAACATAACAAATGCAAGTAATAATAAATGCTGATGAGAATGTTGGAAAATAGAAACACCTGTACATTTTTTGTGGGTTTGCAAAGTAGTACAGCCATTATAGAGATCAGATTGAATGTATCTCAGAAGTCATTAAATGAAACTACCATATAGCCCAGCTACATCACTCCTGGGTATCTTTGCAAAGGAACTAACATTATAATGTTATAGCAATGCATACATACATTTTATAGCAACAGAATTCATAATAGCAAACTTTTGGATCTAGGCTAATGTGTCCATCAAAAGATAAATAAGTTTCAAATCTGTAATTTGTACAGACAATGGACTTTAACTCAGCCATGAAGAAGGGTTTCATTAAGTTGCTGAAATTGGCCTTGAACCTGTGATTCTCTTGTCACATTCTCCTATGTAATGGAATTATAGGAATGCACAATCATGCCCAATTTACTTTTCATTTTTGAATTATAATTTTGAAATATGTCTATGATTTGAAAAAATAAATCTGGCAATTATTTGTTAAATTATAAAACTAATAACACCAGTCTAGATCATGATTATGAATGTATACTGTTTTAATTTTTTTGACTTAAATATTTATTGTAAATCAGAAAAATATTTTATAACTTTTTTCAAATATATTCATTATTTTGTTGTATTAAAAGAATAATAATTGACAAACCAAATATAGATATCAACTTTAAAACATAATAGCAAATAGGAGAGTGATGTGTATGCTTTCTTCTATTGATATGCCCATAAATCTCAGAAAATGCAAATACCTATCCAATAAGTTATCACAAAACATAACTTTATATATAAAACAATATTTAAATATGTATGTTTTATTAGGATAGTCTATGTTTCATATCTTTGTCTAGGTAGTTTATATAGGATACTGAGTATTCAGTCTTATTTTTATTTTCTATCTGCCTAAATCATTAAAAAAATAGGGATAAGCTTCTTTGAGGTGTGTGATCTTTAGGGCTAATCTAAGCAACAACACCAACAGCTGTCAACTTTTCTTCTGTTTTCAGACTAGAAGCAGCCTCTCATGCTCTCCTTTCTCAGAGGGTATCCAAAACAGGCTTGAGTGTCTTATGAACAGTTGGTGCTTTATTCTGAGATTATTTTCCAAGTTCAGAATCCTTTTTAATAAAAAAAAGCACCCTAAGAAAACAGATGTTCAGTTGAGTGAGAAAAACAGACAGCAGACATCTTCATGAACCAAAATGAATTTTTACTGAAAATCAAAGAAGACATATTTTGTCTCTATCTCATTCTATCTTAATAAAATATTTTATTTAAAAATTAATGTTGAGGTAAAAATTATGCCTATCACTTCTTAACAGATATAATTGTAGAGCAAATGCAATATTTAACATTTTTAGGTTTAAATTTTTGTACCTATAATCACATATAATTTACATAATTTTTATAAAATAATACTGAGATATTTAATATTTAATAACTGGATATTTAATAAGAGGATTATTTCTCTGACATTTACATAAGGCTTTATTAACTAAAAATCTTTCAGTTATTGTGTTATTTAACTTTCTCCATTTTGCTGAGGAAATACCATAATGATTTTATGGAGAATGAGAAGTTTTATTTTCTATCACTTCTAATAAGTACATTGACTCTAAATGAGGACTATCATGAACAAGTTGATGACAGCTTATCTAGGGTTTAAAATGAATGCACATTCTTATTCTTGGGAGGACACTGCAGCTAGAGGCATTCTTCATCCAAACTACACCCCATATAGTCACACTTGTTTGTTTTGAGAGAGTATCTCTATATACATGTTGCTTGTTGCAGGGGATAGGTTGGGGGGGAAAGGTGTGTGGTGTGAAATAATCCCCCCCACCACCAGACACACAGAGACAAACAGAAAAACCGTGGATTCTTGTCCTAAGCTAAGAATAAGTATTCATCGCTTGGACAGCTGCTGCAGATTTAAAGAAGTTTATTAAAAACATAGAAATATAGAGATAGTTACAGCCCTGTGCCGGAGCGAGGCACAGGGGGGCAATTTGAATGAAAATGCCAACGAACTCCAGTTTACTGAATTTTTATATTGTCTAAGTCCAGCAGGTCCCTTTGATTTTGGAGATTATGTTACCCCTTATCTCCAACCCCGGCTCTGCTTCTGTTATCTCTCCAGCCGAATTTATGGCCTAAAGGGGGAGACATCTCTGTCTCCAAACACAGGCCCAAATTTATGGCCGGAGGGGGAGGCATCTCTGTCTCCAGACACAGGCTTTTACCTTTCGTCTTCTCCCCCAAAATGTGTTAAATTGTTCTTAGGAATGCAAGGACATGTTAGCTTAACCCTGGCTTTCTTAGTAAAGGAGACATATTTCAAGATTGGACATCTTTCCCAGTATTGACACATTAATACATTTTAAACTCTCTTCCCAATACCAGTACATTGCTGAGGCTGGACTCAAGCCTAAAATCATGCTGCCTCAAAAGACCTGGGATTACAGATCTAGACACCACACTCAGCTAAATTTTATTTTTCTATGATGCAGATATATTATGTCTTGATGGGGTGTGTCCATACAGCGCCTAAGGAGATTCAGAGGCCTACGGCCTAAGGCAAAACTTTAAGTAAAGTGATTCAGCAGAAAAGGGGAAAAGATGGTGCCTGGAGGAAGCTAGGAAGGCGTGGTTTCCCCATTCATTATTGGTGGGGAGACTGAGCAGTTTTTCCCTTTCTACCTTTAAAGGAGCTTTCTGCACACATGAATGGCTCATGTACTGGCCTGGGATTGGCCGTAAACTACGTGCTAGTGATCTTTATCCCGGATAGGCTAGGCTATTTCTCTTGGGAATTCCCCTCGTGGCTTGGTGCTATATATAGGATTGCTTGGAGATAAATAAATGAGATCTTGCTTGAATTGACTCCCAGCTCGTTGGTTTGTGTTCAAGTAGTCGGTACTCATCATCTCACCTAGCCCCGCCAGCTGTTGGGCTGGATTCCCAACAATGTCTGTATAAATTTTGCTGTTGTTTAAAATAAAAAAAAAAATACTGTGATTGCTAAACAGTATCTTTCTACCGGTACATATGACTAATTATTTTAAATAAAGGAAGACAAATGGCAAACTTGAATGTTTCTTTATACTTTTAAATTATTAATCAAACTATTCTAAATTGAAAAAACTCACATAAAATAGTTTATGAATATTGTTTCATATTTCTCAAATGAATTTACTGATTTACTTGTAACGGTTTGTCATATACAGTTAAAGAGATGGAACTGGAGAATATTATGCCATTAAGACTTCTGAAAAGATGGCAAGCAAGGGAACCAGCATATTTCATTCCTAAGAACATTCAATTTCTATCCCTGTGAAAACATTGTCTTGACAAAAGAAAAATAAGCATAAAATTAAACAAAGCAATAAAAATTGAAAGGTGGTGGAAACAAAGTTAGTAGGCAAAACAGAGGACATAAAAGTAAATGCCAGCCTCCAAAGTCTGTGGCTGCAGAGGCCACAACATTGCCATCTTGCCTAACTATGTAGGAAATGCTGGCACTAAGACCTGCAGGAAACCCAGCAAAAAAAAAACCAAGGACTTGATGTGAAGTAAGCAGCTGCAAGCTGTCCCCATGGAAAACTACCCATTACAGCTGCAAAAACTCTTATAACAACAATAGATTCCAGGGGTCTGAGACTTTGTAGTTTATCCTCCTGAAGGTGAGGGTTGAGTCTGTTCTTGGACCCAACACACAAACAGGCAGCTTTTAAGGCCAATCAGACAAAAAGGCCTAGAGTCCTTTGTATAGGGCCTCCAGAGGTCATCACAAATCACCAAATCATTGTGACATGGAAGAAGTCATATCAATTTAACCCTATTTGTGGGGAATGCAGACTCTTACATATTCACTGGGCCTGGTCCCAGTAGTATCCACTGCCTATGTGGTAGAGAAAAACACAGGCTCAGAGTCTGTCAAAAGTGTGGATACCTATGCTTAACACTAGATCCAGTCTCGGTGATATTGGCCATCTGCATAGATTAAGAGAGTCTGAGCCTTTTTGAGAGCTCAGAAACCAAAGCTTACAGGAACAGATGTGTCAGTTGCACTCTGTGCTTGTACAGACAGAGAGCAACACCATACTTGTGTCTCAATCTCTGAAAGAGACCAAAGAATGGGGATATAAACTGACACCATCACTATAGGTTATAGAGTAAATAAGAGTGCTTGTAACATGCTTAAAAACATATTATAGAATATAAACCTTAAATGACTGAATGAATTCACAAAGCCCCAGGAGTATTGCAGAGGTTAAGTCTGCTTAGTATTCATACATTTGTAGCGATACTTTTTATTTTGTTGCTGTTTTGTTTTGTTTCTTTGTGTGTGTGCTTGTTTGTTTGCTCCCTTTCAAACCACTTGTTCAAGCTTCTTCCCTCTTACATATTGATTCTTTCTCTTCATTTGGTTTTTTCTTCTTTTTTGTCCTGTATTAAATCAACTTTAATCACTATACTAAATACAGTGGTTTTTATAATCCTCCTATATATTCAATATCTTTAATCTTTACTATATATTACTTTACTACAATTCAAAATCTCATTGTACTTGTTCTTCTCTGCTACTTTGTTCTATTCATCATTTCCTCTTTACACAACCTGCTGCATTGAATACCACACAACTTGCCCTTGGGGGGGAAAAAACAGCTGACATCTACTGAGTGAAGAAAGTGATCAAAATCAACAATAATACAAAGTTAAGAAAACTGAAATCATATGAAGGAGAAATAGCAAAAAAATGAGCTTGAATAACCCCACAATAACAACCTAACAACATAAAGTTGCAGAGATTGCCAGAAGAACAAATAAGAAATTTTATAGTAGATATAAATACAGGATTTTGGGGAAAAAAAAAAAAACCTTAGAGACAGCCTAAAATAAATAAACAATTTAGTATATTCTAAAAGTTAGTATAGTCTAATGTACAGTGTTAATTAAAAATGTTAAAGAGCATAAAATTTGCTACAGCTACCACATGGTCTATCAAAAACTAAGCACATATACAAAATTTGTACATATAAATTACTTTTTAAAAAATTGCCTTCATAAACAATTAAGGGGAATATATCATCTGATTAATATTTTTATAAAGCTTTAATAAATTGCCTTGATTATATCTACAAAACAAAGCTATGAATAATCACTATAACATACACACATTGTTATAGATGTTTCCTCATTAAAAATAAAAAATCCCAATTGTTAGACAACTAAAACTCTTAGAAATGTTATCTTTCATTAAATTACATGTTTTATGCATTTTCTTATAGATAGAGATAATAATTATGTGGTAAGTTATAAGTACCTGAAAAAAAGATAAAATTGCCTTTGATTTACTTTGATAGAAATAATTGCATACATGATACCCACATTTAATGTGAAGATCTGTTGCATCTCTTTAGTGAAAATTACTTCAAGTAAATTGTGAGAACACCTGCCAGTCTTGAACAATGAAGTTATCAGCTATCTTTTTTAAAAAGCTTTCAAGTACAAGTTCTGAAATGCTAGTTTTTCAGTTATCAATTACATGATATTCAGCTGTATGTATTCAATGACACTACACCCCTAATTATAAAATTACCTCAATTAGAATTTATAAACTAAACTGAAATATCTTCATCATTTATTCTCAAACTGATTATGTTTTGAAAACTCATGTTTATTATTCTTTTCTACTACTTAAATTGGCCAATTGAAAAATAAAATTAAAAAAATAATATTTCATATTATTTTTTCTTAATGTCTTTAAATCTTCATAAGGAGAAAACATTGGAAGTGCATTATATATGTATATAAAGAAACATATATATTATGCACAAACATAAAATCATATAAGTTTTTACGTAATTTTCATATTTTGAACACAGAGGTACATACATTAGAGTCTTATTAGATTTGTCATAAATTAGATTTGTCATAAACATTATTTTGGTTTGGTTTTGGTTGTGCTGGAGATTGAACTCAGGAGCAGTCTATCTCCAAGCTACAGTGCAGCACTATTTCCTTTTTGTTTTCAAACAGGGGCTCGCTAGGTTCCTGAGAGTCTCCTAAAATGCTGAGGATAACAATGAACCTTCAATCTATTTGTCTCAACAACCCAAATACTGAAATTAAAGGCATGAGTCAACAAACCTGACTAAAAATAATGTTACAAACAAATTAACAAGCCTGGTGTGGTGGCCCACGCTTGTAATCCCCGCGGTTGGGAGGCAGAGACAGAAGGATCATTGTTTGATGACAGCCTCAGCTATTTAGTGAGGCATTTGCAACTCAGTGAGAACCCATTTCCAAAGAAAGAATAAAAAAAATAGGGCTAGGGGGTGAAGCTCAGAGGTAGAATGTCCCTGGGTTCCACCCCAATTACCGCAAAACACACACACACACACACACACACACACACACACACACACACACACATATATATATATATATATATATATATATATATATATATATATACACACACACACACATATATACATATATATATATAAACAATATCATAAAGGAATTAAAATTGTTACTCTCTCATATATATGTATATATATACATATATACATATATACATATACATATACATATACATATGTATATATACATATATACATATACATATACATACATATACATATACATACATATATATATACATATACATACACATACATACATATATATACATATACATATATATACATACATATATATATATATATATCAACAATATCATAAAGGAATTAAAATTGTTACTCTCTCTCTTTTTTTTTTTTTTTTTGGTGGTACTGGGGTTCCTGGAAGCCCTTCTACCTCCGGGCTACACTCCCAGACCTATTTTTACATTTTTATTTGGAAACAGGGTCTCCTAAGCCAGCGCGCGCCGCTGGCTTCGAATCTGCGCGATCCTCCTGTCTCTGCCTCCCACACCCGGCCTCTCTTTTTTTTTTACTCAATGAAAATACTAGATTTTATTTAGGATAAAGTAAATGTAGTTTGTTTTCAAAATATTATTTGTGGAATAGTTTAATTAAATGTATACTTTTTATTAGGGGAAACAAGGTAGGATGTTGATGAAAACATACAAAGAGTGGTTTGCATGTATATTTTTATTACTTTGAACCTCACTGGATATATATTGCAATAAATTAATAAAATTATTTTAATATTTTATTAAAGAAAAATATTATTTGATAAAATGTCATTAAATCAGAATGTATCTTCAGCACTGATTTGAAATGGGTATAAATTAATGAGATGCTATAATATATATCTTCTTCACTATAATTAATATTTTAATCTAATATTTCCTAGAATGTCTAGAAATTTATAATGTTTTATGATTACTTTGTTTGAAATTTGGCAATTTCATAATAAAATGTATTATATATAAGATAGTCAAATCAAATGTACTTGCCTAAAGAAAACATTTATATAAGAAATAGATGAAAAGGACACTAAAAGCCAGTCATTTTCTAATGTTGTATTTCAGCTGAATGGTTAAATATGTCATTTTTATTACAAAATATTCCTATACATTTTTATTATAATATTTTGAATAAAGGTGGGCAAATAATTTGAATAGTAATTAATTTTTCCACATCTTCAATTATACTTGCTGTATGAAAAATTATAGCCGGGCGTGGTGGTGCACGTTTGTAATCCCAACATTTGGGAGGTGGAGACAGGAGGATCACGCAGGTTCAAAGCCAGCTGTGCTGGCTTAAGAGACCCTGTTTAACACACACACACACACACACACACACACACACACACACAAATATATATATATGTATATATATATATATATACACAAAATATACATAAATAAAAAATATACATATACATATATATATATGTGTGTGTGTGTAAAATAGGTCTGGGAGTGTAGCCCAGAGGTAGAAGGGTTTCCAGGCACCCCAGTACCACCAAAAAAAAAAAAAAGAAGAAGAGAAAAATTATATATACACATATATTTACTTTGCTTATTTTTAGTATAAACATGAGAATACATTCATAAAGCCATCACCATGTTCAAGAAGCAAAGTACTGAATATATATTTTTTAGGTTTTCATTTTTATTTAAAATAAATATATTTATTAAAATATATTTTATTAAGTTTTAGCTATACCTTATATGCTATAGAGAGTAATTTGTTATTAGCTAGATAATCTCCAATATATTTATCTATTTGGCAAATGTCTTTATCACCTTGCTGATCATTTTATATAGTATGTAGAAGCTAAGAGAAGGATGGAAGAAGGAGAAAATGGGGTGGGTATTGGAAAAAAGGCCAAATGAATGATGTGTGCGTGTATACCACTATCATCTTGTACTCCATTAAGATGTATGACTACAGTGTAACAATTTAAAAACAGAGAAAAATAATAAACAATCCAAATTCAGTGGAGGGAAAAATAATAAAGATTAAATAATAAGAAGAGTCTAAAGAAAAAGTAAAATAGATACCCTATTTCAGATTTTAATATCTATGGCTAGGTATACAAGATTATATGATGTCTTGTTTTGTTTTGACTACTTAAAAAATCTTGAAATTTTGAGTAAAATGTACAGCGTTTTTAGGTCTGAAGAGTAAAATATGCTGTTTTATGTTTTAAAATATGACTCTATGCCTATGGTGAGAATCAACTATAAGATCACAGTGGTAGAGGTAGGGAGACCAATGGGGGTAAAAAGGGGTGTCTAAAATAATGATATGATGAACCAAGGAAGAAAAATGAAGATTCTGATAATTAGTATACTTGGCACACATCACGAAGTTTTCAAAAAATTTATAAGGGATCAAATGTGAGACATCAAAGACAGAAATAAAAGATTCTTTTTTTAAAAAAAAATCCTTATTGGTGCATTGCAGTCATACATCTAATGGAGTACAAGATTATAGAGACATACATACACACATCATTCATTTAGCCCTTCCTCAATTACCACCCCATTCTCTTCCTCTGTCTCCTTATGTTGGGCTTACTGATTGACTTTGTTATATTTATGTGTGGGGGGTCGTGTCCACCACCCCAAAGGTTGAGGTGGCAGGGGTACGGAGAAAGGTGAGTACTCTGTCCTCCCGTTCCCCAGCCTCCACTCCCAGAGACAATCAGACGCAAAAGGGAGCCGAGTCAAAGCAGGAACTCGTTTATTGTAGTAACAAGCATTCTTCTAAAGCATTAAACCATAAACGGGGGTTCCCAAAAGGGAGTATCTGGGCCAATCAGCTTAAAGGTCACATTTATCACACAGACTTCTATCCATTACCTTTACTGCAATCATGTATTGTGCATGTACTGATCACGCATGTGACAACACTTTCCTTCCAATCAAGAAAGGCCAGGACATATTAGGCCATTTCTGGCCTCTCCTTGGGCTCTCCTGTCCGGCACCATCTTTAGACACGTGCCCTACATTTATGCATGTACATCATGTACATCAGGAACATTTTCTGCTTCTCCCTTCCCATCCCCCTCAGATAGGTCTCCTTTTTTTGCTCATTTATGTGTTTTTTCTTCTTTATCTAGAGTTTTCCCTATGACCCTTTTTCTCCTTAGCTTCCACATATTAGGAAGAGGATCCTTTTTTTTTTATTTTACTTTTTGTGACTGATTAATATTACTTAGCATAACGTTCTTCAGCTTTATCTATTTCTCTACAAATGTCATAATCTTGTTCTTTATGACTGAGTAAAATTCCATTTTGTACATATCTCATCTTTCAAAATTATGACTTAAGCAATCAGATTTAAACTTTTATCAGCAGAAAGGGGAAATGATGACTGGGAATCAATAATTTTTTTTAAATTTGTATGTGCATCATATTTAAAATAGCATACATTTACACAGTACTTGGTGCCCTCTCCCCACTTTCTATTCCCCCTCCTCCCAACAATGAGAGTTCAGTTGATCATGCTACATTTAAGCTTATACACAAATTTGAATGTCTTTCCTTTATTAATGAATCTCTGCCATCTCCCTCTCCTACCCTTCCTTCCTAGCTTTGCTGAGGTTTTCTCTCCATTATCTGGAGTCCCTCTGTATCCCTAACACTTCCTATTTTGGGCATATTAGAAAAAACATATGTCCAGACTCTTTCTGTGCTTGTCTGATCTCATTTAACATAATGTCCTTCAGATCTTTCCATTTTCTTGCAAATGATGTGATTTTGTTCTTCATTATTGCTAAGTAGAATTCCATTGTATTTTCCATAATTTTGCAATCCATTTATTTCTTGATGAAGACTTAGGTTGGTTCTGTATTTTGACTATTACAAATTGTACTGTTATGGACATGGGTATGCATATGTTACTGTAGTTCTCTGATTTCAACCATTTTGAAATGATACCCAGGAATGATATAGCCGGATCTTACGGTGAATCCATTCCCAGTTTTCTACAATATATTCACAGCAGCTGAACTACTTTGCAATCCCACCAACAGTGTAACAGAGCTCCTCTTTACTGACATCCTCACCAGCATTTGTTGTTATTTGACTACTTTATACTTTCCACTCTGATTGGAGTTAGAATCTCAGCTTAGTTTTGATTTGCATCAGATAGCTGAACATTTTTTCATGCATCTATTGGCCATCTGTATCTCTTTTTTTTGTGAAGTGTCTATTAAATTCAGTTGCCCATTTCTTGATTGGGTTATTTGTTTTGATAGTGTAGAGACTTTTGAGCTCTTTGTATATTCTGAATATTACCCCTCTATCAGAGTGGTAGCTGGTAAACATCTCCCATTCTGTAGGCTTTCTCTTTAGGTTCTTGATGGTTTCCTTTGATAAGAAAAAAACTTTTTAGTTTGATGCCATTCCACTTGATAATTCTTGCTTTAGTTTTCTGAGCTTTGAAGGTCTTGTTGAGAAAGTTACTGCCTGTGCCTATATGTTAGAGTGTTGAGCCTATGCCTTCCTCTAATAGCTTCACAGTCTCTGGTCTAATTTCCAAGTCTTTGATCCATTGCAAATTGATCCCTGTGCATGATGAGAGATAAGGATTTAGTTCCATCTTTCTACAAATGGATAGTCAGTTCTCCCAGCACCATTTGTTGAAAAGGTTGTCTTTTCTCCAGCATCTGAGTTTGGCCCCTTTTTCCAAGATCAATTGACTATAATTGTGTGGGTTTGTTTCTGTATCTTCTATTCTGTTCCATTGGTCTGTATGCCTGTTGTGGTGGTGCCAATACCATGCTGTCTTTACTACTATTGTTCTGTAGTATAAATTTAAGCTAGAAATTGTGATGTGTCCTCCATGGTTCTTATTGCTGAGAATTGCTTTGGGTATTCTGGGTCTTTTCTTTCTCCATATAAAATTCATGACTGATTATTCTAGGTCTATGAAGAATGTCATTGGTATTTTAATAGAAATTGCACTGAATCTATAGATTAGTTTTGCAGAATGGCTATTTTAATGATGTTTATTCTGTATATCAATGAGCAAAGCAGATCTTTTTATCTTTCAAGGTTTTCTTCAATTTCTTTCTTTAATGTTTTATAGTTTTCATTGTAGAGGAATTTATGTCTTTTGTAGGCTTATTCCTTAGTGTTTTATTGGTTTTGATGTTACTGTGAATGGAATTTTTATTTCTTTTATTGTAGATCCATTGTTGAAATATAGAAAAGCAACTGATTTCATTAGATTGATTTTGTATCCTGCAACTTGCTGAATTTGTTAATCAGCTAAAGTAGGCTTTTGGTTGAGTTCTTTAGGTCTTCTAGATAAAGGATCATGTCATCTGCAAACAAGGATAATTTAATCCTTCTCTTCCAATTTGAATTTATTTAATATCCTTCTCTTGTCTTATTTCTGTGGCAAGAGTCTTGAGAACTATATTAAAAAGGAGTGTTGATAGTGGGCATCCTTGTATTGTTCCTGATTTTAGAGGAAATTCTTGTAGTTTTTCTCCATTCAGTATAATGTTAGCTTTGGGTTTATTGTATATTGCCTTAATGATGTTGAAATATGTTCTTTTTATTCCAATGTTCTGCTGTGTTTTTAACATAATGAGTGTTCGATTTTGTGGAATGCTTTTTTAGCACCTATTGATAGGATCATGTGGTTTTTGTTCTTGGTTCTATTTATGTGGTGAATAACGTGTATTAATTTGCATATGTTGGACCAGCCTTGCTTTTCTGGGATGAAACCAACTTGTTCATGGTGTACTAATACTATTCCATTGCTATGGTTTTGAATGCATATAGCTAGTATTTTGTTTAGAATTTTTGCATCTGTGTGGAGATTCCTAAGAAAAGTGGGAATAGATCCACCATATGATCCAGCTATACCACTCCTGGGTATCTTTCCAAAAGGGTTGAATTCAGAGAAATACAGCAACATATGCATACCTATGTTCATAGCAGCACAATTTGTAATAGCCAAAATATGGATCCAACCCAGATCACCATCAACAGATGAATGGATAGCAAAACTGTGGGAAATACACACAATGGAATTCTATTCAGCCATAAAGAAGAACAAAATTTTATCATTTGCAAGAAGATGGAAAGCCCTGGAAAGCATCATGTTAAGTGAGATCAGCCAAGCACAGAAGGAGAAGATACACATGTTTCCTCTAATATGCCCAAACTAGAAAACACAAAGGATACCAGTAGGACCCCAGATATTAGAGGGGAAATACTAGCTAAGTTTTAATGGAAAGATAGGAGAGGAGAAAGGCCGATCTTGATTAAGGAGCATCTTCACCTGAACATGTGTAAAATTATGAATAAGACATGGTTAACCTGGCCAACCATTGGTGGGGGGGGGGAGAAAACGGGGGCGGGGGGAGAGGGCACCAAATATAGTGTAAATGTATACTATTTATGTTCAATAAAAAAAATTGTTAAAAAAAAAAAAAAAAAAAAAAAAAAAAAAAAAAAGAATTTTTGCATCTATGTTCATCAAGAATATTAGTCTGTCTGTAGTTTACTATTCTTAAGGTATCTTTATTTGGTTTGGGTATTAATGTGATACTGGCCTCATAGAAAAAGTTTAGGAGAATTTTATCTCTTTCAATTTCCTGGAACAAGTTGTGAAGTATTGGGAATAGTTCTTCACTGAAGGTTTTGTAGAATTCAGCTGGAAACCCATCAGGGACTGGGCTTTTCTTTGATGGCAGAATTTTTATTGCTGTTTCTATTTCTTTGCTTGCTATTGGTTGGTTTAGGTTGTCTATGTCCTCTTGGTTCAACTTAGGTAGGTTATATGTATTTAACATCTATCAATTTTTCCATGTTTTTCAGTATATTGGAATATAAATTTTCAAAATACTTTCTGATAATCCTTTGAATTTCACCATTGTCTGTGGTGATGTTACCTTTTTCGTTTCTGATTTTAATGATTTGAGTTGATTCTTTCTTTTGGTTAGGTTGGCCAGCGGTTTGTCAAGAGTATTAATCTTTTCAAGGAACAAGATTTCTGTTTTGTTGATTTTTTGAAATTTTTATTCCCTATCTCATTTATTTCTATTCTGATTTTGTTTCCTGCCTAAAAGGATGCTTATTTCTAAAGATATAGCACACACACATTTAATAGACTGTAGTATATTAAAAAATTATATCAATTCAAACTTTTCTTAAAATTTAGCAATTGGTTTGCCTATCTTTTCTACCTAAAGCAGTTGATAATATTTTGTGTTTATTTATTAACTTATGCTTTCTATTTGTTTGTGTTAGTTCTACTATGTCTTCAGTTTGATTTTTAAATTTTTATTATCAGAAAAATTAGAAAAAATATTTGAAAACTATGAGAAAAAACTACTACCAAAAAAAACGATATTAATATTTTATTATTTTATTTTAATGATTTATCATACATTTCAAATTTAATTTAATGACAATTTTATTAAAATATTTAAATGGAGTAGTGATTGAAGTGTGCATAAATCACTATGGATCATAATATTAAATTTATTTTATTTTTGTCATTGGGTTTTAACCTAGTAGCATTGTACCTCCATGACACAACCCCATCTCTATTTTTAATTTTTTTTTGAAACAAGGTCTTACAAGGTTAATGAATGTCTTACTACTTGATGAAACTATATCTGAACCTATGAGCATCCTGTCTCAGGCTCCCAAATACTGAAATCACAATTGTGCACCACCACACCCGACTCTGTCACTGAATATTTTTAGTCCTTTTTTTTCAATGGAATAAACATTCTTTGCAGCAGAAGCACTTTATTGAACCTGTTCTTTTACTAGTCAACTTTTGATATTTATTTAAGGGATAATAATTCTGTTACTTTGTAAAAAACAAAATATCTAATTCAAGACTTTAAGTTAAAGGGGATGATGTAAACATAAATAGACAAAATACAAAACTCAAAAACTATTTGTCAGATACAGAAAATTGACAATAAAAGAAAGATATTTATATTGATCTGAATTGTGCCAGTTTAATACACAATAGGTTCATTATATAATTTATAAATCTCCCATGGGAAATATAAGTTCTTACCTCAACAGGCTTCAGAGTAAACTTTAAGTAACTGACTATCATAAAAACACTTGTCCCATAATAGAAATACACTAATTAAAAAAGCACTTAGAAAACTAATTTGAGGCTATCTCAAAATATTCAGTTATCTTAACTTCTGACACTAAAGTGATGGGAACCAAAGTTTAATTAATATTTTGAGATATTGAGACTTTTATACACCTTACTTACTAGTAACTAAGTTTTTAATTTTTTATTGGTGCATTGTATTCATACATCATAATAGGATAAATAAATTGTATAGACATACATACACACATCGTACAGTTATATGCTACAGAGGAGTGCAGCAGCCAGGAGCATCTTTGGTTCCTGGGATGTGCGGCGCCAGCAGATCTGACCATGCAGGACTCCATCTGACTTACCCTGAACATCTTTCCTGTGCATGTGGGGCAGGTGCAGTTTACTTTTGGGAAGATTTCCTCAAAAGTTCAGGGTAGATTAGAATGAATCTACCTGCCTCTCCCTGATACTGGCCATTGCTGCCACTGCGATCTTGGCCCTCCTCCCGAGCTATTTTTTGTAAATAAAACTATTTTTAGTTTTAAAACTATATAGTTTGTAAAAAAAAAAAACAAAAACAAAAAAAACAAACTATTTTTTACATAGTATGTTGTCCAGAATTCCTGAGCATGTGGGACAGGAACAGTCTTGGAGGAAGATTTCTCCAACAGTTCATAGCAGGTTGGACTGGATTTGTCTAGCTCTTCCAAATACTGGCCACTGCTGCTGCTGCCATCCGCCATCTTGGTCCGTCTCTTCTTTCTTATATTTTAGTTAGAAAGTCATGGCTATAAATGTCTCTATATAGTGTCCCAATCAGATATTAAACCAAAATCTGATGTTCGGGGTTTCTCAGAGGAATACCTGTCCTATTTGGCTGCTGCCAGTTATTATTGTTGCAGCCATAGTCGCCACTGCAACCACAGGCACCACCATCTTCTCTGAACTCTGGCTTAATTCTTTGCTCAATATTCATTGAAATCCCAGGGCAAATGATAATGCTTATTTTTATACTGGAACAAAGCACTGCTAGAAAAGTATTGTATTTGGGGAACTATGACGCTGAGAGTCTTGGTTTATTCCTAATGTATAAGTTTAGTATTTTTTTTTTTTACTATAGTTAAATAAATCAGGTGTGTGTGTGTGTGTGTGTGTGTGTGTGTGTGTGTGATACTGGGATTGAACCCAGAGGCATTATACCTTCGAGCTACACTCCCTGTTTGATTTTATTTCTTATTTGGAAACAGGATCTCAATAGACTGTTGAGAGTCTTACAACTTGCTGAGACTGTTCTTGAACCTGAAATTCTACTGTCTCAGCCTCTGAAGTACTGGTATTGCAGACCTGCAACACCATGCCTGGCTTATTAAGTCCACTTCAAATTTGGTTTTACAAGTTCTTGGCTTTCTTAGTAAGGTGAATAAATTTAAATATAGCAATAGTTTATTTGTCCCAATCTTTATTTTTGAAATTGCTGTCATGAATCAAAATTTAGTATATTGTCAAACCAAAATAAAGATTGTGAAGATTGTGATAATATATAATTAAAATTGAAAGACTTCAGTAAAAGTATAGTCAGGATACCAACCTGTTCCCTCTCTCTCTCTCTCTCTCTCTCTCTCTCTCTCTCTCTCTCTCTATATATATATATATATATATATATATATATATATATGTATATATATACATACATATATACATATACACACACACACACACACACACACACACACACACATATATATATATATATATATATGTGTGTGTGTGTGTGTGTGTGGTACTGGGTACTGGGATTCCTGGAAATCCTTCTACCTTCGGGTTACACTCCCAGACCTATTTTATATTGTTTTAATTTGGAAACAGGGTTTTTTAAGCCAGTGAGGCTGACTTCAAACCTGTGTGATCTTCCTGTCTCTACCTCCCAAGCACCGGGATTACAGGCGTGTGACACCACACCCAGCTGTTGTTTTTTTAAATTTTATTTTATTTTTAAAATGTATTTATTTTTTTTATTTTTTGTCAGTGCATTATAGTTATACATCTTAATGGGATAAAAGATGGTGGAGGCATACATGTACACATCACCCAATTAGCCACTACTTATTTGCCACCGCCTTTTCTCCCCCTCCCTCCTTCTAAAGGTTGGCTTGGCTTAGTGATTGATATTCCTATGTTGGTTAAAGTACATCATGTGCTTTAGAGAATTTCCTTCTCCCCTCATCCCTCAGTTTGATTGCCTTATTATCTCATCTATAAAATCTTCTTTATCTAGGGTTTCTCCTGTTACCCATTTTTCCTTAGCTTTGGCATATTAGGGGAAACATCTAATTTCTTAGTTTTTTGTGACTGACTAATCTCACTTAGCATAATGTTTTTTAGTTACATCCATTTCCCTGTAAATGATGTAATTGTGTTTTTCTTTATGGCTGAGTACAGTTCCATTGTGTACATATCCCTCAGTTTTGTCATCCGTTAATCTGTTGATAGACATTTTGGATGGTTTCAGTTTGGCAATGGTGAATTGTACAGCTATGTACATAGATATGCATGCATTCATTTGGTAGTTTTCTATAGCAGCAGAGTCATTTGAGATGGTATAAATTTTACTTCTTGTGATTTTCCACCATAATGTGTAAAAACAAGGAACAGTTATGGGTCAGCTGTTTTCTTTTGTCAGTTCTATATTATTATATTCTTTACAAATATCTATACAGCTGTAATTTTGAGATCTCATACTTAGTAGCTTACTTATTACATCAAAAATGATGGAATAAAGTTGAAAAAGAACAAAGCAGAAGCAGAATATTATAGTAGTTAAAAGCTTACATTTTTGAAACTAATAATATATTTAAGTTCTCTTTTTCATTTACTACTATCTTTCAGTTTCATTGTTTATCTATGCTATTTCACTAACTTTTGTATGCCACTGGTTATTAAATGTCATGTATACAGAACTTCATACAGTTTATACATATTATAAACCTTGATAAATTACATGAATATTGTGATGTATTCCAATTTCTATAAAATACATAAATAGATAATTATCAAAAGCTATTTTGACATAGAATTTACATTATTAAATGATGTCATTGTCATAACCAATTTATCTATTAAATCACATATACAAAATATTTTTGATGAAAAATTTATTTCTTAAATAAAAAAAGTTTTTTTTTAATTTGAGACTACAACCATTTTCATGCAACATTATATTTTAATAATGAGAATTCTAAAAAATTGAGCTAACTGATAAAATCAATTTACCAAGTAAAATGCCAGAGAGAATGCACTTGGTTGCAGTTTTTCAGTCTTTTATATTTACTTTGCTGTGCATCATTCATGTGATCCTCAAGGCAATGCAAAAATAGAATGCTTGCTAAAACATATAAAATTACTTTTGTTATGTTTCTGAGAATATGTTATAATGTTTAATTAATCAAACTGCCTGAATAAACATAATAATTTACCCCAAAATATCCTAGATTTGTAAAAATGTTACTACATATTATCACAGCTTGGTTTAATAAATACTGTATATATGTATGACATTGACAGTTATCTAAGATTTTAAAAATGTCTAGTATTGAGAAAACTAGGTTTCTGTGACCTACTTATTTTTAATTCTTCCTTACAAATATATATAAGTAGCGATTTTAGGTTTGTTTTTTTATCAATCATCTTATGAAGGAGGAAAGATTAAACAAATGTTAGTTTGAACAACAATTGTTTAATGTCTCTATGAGAAACTTCTTAAAAGAACAACGCAAACCAAAATTCTTATCTTAACAAACTAAAGCTATTTTCTTTACATAGAAATTGAATAAAACTAATATAGTAAAATGTATAGAAAATAATGTTATTTTTATTTTTTATCTTCTATAATTTTATCAAAAAGTTCCTTTTGTGTTGTAAAATACTCTATATCTTTGCTTTAATTCTGTCTACAAAACAGTCATATCTAAACTTTGATGAAGAATAAAATCATACAATACTTTTATTAAATGCCAAGTACTGATATGAGAGCAATTACCTCCTGAGTTTAATATTTCCCAGAGTAAAGGCATAAAAAGTGGCTTTGTTTGTCTTTCAAAAACCTAAAATTTATTACCTTACTCTAAAGAAAAACTAATAAAGCATAAATGTATTTTTTATAAATGTTTGAACAGTGAAATAAAACATTTTAAGTTTAGTAAAATTTCCATATCTACACTTTATTCAATAGTTGCTTTGACATTGATTAAAATTATACTTAATATTAATTACTTGGGATTTATTTCTTTTTATTTTTAGATATAACAAGTCACAAAAAATTACTCTTATTTTAAAACTTCATTCACATATAATTCATATGCCGTAAAACTCATCTATTTGCATGTATACTTCAGAATAATTTTCAGGACATTTACAAAGGTGTCCAACTACCATCATCATTTATGTTTACAGTTGCAACACTCCATTAAAAATCTTTGTATTTGTTAACAATCAATCATCATGTCCAAAGAATTAATGAATGATTATTAAATATTGTATATCTATACATTTTTCTCTTTCATATTGCATTTAAATGAAATTATACAATATGTGTTTTAAATGACTGGCTTGTTTAATCATAATTTTTCAAGAGTAATCCACATTGTAAAATTTATACACTGGAAGCAGGGAGTAGTAGTGCAGGCAGGCTTGTAATCTCAGTATTTGGGAGACTGAGACAATAGGATCGTGGTTCTGGAACAGCCTCGGCTACTTAGTGAGGCCCTCTGCAACTCAATGAGACCCTGTTTCAAAATAAAGAATAAAAAATAGGGCTGTGTGTGTGGCTCAGATGTAGAATGTCCCTGGATTCCATTTCCAGTGCCAAAATAAAATACATTGGGTTTATTGCCATATAATATATTATTGTAGAGGGTCTATAAACCAGTTGATAATATGACAAAAGAATATTTAATTTATTGAGAAAATTATTATTTGGTACAGAAGCTTAACTGTTATTATCCTACTCACAATATATTAAAACGCTAATTTTTCAATATATCAACACATTTTATTGTGTGTGTTTTTTAATATAATCAAGATAGTGTATATGACTTGCTGCCTCATGATTTTTTTTTTTGGGGGGGGGGTCTGGGGATAGAACCCAGGGGCATTTGACCTCCGAGCTACACCCCCTGCCCTATTTTTTATTCTTTATTTTGAAACCAGGTCTTACTGAGTTGCAAAGGGCCTCACTAAGTAGCCGAGGCTGTCCGAGAACCGCGATCCTCTTGTCTCAGCCTCCCAAATGCTGGGATTACAAGCGGGTGCCACCACACCTGGCTGCCTCATGATTTTGATTGTCATTCCTCTGATAACAAATGGTGATGGAAATCTTAGGTATACAGTTGGCATTTTTTATAAGTTATCTATTCTTACTTTTTGTCCATTGTTTGAAATATTTTTTTTGTTGTTACTAAATATTAAGAATCATGTATAAAGAACTCTTATTATATTTATGAATTATACATATCTTCTTCCACACAATGTTTTTTTAATTTATCAAGATAATATAGTAAAAATAATTTTGTCACAATAAAATAAAATTATTTTTCTTTTTGTAAATTTTACTATGAAAGCTAAAAAACTATCAACTTGTATTGTTCTTTTTATTTTATTTTATTTTTATGTGGAATATACTGAAAATGGCATACATTCAGACTGTGCTTGGTGCCCTTTCTCCCCCAAGTTCCCCTTCCTTACTCCCAACAATGACTATCCAGTTTCATTAACCATGCTATATTTATATTTTTACAGAAATTCAGATCTAGCTCCTTTATGAATAAATCTCAGCCTTCTTCCTCTGTGCTTCCATTCTAGCTTTGATGAGGTTTCTCTTCCATTGTCCGGAGTCCCTCTGGTATTCCTAATAGTTCCTAGTTTCAACATATTAGAGAAAACATATGCCCCTTCTCTTTCTGTGCTTGGCTGATCTCAACATAATGTTCTCCAGGTCTTTCCATCTTCTTGCAAAAGATATGATTTTCTTCTTTATAGCTGAGTAGAATCCCATTGTTTGTATTTCCCATAATTTTGCAATCTATTCATCTGTTGATGAAGACTGAGGTTGGTTCCATATTTTAGCTATTACAAATTGTGCTGCTATAAACAGGATTATGCATATGTTACTGTAGTTCTATGATTTCAACCCCTTTGGAAAGATACCCAGGAGAGGTACAGCCAGATCATATGATGGATCTATTTCCAGTTTTCTAAGGAATCTTCATACTGATCTCCATAGTGGCTGAACTAGTTTTCATTCCCACCAACAGTGTAAAAGAGTTCCTCTTTCCCCACATCCTCACCAGCATTTGTTGTTATTTGCTTTCTTTATGCTTGCCACTCTGATTGGAGTTAGATGGAATCTCAGCATAGTTTTGATTTGCATCTTCCTGATGGTTAATGATATTGAACATCTTTTCATGTATCTATTGGCCATTTGTATCACTTTTTTGTGAAGTGTTTATTCATTTCAGGTGACCATTTCTTGATTGGGTTATTTGTTTTGCTAGTTAGAGTTTTTTGAGCTCTTTGTATATTCTGGATATTAGCCCTCTATCTGAGTGGTGGCTGGTAAAGATCTGCCATTCTGTAGGCTTTCTTTCTTTTTTTTTTTTTTTTTAGTGGTAATGGGGTTCCTGGAAACCCTTCTACCTTAAGGCTACACTCCCAGGCCTATTTTTATATTTTTATTTGGAAACAGAGTCTCTTAAACCAGGGAGGCTGGTTTCGAACCTGTGCAATCCTCCTGTTTCCCCCTCCCAAGCATGGGGATTACAAGCATGTGCCATCACTCCCGGGTCTCTTTAGTTTCTTAATGGCTTCCTTTGATGAGAAGAAACTTTAGTTTGATGCCATCCCACTTGTATTATTCTAAAGTTTTGTAAATTTAGACCATAAATTTAGGTCTATCAAACATTTAAGTTAGTTTTCTTGAAAGGTTTGAAACAAGGAACTATATATACTTTTGCCTGTGGAGATGTAGTTGTACAAAAATCACTCATCTGAAAAATTTTAAATTGTGTTGTTATCACTGTTGAGAAAAGAATAATTATAAAGGCAATTTTTATTTCTGCATTATCACTTTTTATTATTATAAAAACCTTTTCCAATGCTAGTACCATACTGCTTGGATGACTGAAGATACAATAAAATTAATGATTACATTTTTTATTTAAGTTCACAGGCTATGCATTATACAAGTCAACTACTATTTTATAATGTAACTTTTTCATATTAATCCACTAAATCATTCTGTGACTACCCATTACTTTTTAACTTCACTAAAACAAGCCAAGCTTTATAATTCAACTTTGTAATATCCTTTAATTTAAAATATGTAATATAGCCATGTGTGGTGGTGCACGCTTATAATCCCCATGCTTTGGAGGCTCAGACAGGAGCATTGAGCAGGTTCAAAGCCAGCCTCTCTGGCTTAAGAGGCCCTGTTTCCAAATTTAAAAAAAAAATAAAAAAATGTAGGTGTCTGGGAGTGTAACCCAGAGGTAGAAGGGTTTCCAGGAACCCCAGTACCACCAAAATAAAATAAATTAAAATAAAACAAAACAAAATAAAATATGTAATATATACTGATATTATTTGTTAGCACTAGATAAAATATGTAACTTATGATAAGACCTTTTAAATGAGAAATGGATAATACAGCATTCAATATAATTGATTAAAGTTATAAGGCACATAACTCAAATCTCATCATATTTTCTGAATGTTAAATAAGCAAGTAAGCCGGGCATGGTGGCGCACACTTGTGATCCCCGTGCTTGGGAGGCAGAGACAGGAGGATCGCGCAGGTTCAAAGTCAGCTGCGCTGACTTAAGAGACCCTGTTTCCACATAAAAAAGTATAAAATAGATCTGGGAGGGTAGCCTGTGGGAGTGTAGCCCAGAGGTAGAAGGGCTTCCAGGAACCCCAGTAACACCACAAAAAAAGGATGTAAATGTAAATATAAAACTTTATATTACATCTCAACTTATTCCAGTTTATAACCACACAATTCACAATTGCCAAACTATGGAACTAGCCAAAATGTCCATAAACATGAATGGATTACAAAACTGTGAGATATGTCCAAAATGGAATTTCACACAGCCATAAAGAGACAATTTCAGAAAAATAGATAAAACTGAAGAACTTTGTTTTAAGTGAGAGTAGTCAGTCATAACATTTCATATTCTCCACATTCTTGCTAGCATAAAACAGTAAAAAAAAAATCAAAGAAATCCTTAGGAGATGAAAAAATCTTCCATATTGTTGGACAGAGAGAATAAATGTCATTAAAATGGCCATTCTTCCAAAAGTTATCTACAGATTCAATTAACATTCATTAAATTACCACAACCATTCTTCACAGACATAGAAAAGTCAGTGCTTAAATTGACTTGGAACAACAACAACAACAACAACAACAACAACAACAACAACAACAAACAGAATAGCCAAAGCAATTCTCAGCAACAAGAACCACACAGGAGGCATCACAATATTGGAATTCAAATTATACTACAAAGTTATACTTATAAAATCAGCATGGTATTGGCACAAAAAAAGACACAAAGAACAATGGAGCAGAATAGAAGACTCAGAAACAAATCCACACAATTACAGCCAATTTATCTTTTTACAAAGAGGCTGAAAACACACACTGTAAAAACTGATAACCTCTTTAACAAATGATGTTGGTAATCTGGTTATCCATATGCAAAAAAAAAAATTGTAATAAATCCCACTTTCTCAGCCTGCACTGTAGTCAATTCAAGCATGACTCTGTTGCTGTGAAATGTTGATCATGGAGGAGATTGTGTGTGTGTGTGTGTGTGTGTGTGTGTGTGTGTGTGTGTGTGTTTCTGTGTGTTTGTATATATGTGTTTGTATGATTGTTGTTAAGACAGGGAGGGGATGTTTGGGATTTCTGATTTTTATTTTTTGCTAAATCTTACTATGAAAATAAAACTGTGCTACTTATGCTTTTTATGCTCTTATAAGAGATTTTCTTAATATTGAAGCTGATTGCTAATTTCTATGTTGTAATTCACTTAGATAAATGAATACTGTATAAATCTATCCTATGTATTTTTAGTCATAGTGGTTTTTCTATTTGGCATTTCTATTTTTTATGTCATTACTCATTGATAGACTGATTTTGTTACTGTCATCTGATGACTTCTGAATTGTTATTGAACTTCATTAACTGATTTTCTAATTGCTATTTTGTGTTACTGTTTGATTCATCAGACCTTATCCCATAATATTAACAGAAATGGCATTTGAGAAGAAAGAAATATTGGGAATTAACTTCTTTATTGTATTATCAAAATACCTTGTTTGTCTGACAACACATTTGCTGTCTTTCTTATTCTAAGCCATGTAGTGAAAGAGAACTATTATACACCCTTTCAGAAAGAAAGATAATTTTACCATTATTTTTACCATGTACCTTATGTATTCATGGTCAAAAAATTTTAAGTATTATTATTTTAATTCATAAATATATAATGTTTGAAGAAGATACTTTAAAGATATCTTTTTAAGTAAGAGAAGGTACTTGGAGGTCATCTCTCAAGCAAACTAATTTAAAACATTTTTGTTGTTCTTGTTGGAATACCAAGTCAACACTAGAAAAACAACCTTAACACTACACACATTTAATCTAATTAACTGTATAAATCTATCTAATGTATTTTCAGTCATAGTGGCGTTTCTATTTGGCATTTCTATTTTTCAATGTCACTTCTCATTACCAGACTGGTCCTGTTACTGTCATCTGATGACTTCTGAATTGTTATTGTACTTCATTAACTGATTATTTTCTAATTGCTATTTTATGCTACTGTTTGATTCATCAGATTTTAATGCTCCATTTAATTGACTTCTTTGTCTAAAAAATGTGATAGATAATGTGGCTGAGTTTATCCCTTAGTTTATTGATTTTGATATAGTGAGAGTACATGCTGATTGTTATTTCCTAGATAGCAAAACCAAAGAAATATATCTACATTTTAAGTATATTTTACTAAAATGTTTTTACCCTTTGTCTTTTTCAATTTCTTATTTAAACCAAAATTTCAGAGATACTTAAATGTATTGTATATTTTACCTATTTAAAAATATCACATTTTCATGCCGAGCGTGGTGGAACATGCTTGTAATCCCCGCGCTTGGGAGGTAGAGACAGGAGAATCACGCAGGTTTGAAGCCAGCCATTCTGGCTTAAGAGACCCTGTTTCCAAATAATAAAAGTATACAAATAGGTCTGGGAGTGTAGCCCGGAAGTAGAAGGGTAGAAGGGTCCCAGTACCATAAAAAAAATCGCATTTTCTTGTTTAGTCTATAAATTTTCTTTTGTAATGCTTTTAAATTATAACTAAAACTATACTTTATGTAACTTAGTAAATTTTTAAAATATAAACTTGTTAATAAAATTGATGGTCAAAGAAAGAATAAATTTGCTATTTATATGTAGAGTTAAATTGATCAAGTATTTATTTTACCAAGAAAATAAAAAAAAATAAAAATTACAAAGTTCAAAATTACAAAGTTCAATTTATTTTTGTTTAGTATTTTTCATTGTAGTCTTTATTAGAAGGAATGTAGGCTAATTAACTCTTCGTATGACCAGTATTATGTATTATGTATTAACAAGTGACAG